>NC_133618.1:675896764-676199264 GCF_048593235.1 Sminthopsis crassicaudata
GGTCATGAACTTCATAATTTGCAAAGCATAAAGTGCCTTCTGGTTTTGCACATGAATTAAGGTTGATTTCCACCTACTCTTTCCGTGTCTCATATGCACTGCTTTGTCGATTAAAATGTAAACCCCCCAAGGCAGAAACTATTTGTACTTTTTCTTTGTATGCCCAGGGCTTAGCACAATCTTTATCCCATTAAATTGATGGATTGGCATATGATCTCATCACTGTTTCCTTCACTGGTGAACACTATAACCCATTCCTGTAATCTTAGATCTTTCCTTTCTGGGGAGCAGGGAACCAGACCTGTGATACCATTGACACAGAGAACATCTTTTGAGGTACCTCTCCCCCATTGGGATCCAGGCTTTGTAAGCTAACTTCTGATTACTATAAATAACGAATCCCCTGAAGTAAGATACATTAAAAATCAAACTTTTGCAAGATGTGACTATATGAAATATGATTACTGGTTCTAGCTCAATGGAAATCTACTGTGTGAATTAGAATAATTCTTGGAAGTCATTATTCCTACTCGTTAGGATCTCACTGTGTCTTGCCCACCTCCTTCCAAAAGCCTTTCATAGAGAAGCTGTCTTACCCAATGTAGGCCTTTCCATGATTTAAAAATAACAACAGCAACAAAATCCATGGGTTAAAAAAAACCACCAAAGGTTTTTGTGTTTGAAATAAAATGCTGCCCACTTGTTGAGGAACAGCTTGCAAACTGTGCTATAGGAACATCATAGTATATTCGTTTCAATATAAGAAATAATGACGGTGAGAAACTCAAGAAACATGAGAAGATTTGTATGAACTGATGCAGTCAAAAATCCAGAGAATACACAATAAGAACGACAATGTCAATAAAAACAACACAAAAGCTTCTGGGCTCCTCCTCTTAAAAACTCAGGACAATGGACATCAATGTGAAACATGGCTGCTTTCTTGACTGGTTTTGATTAACTGATTCTTATAAGAGAATGTTCAATTCTAGTATAGTGGGGAGAAGGATACTGGAAAATCTTAATGAAAGAAAGAAACAAAAGACACCAATTTGTTATTGTTCAATTGCTCTTCAGTCATGTCTGACTCTGTGGCCCCATTTGGGGTGTTCTTAGAAGAGATACTGGAGTGATTTACCATCTCCTTCTGCAGCTCATTTTATAGAAGAGGAAACTGAGGCAAACAGTTAAATGATTTACCCAAGATCACACAGCTAGCGAGTATCTGAGGCTGAATTTGAACTCAGGTTTTCTTCACTCTAGGTCTGCACTTAATCCTAACTACCCTCAAAGGCAAAATAGAGCTTTTTAAAAATGGAAGAATTCCCCAGGGCACCAGTGTAAGGGTCCAGACTATGAAGCTCTCACTATATGATTGGCCCCGGGGGATTACCTTCCAATTCAGATGCACTCAAGCTGTCACTGAGGTCCAGCACTAGCTGGCCCTGCCCTCACTTGGTGGGGAAGGCTGGGCAAGGTTCCAGACTGGAAAATCTCTCCTCTAATCTCCAAGAGGGGCATCAGACTAGGTTCCTCTATTCAGGGGTATGAGTCTGGGTTCAGAAGAAAAGTCATTTCCTTGATTGCTCTTAGGGTATGGAAAGTGACTCCAAGTTTACACTAGCCAAGTCAATCAATAAGCATTTATTAAGCCCCTACTGTGTGCTGGGAACTTTGCTAAATGGTGGGAATACAAAGAGAGGCAAAAGACAGTTTCTAATTTTGAGGACCTCACAGTCTAGTAGAAGGGAAAACATACGAACAATTATATACAAACAAGACAGATGTAAAATTAAATGGAAATACTACAGAGAGACAAGACCTGACTGCAGTAGTCTTCATGAATGTAAAAAATTAATCCCCATATTCTAATTTGGACCATTAGGAGATATAATTATATTAATTATGATATTTGGTTCTAGTCCAGTGGAAATATTTCACATGTATTCAAATAATGTGACCCCATGAAGGGATTCTTTATTTGTAATAATAAAGATCTAGGTATAGCATGAGGCTGGATGAGAAATCCAAAGGAAGTCACAGATCCCAGGAAGCCCAGAAGGGAGCTATTCCAGGCACAGAAGACGGCCGATAGAAATGTTGGGGTCTTCACACCCAATGAGCCACCAGGTATGCTCTCACCTGACAAATAGATCAGCAGGGCTTAGCTTCTTGTTGCTTTCTTTCCTTGGGGGCAGATGGTTGGTATAATGGATTTGCTCTTCCTTACATTAGAAAATGGATTTCAGGATCTTCTTGGAAACAAAGACTATCAGCAACATCTAAGGTGGGAATAGCCTTGCTGGTGAATGCCTGAGATGGAGAAGGCTTCAAGGAGAGGGGAATACTTGATATAGGTTTTAAAGGACAAATAAGACCTAAATAGGTACATCAAAGTTTTGGGGGGGAGGCTGAAGGGAGAACAAGTGAGATGCAGGGGAGAGGTGAAATGTGAGGATTTTACTGCACTGTGAAAGTTCGTTCACTTGTTGGTTAATTGAGATAGTCTGTTCTTCTGGTTGGGGATACTGCCCAAGATGCTGGAATTGCCCCGTGGAGGCACTGTAGCCCTTCGGTGGGTGAGGGCAACAAACATTCACTAAGCATGAGTTAAGGGTTTTAAAGATGTTCTCATTTGTCATACTTAGGGGGAATGGATGGAATATGCCTAAGTTGTACCTTTGTCTAAGTCCTATTGAGTTGGTATCTCCTGGTCAGAGTCTGAAAATCAAAGCAGAAAAGGCCCTTCTTATTTCCTTGGTCTCAAGATCCTGTCACTCCATGGATTATTTATTTTATTTTAATCTTAATTTTTAATTAATTAATTAATTTTTTTGTTTTATAAATTTTATTTTATTTATTTAAAAAAAATCCAGATTATATGAAAAATACCTGAGGAAGAGCAGAATAGGCTGAGCAGCAGGAGTATTCTCCATTAGGGATCTGGCTGCACATACTTTGCTTAGCAGATTTTTATTTAAATCCTGACTAGATAATTTCAATGACTGATTTCTGGAATCACGATGGAGCATGCAAGCAAAATGTGTTGACAGCAATGTTTTTATTTAGATTGTATTTTTGTTGCCTCAGGAGTCACAGAGGCAGTGTATTTGGACCCAAACCAGCCCCAGATCCAAATCCCCTCACTTTCCAGGGTCTGGAAACTTTCTAATATGCTCAAAACTCCCATTTCTGTTGCAGTTTCCTTGAAAGCAGCTTTGAGAGATGGAAGCAGAGCTAAACTCCTCATTATGTAATTAGGGAAACTGAGGCAGGAGGTTACAAAGTGAATATATATTGGAGGTAAAATTTTAACTTAGTCCTCTTGATCAATGGTAGCAGAGCCCTATAAAAGTAGGAATCTGTAAAGGGCTGAAACTCTTGAGTCAATGCTTTGAGGTCGGACAATGGAGCACTTGAGGCTCCATAAGAATATGCTTGGAAAATGGCCCTTCCCACTATCCTGTGCTGGTGCATACAGAGAATTGTGGGAGGGACTAGGAGGTTCAGTGAGACTAGCCAGACTCACTCTGGGCAGAAGACGAGGAGGTGAGGTCTCAGAGATCCTACCCATCCACTCTCTTCACTTCTACCGCTAAAGACCAAGAATAAAGGCTTTTGCTTAGCCTGACTCCGGCTGATTCTAAGGTGTCCAGGGTGCTAACACGGTCATCACAGAAATCCATCCTGGGGAGTTTCCTGAGACACAACCGTTCTGTGAGCTGTGCAGAGATGCTTCATTAGTACTTGAAAGGTTCCTAAGACCAACTCCCTCCCTCCCAAGAAAGATTGGCATTTCTCTGACCAATCCCAGGCTAGTGATCAGCTTCCTGATGATGAGCCCTGTCCTGCTCATCTGGGCTGGTCCTGAAAAATGATAAGTCTCTGGCCATGGCCATGCAGCCTCTGCAGTTCAATGGGCAGGCTGGATTTTTGTTCATCTTGGCCAGCTTTTGAGAGTCCCCGGTCACTGGAAGCCATATAGGTCTTGAGGGTTTTCTTTGGGTGGGGCTCATGATTTCATCAGTGTGGAGGACTGCCAGAAAATGGGGCAAAGGGAGTGAAGGGACCTCTTTCCTCTTCTGGCTTCAAGGCTAGAAACTAGCTGCCTCCTTTCATATTTGGTGTGGACTAAAGAGACATTTTGAAGGACAAGTGAAAGTGAAGAATGTAATGGAGGTTTCCAGAGAGAGCCTTTCTCCCAGGTGCAAAATGAGGCACACGTTGTCGATCCTGGCCCCCAACTCACGAGGTCCTCAGAGGCATTGAGTCTCATCTCCCTCATTTTATAGATGAGAAAATGAGGCCCCAGGAACATTGGAGGTTTGCCCATTGTCCTGTGGGGAGTAAGGGAAGGCCATTGCAGTTGTTTGTCTGGCCAACCTGTCCTTCTCTTACTAGGAAGGGCTCCCTTGTAAGCAGGGGATATTATTGGAAAGTAGCCATGTGTAAAAAAGAAAGTATCGATAAAAGCATCAAGTCATCAAAAGAGCATCTCAATTTCTAGTCACCTTCTTGAGGAGAGGAGAATCAAGTCCTGGGGGATGGAGCATCCCGCTTGGGGATGAACTGGATGGAGGGGAGAAGGGAGGAGGAGGAAGAGGCTCCAGAGTTCACCTTTCCTAAGCAGGACGCTTACCCTGGCACCTTTGGGATGCCCATCAACTGGAGAACGGCTGAATGAGTTGTGTGTATGATTGGGATGGAATAATACTAAAAGAAATGATGAGCTCACTGATCTTAGAATGGCACAGAAAAATAAAAAACAAAATGAGCTGAACCAAGAGAACATTCTATACAGTAACAGCTTTATATTGCTTTAAGAACAACATTTTGACAAATTAAAAATAAAGGACGTATGAAGAAAGATGTTATCTGCTTCCCCGTACTAAGCAGCAGGTGCTAAGGAACTGAGCAGATCCGACTATGGACAATGCCATTTGGGAGAGCCATGGTCTTACAGAATTCTTGCTGATTATTTTCATTGGCTGGGGTGGGAGTGGGGTGGGAGTGGTGAAAGAAAAAGAGAGGAGGAAAAGAGAAGAGAAAATCAAAGATTCTCAAAATACATCGAAACGCCTGCTTTGGAAAAATCACTTTATTCAACATATTAAAATATTTAGAGGGAAGAACTCATCTTAAATTGGGTTCATGCAGAAGAGGAGTCATTTGCATGTGGTTAAAAAAATACACATGATTATAAAAATGAGGTGAGTCATAAGGATGAGATTGGAATGCTTCCAGCTGATCATGTGCAGGTCTTTTATACTCTGTAGATATAATTAAGGTAATTAGGGGAGCTCTCCCTGATATGTTGGGATGGGACATATCCTCTGAAGCTAAATATGCAACCTGGGGCCACAATTAGGAGATGGGTACAACCAGAAGCTCTGGTCACTCCCTCCAGTGCTCTAGCCTTTAACCTGTAACTGAGGGCTACTTTTAAGAACATTGACAGGGACACTAATGCACTGTTGGTGGAGTTGTGAACTGGCCTAACTATTCTGGAGAACAATTTGAAAAATGCCCAAAGTGCTTTAAATTATGCATATTCTTTGATGTAATAAAACATCAGTAGGCCTTTATCCCAAAGAGATCAAAGTAAAAGGGAAAGAATCTCTTATGTACAAAAATATTTATATCAGTGCGCGCACTCTCTCTCTCTCTCTCTCTCTCTCTCTCTCTCTCTCTCTCTCTCTCTCTCTCTCCTCTCTGTCTCTGTCTCTCTCCTCTCTCTGTCTCTGTCTCTCTGTTTCTCTCTCTCTCTCTCTCTCTCTCTCTCTCTCTCTCTCTCTCTCTCTCTCTCTCTCTCTCTCTCTCTCTCCTCTCTCTCTCTCTCTCTCTCAATCTCTCTCTCTCTCTCTCTCTCTCTCTCTCTCTCTCTCTCTCTCTTCTCTTCTCTTCTCTTCTCTCTCTCTCTCTCTCTCTCTCTCTCTCTCTCTCTCTCTCTCTCTCTCTCTCTCTCTCTCCTTTTTGTGGGGACAAAGAAAAAATTTGGAAGTTGATGTTCATCAATTGGGAAATGGCCAAACAAGTTGAAGTATAAGATACTTCATACGATGGTGATGGAATCCTGCTCTATCAGAAATTTTGAGCAGGTTTGTTTCAGAGAAACCTAGGAATACTTATATAAACTGATGAAAAATGAAGTGAGAAGAATCAGATCATTGTAGATAGAAACAGCTCTTTGTGGAGATGATGAATGGTGAATGACTTAGCTCTTCTAGTTAATGCAATGATTCAAGACAATTCTTTTTTTCCTCTTTTTTTTTTATTAAATATTTTTATTTTCAAAACACATAGATAATTTTCAACTTCACCCTTGCAAAACCGTGTGTTCCAATTTTTTTTCCTTCCTTCCCCTTACCCTCTAGATGGCAAGTAATCCAGTATATGTTAAACACGCTCAATTTTCCCATACATATTTCCACAATTATCACACTGCACACACAAAAAAAAATCAGATCAAAAAGGAAAAAAAATGAGAAAAAAAAACAAGAAGCAAGCAAGCAACATCAAAAAAAGGGTTGCAGTGATGGGTGTGGACGGCTCTCTTCATCACAAGATCATTGGAACTGGCCTCAATCATCTCATTGTTGAAGAGTCATGTTCATCACAATTGATCATAGTATAATCTTGCTATTGCCGGGTACAATGATCTCCTGGTTCTGCTCATTTTACTTAGCAGCAGTTCATGTAAGTCTCTCCAAATCTCTCCGAAATCATCCTGCTCATTGTTTCTTATAGAGCAATAATATTCCACAACATTCATATACCATAAATTATTCAGCCCTTCCCCAACTGATGGGCATCCATTCAAATTCAAGACAATTCTAAAGAACCCATGATGAAAAAGCTTTGTTTCCAGAGAAAGAACTAATGAATTCTGAGTGCATATTAAAGCATATTTTTCATTTTTTTATAAATATATTTTCTTTTTATTAAAATATATTTTTAAACTATTTTATTTTTCTCAATTACACATATAAGCAATTTTAGCATTCTTTTTTAAAATTTTGAGTTCCAAATTCTCTTTTCACTTCCTCTTCCCTAATTGAAAAGGCAAGCAATTTGATAGATTATAAATGTACAGTCATGTAAAACATATTTCCATATTAATCATATTGTGGAAACACATACAAACATCCATACTCACAACAACAACAAAAAATAAGGCAGCAAAGCTAAGGGGGACAGAAAGACTCATTTTCTTGAGTTCAAATCTCATCTTAGGCCAACTTTTTTATCTGTATAACCCTGGTTAAGTCACTTAATCCTGTTGGCCTGTTTCCTCATCTGTAAAATGACCTGGAAAAGGAAATGGCAAATCACTCCAGTTTCTCTGCCAAGAAAATCCCAAATAGAGTCATGAAGAGTTGGATGAAACTGAAACAACTAAACAAAAGAAAAATAAAGAAAGCAAAAATGTTTCTAAACAATAACCTTTGATGTGCATTAGGATTTCATCACTTCTTTCTCTGAGAAGACTTACATTTTTCATCACATGTTCTTCAGGACTGTCTTGGATTTGTATATTGCTGAGAATAGTTAGGTCATTTATAGTGGATCATCACACAATATTGATGTTACTGAATGCAATGTTCTCCTGATTCTGCTTACTTTACTTTACATCAGTTCCTGTAAAACTTTCCAAGTTTTTCTGAAATAATCCTGTTCACTATTTCTTATAACACAATAGAATTCCATCACAGTTATAGCGTTGTCACAGCTTGTCAGTCATTCTCCCAATTAATGGGCATCCCCTCACTTTCCAATTCTCTACCATCACAAATTGCTTCTATCAATAGTTTTGTACATATGGGTCCTTTTCCTCTAATCTCTTTGGTATACAGACTTAATAGTGGTATCAATGATTCAAAAAGACATCTACGGCTATATTGCCCTTTGGCCATAATTCCAAATTGTTCTCTATAATGGTTGAATTGGTTCATAACTCCACCAAACAGTGCATGTGTCCCAATTTTCCCACATCTCCTCTAACATGTGTCATTTTCCTTTTCTGTCATATTAGTAATTTTATAGATGAGGTGGTATCTCACAATTGTTTTAATTTGCATTTCTCTAATTAGTAATGGCGTATTTTTCATAAGACTATAGTTTCCATTTCTTCTGAAAATAGCTCATTCATGTCCTTTGACCTTTCATTATTTGAGGAACGACTTATCTTTCCATAAAATTGACTTAGTTCTCTATAAATTTGAGACATGAAGCTTTTATCAAAGAAACTTGCTGTAAGTCATTTCCTTTTCACTTCCCAGTCTTCTGTTTTCTGTCTAATCTTTGCTGCATTAGTTTTGTTTGTGGGGGGGAAAAAACAAACTTTTAATTCAGTGCAAACAAAATTATCCATTTTACCTCCCATAATGCTTTCTAGATATTGTCTGCTCATAAATCCTTCCCTTATCCATAGATCTGGCATGTATTCTGTATTTCCTGATTTGTTTATCGGACACATTCAGGCATACTGCAATTCGACTTTAACATGGTGATATAATTTTGGTCTTCCTCAAGATTGTGTAAGATGTTGGTCTATACCAAGATTCTGTCAAACTTCTTTCTAGTTTTCCAAGCACTTTTTGTTAAATAGTGAGTTCTTGTCTCCAAAATTTGGCTCTATGTGTTTGTCAAACACTGTATTACAATAGTTAATCACTACTGTATATTATATACCTAATCTATTTCACTGATCCACCATTTTGTTTCTTAGCCAGTACCAGAATGCTTTGCTGATTATTACTTTGTAATACAGTTTGAGTTCTAATAGGACCAAACCAGCTTCCCTTCAGATTTTTAAAAAATGTATTTCCCAGATTCCCCCTTCCTCTATTTCTTCCCCTTTATTTTTTCTACATCAGAAATTATGCTTTTACTTTAAATACTTTCTAATGATTTTCTTTTTTTAAAAAAAATGTATTTCCCTGTTTTGGCCAGCACAACATAAATGGGCTAGTGGTGGTTGAAAATAAGGAGATAGCTTGCTGATAATTCAACAGAGCCATTAATTTAGAGAAATCATGTTGCTTATATATCTTAAAACCATATGTTACTATGAAAAGCACTGTTCTGTGACGAGCCCTAGTTGCTGTTTTCTCTGATCTAAATCTTTGAAGCTTGTTAGTTTCTAGGGACATAATCTTATTTAAAGTTCACAATGCCCCAGTAATTGTGCTAGGACTTTATGTTTTCCCATGGTTTCAAGCTTAAATGCACTCTTGATTAATCTTAGGAGGAGGGGAACATCCCAGTTACCAAAGTTTCTAGCTTCCTAGGAGTTCTCTACATTTCCCCAGTTTCACATAAAGACAACATTTTACATTCATTTAAAAAGAAATTGAGTTCCAAGTTTTCTCTATCGCTCCTTCCAGAGGGATAGAGAATAGTTAAGTCATCCATAGTGGATCATCACACAATATTGATGTTATTGAACGCCATGTTCTCCTGTTCTGCTTACTTTACTTTGCCTCAGTTCCTGTAGATCTGAAGTTTTTCTGAAACCATCCTGCTCGTTATTTCTTTATTTCCCTCCCCCCGACTGTAAGCAAATTTATATATGTGTGCAGTTATGCAAAAATATATTTCCATATTGTGATGTAAAAGAAGATACAGACCCAATGTGGAGGAAAACCATAAAAAAAATCATTAAAAAAAAAAAACACAGGGAAGTGAAAAAATTCTTTCTCAGGAGGCAGATAACAGTTTTCATCCTGAGTCCTTTATTACCTTGATATTCTTGACCATTCATTCTTCCAGATGAATTTTGTTATTATTTCTTCTAGCTCTATAAAACTTTTTTTTAATATTTTGAATGATATGGCACTGAATAAATAAGTAAATTTGGGTAGAATCATCATTTTTGTTAAATTGGCCATCAGCAACTGATATTTTTCCAGTTATTTAAATTTGTCTTTATTTGTGTGAAAAAATGTTTTTTAGTTGTATTTATATAGTTCCTGGATTTGTCTCAGCAGGAAGACTTCCAAATATTTTATATAATCTATAATTATTTTAAATGGACTTTTCTCAGTTTCTTTATTTTTCTTGTTTTGTGTGTTTTTTTTCTAGTAAATTTCATTTTTTAGTATACATTGCTTTAATGAATCATGTTGGGAGAGAAAGGAGAGAGGGGAAAAAAAAACAGAAAAAAGAAGTAAATGTAGCATGTTTGATTTGCGTTCAGTCTCCTTAGTTCTTTTTCTGGATACAGATGGCATTCAAAAAGTCTTTTGGGATTGCCTTGGATCACTAAGCCACTGAGAAGAACCAAGTCTTTCATAGTTGATCATTGCACATTCTTTTCTTTTGCAACATAGCTAGCGTAGAAATGTATTTTGCATTATTTCATATGTATAATTAATATAACGTTATTGTCTTCTTAATGAATAGGAGAGGGGCAAGAGGAAGAAAGAGAGAAAATTTGGAAATCAAAATTTTTTAAAAGTTAAAAATAGTGATTTTTTAAAAAAAGAATATTGAAGGAGAAAGGCAAGGTGCTATGTGTGATTCAGTGAAAATTCAATCTACTGTTAGAAAAATAAAAGAGAGAAAGCTCAGTAGTATCTCTTCACCATGAAAAAGTTGTTAATTATTTGTTATTTTTAGTCCAGTTGTGTCTGTGCATCAAAAATAAAATGTGAAATGCTTAAATATTAGTATAAAAATAAACAATGTGAATACTCAAAAAAAAAATATTGATTATTGAGCAGCAAGAGTGTTCCACTTAGACCACTTCAATCTTACTTTACTTATCCTCTTGGCTTAGAACTCCAAAAGATCTTCCATGGACTTAACTTGGAAAGAGAAGCTCCGGAAGTTTTGGCGACTGCTTGCAAGTGCCAGCAGATGTTTGTCTAGGCAAGCTTGGTCACCCCATTGGCTTTTTGCTCTAAGTTCAAATGATCAAATAGTGATCCTGAGATGGGAGCTTCGGGCAGGGAGAGGATGGAAACCCTGGGGGCACTGATGGGGGCCAGGGACCAGTCAACAAATATTCCTTAACTTCCCACTATGTGTCAGGCACTTGGGATTCAGGGAGCCAAAGACCAGTCCCTGTTCTGGAGGAACTCACTGTCCAATGGGGGAGGCAATATGCAGATAATTAATTCATTGGGATAATCTCAGAGGGAAGGCTCTAAAATTCAGGATGGCTAGGGAAGGCTTTTTGCAGACAGTGGGGCTGCAGCCGAGGCTTGAAGGAAGCCAAAGAAACTGTCGTAGAGATGAGGAGAGCATCCCAAACATGGGGAGGTAATCAGAGAATATTGTCAGAGTCAGAAGGCTTGTTTGAGAAATGGGTCACACAGTATATTGAGGGGAGTCAGCTGTGAGAAGACTGGAAAGGTAGCAAGGGGTCAAGTTATGAGCAACTTTAAAGATAAATAGGATTTTTTTTTAAATTATAGCTTTTTATTGTCAAAACATACATGGGTAATTTTTCTTTTTAAAAATTTTTAAAATTAATTTTATAATTATAATTTTTTTGACAGTACATATACATGAGTAATTTTTTACATTATCCCTTGTACTCCCTTCTGTTCCGAATTTTCCCCTCCTTCCCTCCACCCCTTCCCCTAGATGGCAGGCAGTCCCATATATGTTAAATGTGTTATAATATATCCTAGATACAATATATGTGTGCAGAACCGAATTTCTTGTTGCACAGGAAGAATTGGATGCAGAAGGTAAAGATAACCTGGGAAGAAAAACAAAAGTGCATATAGTTTACACTCAATTCCCAGTGTTCCTTCTCTGAGTGTAATTGATTCTGTCCATCATTGATCAACTGGAACTGAATTAGATCTTCTCTATGTTGAAGAGGGCCTCATTGATCAGAACTGATCCTCATACAGTATTGTTGTTGAAGTGTCTAATGACCTCCTGGTCCTGCTCATTTCCCTCAGCATCAGTTCATGGGAGTCTCTCCAGGTCTCTCTGAAATCGTTCTGTTGGTCATTTCTTACAGAACAATTAAGAACCATAATTTATTCAGCCATTCTCCAGTTGATGGGCATCCATTCACAAACAAAGGACTTTATGTTTGGTCTCATTTGTTGAAGAGGACGATGGTAGGGCCCCTGCTTCAGGGAGATCAATGTTCTGTGTGAGAAATGATGAGATGGAGGCTGGCAGTGCTGGAGGAGAGAAGAACGGAGTCCTAGAGAGGTTAGGAGGATGCTGGGGAGGCTGGGAAGCTGAGGATGGCATTCAGGCAGTGAGGGAGGGGGCTTGGAGGGCAGAGACAAGGTCGGCGTAGTTTAAGTTAATGGGACGTCCGACACAGGCTGTCCCATAGGCAGTTGAAGATGTGAGACTGCGGGTCAGCAGAGGGTTTGGGCTGAAGGGATTTGAGCAAGGAGGTAACTGAATGGATGGGAGCCGACTAGGTCATTTAGAAAAGAGTAAGAGGGCCAAGAACAGAGCGTTGGTGAGGCTGGAGAAAAGAGATCAGCCTCAGTTGGATGATAAGGCTGGAGGCTGGATGGCGGAGTCTTAATTCCTAAGAATGAGAAGAAGGGAAGCAGAGGCCCCTGGTGCTTCTCAAGTAGTTTAGCCACAAAAGCGGGGAGAGGCGGGAGAAGAGCTACAGGGGAAGAACAGGATTGAGTGAGAGGTTTGATGGATGGAAGAGATGTGAAAGCGTCTGTAAGTCATAGGAAAGGAGCCAGTCGTCGGGGAGAGACTGAACATGTGACAGAAATAAAATGGCGACACACAGTAGGATCTGCCTTGCCCAAAAGGGCTGCTTTTTTTTTTTTTTTTTTTTACATGAAATAGATTTTTTTAATGAACAAAATTATTACAAAAGGAAGAAGAAGAAATAAATTGGGGAAAATCTCTGTTAACAAATCTGATCATTATGTGAGATTTCCAGATATGTAGAGAAGAAATATATAAAACCATGTTATTCCTCAGGAGATTTGTAAAGGATATAAACTAACATTTCCCTTAAATTCTTTTGAACTATTAACAACTACTTATAACATTATTACTAACCACTACGGATAAGAGAATTAACAATAAAAGCGATTCTGTGGATTCATTTAATACTTAAAAATACTTTTAAAAAAGAGAAGAGGCAGTATTGGGAGGATTGTAAAAAGAAGAACATCAATAGTCTCTTTATTGAGTTGTAAATTGACTCACCTCTTGGAGAAACCATTGGATGATATACTACAAAGTTTAATAGAATGCTTATATACCTTGGCAGAGGTATATAAGAGCAGTTTGTTGCCTATGGATCTATGCATTATAACGAAGGGCTGCTTCTTTACGGTAATGGAGGTGAAGGAGGGAAGGGCAGAAAGAAGATGCGAAATGAGGAGGGGGAGAGGAGAGAGGTCTCAGAGAATGGCCTCAGGTTTTTCAGAGAAATACGAGGGAAGGTTGTAGAGAGAAGGTGGAGGGAGAGCCACAAGGGGTTTGAGGAGGGATGAAGTATGATGCGGGAGAGAGTCTGCTCTGGAGGGGCAGGAGGCCTGCCTGGCAGTGGTGAGGGCCCGAGCTAGATCATGGGCCGATGGGTGTGTGATTTTCTCCAGTTTCATTCAGCTGCCCCTGAGTAGGAGGATTGTGGGAGTCCTTATCTTAGATGAGCATGATCTTCTATAGGGAAAGGGATTCAAGAGGAGAAGACAATGTTGGATGGAAGTAATTGGCCCAAAGATCATGTGGCAAAGGGAAATGGCTGAGCCAGAGCCCTGGTGAGAGCCTGGGAAAGAGCAGAGCAGGGTGCCTGAGTAAATGTTTAACCACCAGCTCTCTGAAGAGGGGAAAAGGGAGCTTTACATATGCTACATTTTGACATAAGTTTTTAAGGCCTAATTTATAGTCCACAAATGTAAATGCTCACCATAAAATGTAATCAGCTCTCTGGAACTGATAAGAGCTGGCTCCAGCACGGCATGGATGGAGGTCACAGAGAGGACAAAGAAGGAGATGGAATTAAATAAAGGAATGTCAAGGTCATAAACTTGATAACAAATGTGATGGAGGAATGGGCGCACTGGGGAGCAGTGGGAGGAATAGATCGTGGGAAATGGGAGGAGGAACTGGGAGGTCGGGGGCTTTGAAGCCCAGCGGTGTGAGGGTCAAGGCTGGGGAAGTGAGGAAGGCTGGGGCCTAGGGACTGAGGAGGAAAGGAGGGGTCCTGGAGGTCTGCAGACACCGGATACCTTGATTGGAGGATAAATGTGGATTGTGGTGCTCATTTTAGCCACGTCCAAATCTCTGTGATGCAGTTTGGGGTTTTCTTGGAGTGGCTGGCCATCTCCTCCTCCCTCCTATTTTACAGACAAAGAATGGAGAAGTGACTCACTTAGGGTCCCACAGCTAGTAAGTGCCAGATCTGACGTCAGGGCTCTGTGTCCCCGGGTCTGGAGCCCCGTGCATGGCCCCGCTCGGTGCCCCCCACAGGGCCTGAGTGACCTCAGAGGGACTACTGAGCGTGGGGGGCTGGAACAGGGTGTTCCACCTTCTAGCTCCCAGGGCCCAGATAACCGGCTTCTGCACCTTCCTCTCTCCTCCCTGGTGCTCCCTTTTCCTGCTTCCTCAGGCACGCACTGGCTAAATATATTCTTTGTGAGGTCAGGCTGTTCCCACTCAGCCCACGCAGAGCAGGTGGATGACTCTCCGAGTCAAGAAGCACTAGCTGAGCGCCTACTATGTGTCCAAGGCTGCCCTGCTTGCTGGCTGCCCTCCTGCCCTCCTTTGCTCACAGTCTCCCTCTCTGACCGCTGCTGGCCGACACTGGGGGCCAGGCCACAGCGTGTCCTCCTCTGTCTTCAGCCCAGAAGCTCCCAGAATGCCTGGCTTCAGTCCTGGGAGGGTCTGCTCTGAGTCCAGGACTCTGCTGCTGACTCTGGCTAGCTCTTGAGCAGGTTCCAAGGAGATCCTATTTGTAAAGCACTTAATACAGTGCCCGGCCCTTAGCCAGTCCTTGATTATGTCTGGAAGGGGACCAATGACATCACACCATTGGGGGGAAATAGTGGATGACTTGGATTTAAGGGGGGCGAGCTGCCCAGAGTTTTCAGTCCCTCTCCAAGCTCCTGACGAGGCTCTGGATGCAGTGGAGGACCATGGCTGGGACATCTGTCTGTGGCTGGGATGTCTGACCAGACTCTCTGTGTCCTACAGAGCCTCCACAGTCCACCAGAGCAGAGTGTTCTCCTGCATGGTAGGAAGTCTTCACAGGTTTGGAGCAGCCCTCCCCCTAAGTCACCAATAGGCTCGAGGCCTCTGGCTTACCCAAGCTGCTTTAGGCTGCTTGCGACGTGAGGTTTCTGCCTGTGCTACAGCTTCTTGGAGCTGCAGGTGAAAGTTGGGGGACAGGTGGCCACCAAGGGTGGATGAGGAGGGCTCAGGGGGCCTTCCCACCAGGGGTGCCGGTCCTCCCAGCACTCCCCAAACAGCTAGATACTTCATAAATGCTTGTTTTCCTCCCCAGGGCCAGCCCACCCTTCCCCGAGCCAGGCGGACTGTACAACGGAGAGGGGCCCGGCTCTGGCTCCCGAGTCTTAGCTTCCTCATCCTAAAGCGAGGGGGTCGGCCTTGATGGGGAATGAGGGCCCTTCCCGCTGCAGAGCTGTGGAGAATGCCGGGGAATCGGTGGGTGGGAAGTGCAGATTTGGGGCCCCGGGTTTGTTGATACTCTTTTCATTGCTTTCTTGTAAAAATCCAACGAGATCATGTCATTTTTTAACTTATTTTTTGTTTTTCTGAACTTTAGTGTGGATATTTCCACAAACAAGGAACAACGGAAAACTAGCACTGACCAGGAGGCGGGAATCCCGTCACAGTTTCTTTCCTATAGTATATACACTCCACTGCAGACTTGGGTCCAATGCGGTCTCTGGTCCCCTCCAAACTCTGCTACCACAATGTGCCCATGGGCCCTTTCGCCTTGGGAAGCACGGAGCTCTCAGTGGGGCCACGGGGAGGAAGGATGGGCACAAGGAGGGTTTCCGGCTGACCTCTGGGGCAGTCCAGACTTCAGAAGCAGCTTCCCGAGGCTCCTCTTTGAAAGATGTATCCTGAAGAGCCGCATCCCCCCACCCCATTTTTGGGAATCATTGTTGTGGGACAACAGGGCTCCTCTGGGACCTCTCACACTGTCTTCTTAAGGGTAAGATAACCCACTTTAAGCAACGTAACTAAAAAACAAAGGAGAACTCCCGGGGTGGGTGATGGGATTCTGGGGAGAGTGGACACCTAGGCCTACGGTTAATTTTCCCAGTCCATGGATGGGGGGAGATGGGACCAGGTGCTTCTTCCACGTTTCCCTCATCTCCCAGCCTTTTCGAGCTCGGTTTTCTCCCCTTTCTCTGAGGTTGCTGAAGCCAGAGTCTCCCAGCATTCCCTGGGGGACTCTGCACCAAGGGCCGGCCAAGGAAGAGGACGGCCAGTGCGGGAGCCCGTCATTCCCGGAGGCTCCTGGCTCTCTATGGACTTTAGGGAAGGACCCGGAGGCTCCGGCCCGCTCCCCTGGCTTTCAGTTCAGTCTCTCAGGATTCCTTCATTACTCCACGCCCTGCCAAGGTGCCTGGGCCCGGCCACGAGGCAGCGGAGAAGCTTCTGTTTTACTGGAGGAAGAGAACACACAGGAGGGAAAGTCCCAGAGGAAAGAATGGGCCGCCCCGGCCTTCGGGAGGATCCCCTCTGAGGAAGGGGCAGCCAGAGCCACGTGATGCACACTGCCAAAGGGAGGAATCCCAGGCCCGAGAGAACCTGGAGGCTCAGGAGGCTCCCATCCCTGGAGACTACAAAGAGCGGCCACACGCACCCGACATTAGCGTGCAGCAGGTCCAGGAAAGCCGCGCTGCCGTCTCTGCTGGGCCTCTGTCCCCCGCTGCCGGAGGCCCCCAGGGCCCCTAGCCGCTCTCCCTCGGGTCCTCCTCAGCGCAGCCGCCAGATTCAGTCCCAGAGGCCTGATCACGTCACCCCGCGCTCCAACGGGTCCCGATTTTCCTTGGGATCAGAAGAGAGCTCCATTCCTTTATTGTTTCCTTTATTAAGGTCCTACTGCGTGCAAAGACCCGCTCAAGCCTAGTTTTGGGGAAGGGGAAACGAAGGGCCGGCGAGGGGCGGCGCCTGACGGAAGGACCCGGACATCCGCAGCCACGGGGGCCCCCCCGCTTCCACCTCGGATGGTGGTCCGGGAGTCAGACTTCCTCGAAAGGCAGAAGGGGATCTCCTCAGGCCCCCGGCTCTAAATCGCTCTTTGCTTCCAGAAGAATCTCGTGACTCTGTTCCCCCTCCCCCCAAGCCCGGCTCCCCCTTTTGTCTTGGCAAGTTTTGCACAAAGAAGGCGCTGGCTGGATGCTCCCGGTGCTGGGCTGGTGGTCCGCAGCATGAGCTCCAACGGGCCGATGAGTGTCCGAGGCCGGCCGAGTCGTCCCTCAGTTTCCCCAGACGCCCGTGAGGGGCTTGGCTTGGAGCCGTCCAGGTCCCCCGCGCCACATCCCAGGAGCCTCCTCCCTCCGCAGTTTTTCCGGGAAGAGCACGGAAAATAGTCTCCTGGCTCCGAATCCTGGGCAGAGCCTCCCCGCCTCCCGGCCCAAGCAGGGACCCTGCCCTGAAGCCAGAGCCCGAGGCGGCTTGGACAGACCGAGGTCCGGGTGGAGCTCCCCCGGGGGCCGGAGACAATGACCTGGCCTGCCTCGAGTCCGGATGGAAGCTCAGGACTCCGCGCCCGGAGGGACCGACCCGGTCCTCCCAGCGCCTGCGAGCACAGGCTTCCCAAAGCTCCAAGGAGGCC
Organism: Sminthopsis crassicaudata; assembly: GCF_048593235.1. Classification (NCBI taxonomy): domain Eukaryota; kingdom Metazoa; phylum Chordata; class Mammalia; order Dasyuromorphia; family Dasyuridae; genus Sminthopsis; species Sminthopsis crassicaudata. Next base: position 675,914,538 of record NC_133618.1, read on the forward strand.
TCCGGCCTGGGACCCTGGGCTCTCCCTGCTCGTGCAGGCTCAGACTTCAGGGATTTAAGGCAACGCAGGCCTCATTAGTGGCCAATCGGGCCCAGGAGAGCAGGGAGGCCTCTGAGGGAGGCAGTTCTGATTCTTATCTGGGCCGCAGAGAACGCTGCCCCAGGGGCCTGGAACTAATTAAGCTTCTTCCCATGGAAGGCGGTCTACAGGACTCCCCAGTCTCCACCCCCTCCTGGGGCTCCTGGCCTTCTACCTCCTCCTGGGGCTCCTGGCCTCCATCCCCTCCTGGGCTCCTGGCCTCCACCCCCTCCTGGGGCTCCTGGCCTCCATCCCCTCCTGGGGCTCCTGGCCTCCATCCCCTCCTGGGGCTCCTGGCCTCCACCTCCTCCAGAGCTCCTGACCTCCACCTCCTCCTGGGGCTCCTGGCCTCCACCCCCTCCTGGGGCTCCTGGCCTCCATCCCCTCCAGGGGCTCTTGGCCTCCACCCCCTCCAGGGGCTCTTGGCCTCCACCCCCTCCCGTTAGGCCATCACCCCTCTCTTTCTGAACAGCCGCACATCAGACTGGTTTTCTGGCCTTAGACCCCGGGGAAGGTTAAGGAGAGCGGCCCCGGGGGGCTGGACTAGCCCGGGTTAGAGTCAGTAAAGGTGTCCTCAGCCACTGGTTTTTCTGGAGCCTTTCCTTTGCTCCACCTCGGACCAGCTGCCCACGTCCCGTGACAGAATCTAGCCTTTCAAGGGTGGGAGTGGGGCAGGAGGGGGAGGGAGGGGGCGGCAGGAAGAGCACCCCCCCTGTAACTAAGTGCAGCGGGAGCCCCATCTTTCCTTGCTGGAAACTTCTTCCATAAATCTGGACAAAACTGGAAATAAGTGGGAGAGGACAGAGGCTCCGAGGCAGCCGGGCCGAGTCCCGGAACCAGCGGAGGGTGGGGGGAGAGGAGGGAGTCTAGGGCTGGAGAGAAGGCCGGGGAGGTCTGTTCCGAGGTGGATTTAAGTCAAGTCCTTCATTCACAAAATCGCTGGGCTTTCCTAAACCAGTTTTCTTATCTATCAGATAAGTCTGGATGAACAACTTCCCGCATTGTCTCCAATCCAATCATTGTTTGCCTTTCTAATTTCTGGGCCTCAAGTTCTGGATGCTTGAGGTAATCTCTCCCTGGGGCACCATTCCACCTTGAAATCTCTCCGGGCAGTCTCAGTTTGCCCATCTGTAAAATGGGCTGGGGCACTTGGTAGAGTGGGACCTTGGCAAGGCCCCTTCCCTGAGTCACGTCTTCCCATTTATGGGTCAGCCCAGCCTAGGGCAGCATCGTCCCCCAGGATTCAAAGGAGAGGATGTTGGCAAAGCATCAATCAGGAGGCGTCCTTGTTAGCTCCAAGGTGTCCCAGGGCTCGGCCCAAAGGAACTAATGTTTACAGAACGCCCTGAGCAGCCTCCAGAGACATTCCCCCACGGTGAAATGCGCATTTAGGGACGGAGGCGGGGTTATGGAGGAAAGCACCCCGAAGCTCAGGAAGGTGGGCTCCCAGCCCCATTTCTGCCCGTGCAGGCTGCGGGACTCTGGGTGGGCCTCTGGGTTCCAACAAGCTGGCTGGCCCGGCCGGCTCAGGGGGAGTCCGGAGGCACAGGATGCCTGGGTCCCCTCCAGCTTTCAGTCTGGCATCCCTGGGCCCGAGATCCAGGCCCACGAGGGCTTTCCCGCCCTCTGGGTGAGAGTGAGCCCACACACGCCCTACAGCGGGAGGCCACGCCCCGCCGTTCCCGATCTCTCAGGCCCAGGGCCCCGAGCGGCCCGGAGGTCAGAGTGGCCCCCGGCCTTTGGGTCTGACACCCCTTTTCCCTGGGAATTCCTGCAAAAGCCCGCTTGTATTTGGATCTGGGGCTGCTCACACTGTTAAAACAACCCGATCTCACGGTGCTGGCAGGTTTTGCCTCAAGTTTTGACCTCAGCTCCCCCCCTCTTCCCCCCCCCCCCCCCCCCCCCCCCCCCCCCGTCAGGGACCCCTGGGGACTGCCGCCTGGCCCCGGCGGCCCCGGCGCTCGCTCTGATCCCTTCTTGCTCCAGCGTTCACTGCCCGGCCGGTTCCATAGTTAGGAGCCGGAGCCGAAGTTCGGTTGTGTTGGACATGCCGGAGTTTTGGGGATCCGGAACCACCCCGAACCCCGCGTGGGCGGGCCCGGCGGAGGGGGCGGGGGTGCTCTCCCTCCCCAGCCGCGGGCCGGGGGGCGGGGCCCTTTCTGTCTCCCGGCCGGCTTCCCTTTTTGGGGCCCGAGGGGCTCGGGGCGGGTGACCCCGGGGCCCCCGGCAGCCCCGAGCCCGCAGGAGGCGGGCGCCCCCCTCTCGGGGCTGGCCTATGGCCAGTTCCGTTCCGCGGGAGTTTCCCCGGCCCGCGTCAGCGGCCGCCGGTGGAGCGCGGGGGCCCCGGGGAGGCTCCTTTTCCGCGGGGCGCCCGGCCTGGGGTCCCCTCCGGGTTTGAGGGCGGCGTTCGGCGCCCGCCGCCGGAGCCGCCTCAGTTTCCCTCCCCGGCGGCCCGGCCCCGCCGCCCCGGGCAGCCCAGACTCCGCCCGCTTGCCCGCCGCCGGCCCGGCCCCCGTGACGCCGCCTCCGCCCCAAACTTTTTCCTGCCCATCCCGGCGCGGCCGGCCTGGAATGGAAAATGGCGGCCTAGGAGCGGACCCCGCCGCCGGCCGGCCAGCCCGCGCGCCCGCACCCCGCCTATCCGGCCGCCCCGGCTATCCGGAGCCCGCGCACCATGAGCCGCTGGGTGCCCACCAAGCGCGAGGAGAAGTACGGCGTCGGTGAGTGAGCCGCCCCCCCCCCCTCCCCGCGCCCCCGATCACCCTCCCCGGCCCGGGGCGCCGCCGCCGCCCGCCCGCTCCTCGCCGGGCCCCCCGCCCGGCCCGCCACCCCCGGGCGGGACGGGGCCAAACTTCCCGGCTCCGCCCGGCCCGCCCGGCCCCGGCCCCGCAGCCGGAGCCCGAGCCCGAACCCGAGCCCGGGGCGGGCGGGAGTGGAGCGCGGGGGCGCGCCGGAGGAGGGGGCGCCCCGACCGGAGCGAGGGGGCACCCCCGTCCCCCTCCCCTCCCAGCCCTTTCTCTTCTTCCCTCCTTTTCTTCTTCCGTCCCTCCTTCCCTCCTTCCCCCGCCCGCCTGGAGCCTGTTGCTGTTGCTCCGGAGGGGGGAAGAGGGAGGAGGCGAGGGGGAAGAAAGAGGAGAAGGGGGAGGGGGCCGAGGGGAGGGAAGGAGGGAGAAAGGGAGGGGGGAAGGGAAGGGGGAAAGGGGCCCGGGCCGGGAGTCCCTGCGGGGCACCCGGTTTCCGCTTCGGAGCTCGTCCCGGGCCTCGCCCTCTGCTTCCCCCGGCCCCCCCCTCCGGCCCAAGCCCACCTCCGACCGGGGAGCTCCCCCCGCACCCCACGTGTCCGGCCACCCGCGCTGACTTATCTGGGCACATTGTGTGTGGGGGGGGGGGCCGAGGGTGGGTGCTGCCCCAGGGCACCCAGCGCTGAGGGGCTGAGCCGGCCCCTCCCCCTGTGCCAGCCCCGGGGTTCCCGGCCTGCCGCGTCCTCCCCACGCCCCCAACGTGTAAACACTTGCACGCCCTCGTCCTGGCACCCACTGACGGGGCACACGCGGGCTGGCACTGGGGCCGGGCTGCTTACCTGGCCCCTCCCTCCCGATCCGGCCGCTGCTCCCCGGTAACCGGGCCGGTGTGCCCCCTCCACTGCCAGGCGGGCGCCCTCCCAGAACGCCTCTTGTGCCCCCCCAAGGCCACTCTCTCTGAATGGGCTGGGCCAGGAGAGGGTTCTTCCGGCCAGATTTTCTTGGGTGAATTTGTAACCTTAGGGACCCCAGGTCTCCCCCTGAGGTTCAGGACCAGGGGGCCCTTCTGAGAGGGCAGCGCTCTGTGTGCGTCCTCCATCCCTGGCCTCTTCTCCCCTTCCGGGCTGCCAGCCGGGGGCTGAGGGAGCTGGGCTGGGCTGGGGGGACCCACTTGGCAGTGGGGGGTGGGCACTGGGAGCCCCAGGACTGTGGGAGCCTGAAACCCTGGCCAAGCAGAGGCTGGGGGGGCAGAGGCCGGGCCCGGGCTCCAGTCCCGCTACTGGCCCGCACCACCTGCGGGACCCTGGGCATTTTGTTGGCTGTGAAACCCCCTGGGGACAGGGAACTGAAGCTCCTGACTGCCAGTCGGTGCCCCCTCATCTTGCCTCGGCCCCTCCCTCCTGGCACAGCTGCCCTGCTCGGGCTGTCATCTCCTCCACTCTGATGCATTTTAAATGAACAAACCCCCTGCTCTGAGCCAGGCCCCGTTGGAGGGAAAATCTGGGCCAGGAGAGACCTCAGCGCTCCAGTCCTGTCCCCCGGGGATTAGTGGGCCATTGTGGCTGATCATTTGCCCTTTCTGCACCTCAGTCTGTAAAATGGGCAGTTGCTCTCCTATATACCTCATGAGGTGGCAGTTAGGCCCTGGGGAGCGTGTTGGTGGCCAGGCCTTGAGGTGTATCGAGGGAGAGGCCATCCGTGCCAGTCTGAGCGGGCACCGTGCCTGCTGCTACTGGTGCTCAGCCCTCCCTGGGACATGGCTCCCGCTCTCCCTTTCCTATCCTTGGGTTTCCTGAAGCTCAGCTCTGACCACCCTCACTCTTACGGGGCCTGTTCCTCACAGCGGTCCTCAAACTTTTTCAATAGGGGCCAGTTCACGGTCCCTCAGACTGTTGGAGGCCGGACTAGAGTAAAAACAAAAGCTCTCCCTCGGTCTCCGCCCCTCAGCCCATTTGCCATAACCCTCAGTGGCTGTGTCTGGCCCCCGGACCTTAGTTTGAGAACCCCTGGCTAGGAAGCAGCTCAACTCCAGCTTCAGCTGTATTTTCTTTCCTTCTCCCCCTCCTCCACCCAGTCCAGTCCCTCTGGCCTTCTTACTGCCCCTCTCCCTCCCCCCCCCCACCTCCTCCCTCCATCACCGCCCCCTTGTTCCCTCCACAACTGGCGGGCAGTTCCTGCTGCCGGAGCCTCTTCTGTCCCTCGGGCGGCTAGTGCTGCCCCTGCCCCAATAACCTTGGATTGTCTGTGCCAATGGACCTGAGTGAAGCCTCCCTGACTCCTCCCCTCGCCCCCAACTCCTTTTCTGTAATGGAGGGGCTGGGGACACAAAGCAGTGGTTGTGTGTGTGTGTGTGTGTGTGTGTGTGTGTGTGTGTGTGTGTGTGTGTGTGTAGGTAGAGGGGGCTCCTGGGAGCTGGAAAAACAGAAGCAGCCCCTGGTGCAGTGCTGGGAACAGTACAGGAGGCCCCGAAGTCAGGGAGGGGACTCAGGGGACTCACGCCTGGGCATCGGGGTGACTGGGTGTCCAGGGGAGCTGGGGAAAAGGTGCCTGGCTAGCCTGGCACCTGACTATCTCTGGGGCTGCCTGAGGTCATCATGCGTCTGGCTGCCCTGGGGGTGAAGCTCCTCGGTGACTGGCAGGATGGCGGAGGCCCCCCCAGGAAGGTGGAGGAGCTTGTGGGGCCTTTCAGGGGTCTTATGGCAGAGAATGTGCGTGGATCTGGGACTGTCCCATTGCTGGGAGAAAGGGCGTGCTTGGTGACCCCCGGAAGCAGGCGTGCAGGCTGCCGCCTCGGACCCTGCCTCTGCAGTCTGTCAGGAGGGCGGCTCCGGCAGATGGAGGAGAGGATTCTTAGTCTGAGAAACCAGCCGGCCGGTTCTGGGCTTCCTCACCGGGCGTCCATGAGAACTGCCCGTCAGCCCGGGGCCCAGAACAGAACAGGGCCCAGTGTCTTAGCTGCCGCCCCCCTCTGGAGAACCTCGACCCCTAGAGCTGGGGTTGTCAGAGAGGCGGTCGCGCTCCGTCGTTGGGGGCCCTTCTGGCTCTGGAGTCTTTGTTTTAATTTAGTTTTCAGCATTTATTTTTGTAAGATTTTTGAGTTGTACATTTTTTTTCTCTTCCCTTCCCTCCCCCTCCTCAAGACAGCAAGCAATCTGATACAGGTTATACAGGTACAATCATTTAATTTCATTTGAATAATTAGTTTTTTTTTTTTTTTTCGTGAAAGTTTTTTTTATTAAAACTTTATTTACAAAACAGATAATTTTTTAACATTGACCCTTGCATAGCCTCGTGTTTCAAATTCTCCCCTCCTTTTCCCCACCCTCTCCCCTAGCTGCCAGGTAGTCCCATACATGTTAAATATTTAAAATATATGTTAAATCCAGTATATGTGTACATATTTATACAATTATCTTGCACAAGAAAAATCAGATCAAGAAAGAAAAAACCGAGAAAGAAAATAAAATGCAAGCAATGTGCAGTCATATTAAACATATTTCCACATTAGTCATTCTGTGAAAGAAAAATCAGAACTAAAGGGAAAACCACAAGAAAGAAAGGAAAAGCAACCAAAAAAGCGTAATTGCTGTTCCGTAACCCCACGTGGCGGCTCCGCCGGTCTCTGGATGGGGATGGCGTCTTCCATCTCAAGTCCCTTGGAACCGTTTTGGATTTCTGTGCTGGAGAAGGGCCACGTCCATCGGAATTGGTCCTCATACAGCATTGTTGTTGAAGTGGATAATGATCTCCTGGTCCTGCTCACTTCCCTCAGCAGCAGTTCCGGGCAGTCTCTCCAGGCCTCTCTGTATTCCTCCTGCTGGTCATTTCTTACAGAGCAATAATATTCCATAACGTTTATAAACCACAACTTATTCAGTCATTCTCCGGCTGATGGGCATCCACATAGTTTCCAGTTTGTAGCCACCACAAAGAGGGCTGCTACACTTTTGCACACGTGGATCCCTTTCCCTCCTTTAGGATCCAGGCCCAGTAACACACTGCTGCTTCTGGGGGCATGCAGTCAGGCCGCCCTTTGGCCCTAGCTCCAAATCTGTCTCCAGAATGCCGGCTCTGGAGCCTTAGATGATTCCTCTCCATTGCTCTGCATACAGTAGGCACTTAATTAAAGTTAAATCCGAGAGCGAGTTCTTTGCTGTCATTCAGAGCTTCTCTTTCTTTTGGGATGGTCGCCTCTTAGAGAGCGGCCGGCCCAGGCCTCCCGATGTTCTGGCGCCTGCAGACAGGGTTTTTTTGGGTTCTAGTACCACTGAATTACAAAATATTACATTGACCATTCAGACTTGATTTGCAAGGACACATTTGTGTCCAGCTTGATGGCCTCTGGATGATGGAGGGGCCGGGCCTCCGTCCAGGCGGGAAAACCTCGGTGCAGACCTGGTCTCGTACACTCGCTCCATGTGTCCGAACACAAACACCCTCGCTGCATGATTCTGGCTAAGTCAGCGAGCTTGGGAGCGTTTCCCTCAGTTTCCTCATCTGCAGAACTGGGGTACTAGCGGCCCCCGGCCCCAGAGGGGATTCACGGGATAGAAAAAATGGGAGTCATTAGCGCCGACCCTTGAAGGCGACTTCTGTTTCCGTCCTAAAGTGCGTCTTCAAGGCTTAGGATGAGTCACTTGCGGGTCAGGCCGGGTGTTCTGCTGGTCCCCTTTGTCTTGGGGCCTCCCGCGGGCCCCTCTGGGTCTGTGGCTGGGTCCTGGGGATGATGGAAAAAGGCCCCAGTCCCCCCCCCCCCCCGGGTCCGGGGGTCCGCCAGGAGGTAGAAGGCTTCCCTTGCCAGTGTGCAGCTGGGCTCCGTGCCTAAGGAGCCCCCTTCCTCGCCCCCAGCCGGCCAGGCCCCGGAGAGGAAGGAAGGAAGGAAATCCTGCCACTGCTGGGGAGCGCAGAGACCTGCGGTCCTTGGGGAGAGGGTGTGCTGAGAACTGGCAGGGGCCCCCAGGCCTTCTCCTTCTCCCGGAAGGCTCCGCCCCTCCCCCCTGGCGGCCCCCAGGGTGCCATCTTTCCCTCCAGCCTGGTCCTCATCCCTCTCGCCTGGCTGTGCTGGAGACGCAGGGGATGCGGAGAGCCCTCTCTTAGGCTTGCTATCCCCTGGGGAAGGGACGGCTCCACACGTGGGGAGGACGCCAGGAGGCCGAGAGCTGCTCTTGCTCAGTCTGGGAGACTTTAGCCGGCCCCTGCCAGGGGGGAGTTGGATTCTTCCCTCTGCCCTGGGTTCAAATTCTGGCCCTGCTCCTTCCTGCCTGACCTTGCCCCCGGCCCTCCTGAAGGACAGCATTGGGAACGGGAAGGCCTGAAAGCTCCATTTTGGGTGTGAATCTGTGGTCCCGGAGCAGGGCGTGCGCCCGGCCTGCAGCAGCTTGCGCCAACGCACGGGGGCAGTGAGGAGTTTGGGGCACAAGGAGAGGCCCACGTGGCCCCTGGAACGTGGGGAGGGAGTCGGTCCCGGCAAGCCGCAGCCCGCTGTGGCCCCTGTTCTCAGAGGCCATCGAGCTGGGAGAGACGGGCTCTGGGGCTTATTTAGGAGGACTTTCTGGCCTCTGTCGGGGACGGTGAGCCCAGGCCAGCCCAGGCAGGGGCCAAGGACGGTCCTCTGAGACAGGTGGGCACGGCTGCTGCCTCCCAGCTGGCAGTGTGGGCACTGCATGTATACCTCGGGCGTCATGAGAAGAAGCCGGAGAGACTCTCAGTGGTCACATAGTGAGGCCGGGCCGCACAGAGGGACAGCCTGGAGTTTCCTCGAGGAGTTTGCAGTTTCACTCTATGGGGACAGTGTCCTCCCAGGGGAGAGCTGTCTCTCTGTCCCTCAGTCTGTCTGTCAATCTTTCTGCTCTGGCCTTCGGCTCCCTTGCAGAATTTCCCTGCAGGACCCACCCACCCCCTGCTCTGCTCTCGTGCGTGAGGATCTCATTGGATCCCATGGGCTCTGTCCCCCCTTGTGGGACACTGCACCTCTCAGCTCCCTCCGCCCCCATCCCGCCATTCCCAGAAGCCTCTGCTTTGGATGTCGGAGCCCTGTGGCTCTCCCAGGCCGGCTGTGGGGGGGTGGGGGGCCAGGGCTTCCTCCCGCCGGCCCCAGGAAGCCATCCCAGGAACCAGGAATCTTCTCCTTCTGGCTCTTGGCTCGGCTTTTTGATGTGGGATTGGGACGTAACAAGCGCCCTTTGTCCGGACACAGCCCGCTTTGTGAGTCCCAGGAAGTCAGATTCCTCCCTGACATCACGGCCGCAGCCAGGGACGGGGCAAAAGCAGAAAACAAACCCCCGCCTCGCGTGGGCCCACGGGCCGGCCAGCGTCCGGGGCCCTTCCCGCCACGGCCATTCTCAGCGGGAGCATTAATGTGGAGGGGCTCGGGGTCTGCATCTCCTCCCCTCGCTCTCTGCCCCCAAATGGGGGGGTACGGCTAGTGCCCAACCCCCTGGCTCCCCGTGCGGTGCCCGGCTCCTGCGGGCGCCTCCCCTCGGGCTGGCGGGGCACATTTTCTCTTAGGAACAGCCGGTCGCCAGTGCTTCTGGGCCAGGAGGTCACAGACAGAGCTGGGAGAGATCTTGGGAATTATCCAGGTCCATCCCTCCAGCTTACAGGGGGAAACTGAGTCTCAGTGATGTAAACTGCCTTGCAAAGTTCCAGAGCTGGTGGCAGTCACCGGCTTCCTCCTCCTGCTCCTTCCCCCTCCTCTTCTTCTTCCTCCCTCTCCTCTTTCCCTCCCATTCCTTCTCCTTTCCTCCTCTTCTTCTTCTTCCTCCCTCTCCTCTTTCCCTCCCATTCCTTCTCCTTTCCTCCTCTTCTTCTTCTTCCTCCCTCTCCTCTTTCCCTCCCATTCCTTCTCCTTTCCTCCTCTTCTTCTTTTTTCTCCCCCTCCCCTCCTTCTCCCCTTCTTCCTCTTCCTCCCTTTCCCTTCTTCCCCTTAAGTACCTGCTGTGTTGTGGGCACTCTGGATGCAAAGACCCCCTCCCCCCCAGCATTTGCTGTGCTAGAACAGGCCCAGGCCTGAGGGAGCGATGAGGAAGGAAGGAGAGGGGGGTGCATTTTGTGCACATCAGGCTTTTAATTGGTTGGTTTGAACAGAAAAATTAGAGTGGGAGGCAGCTGGGCTGCCCAGGGAGAGCTCCTCAGATGCTTATGGGATCCTCAGTCTTCTCACCCACAAAATGGGTTTAATTAGTAGCACTTCCCTATAAACAGGTGAAATGAGGACAAAATGAGCTAATTTTTGCAGAGCCTTTTACAAATCACTAGTGATTATTATTATTATTTAACTGCTGAGTAGTTAGTGCATGACAAACCAAGGGTTTTAGTGGCAGCTTTTTGCTCCCGCTCCCTGCCAGGCCAGAATCCAGATGGAGCAGCCGGGCCGGCTGGTTCCGATGGTGCCGGGCTGTTGGGCCCCGTTGGGCTCTCGGATCCCCAGCGCCCGCTGTTCAGGGCCTGGCAAAGAGTCGGTGCTTAATAAATGCTCCTTGAGTCCCCGCATCCAGGGACCCGGAATCAGGCTGGGACAGTTGCTCGTTGGGATTCAGGGGCGCGTCTTCCCCTGCCGGATCGGGACGCGGGGCAGAGATTATTTCCCTGGCTCGCCGAAGTGACCGGACCTTCTGGTGAGAGTCTGGGACAGTAGAAGCCGAGGCCGGCGGTGGCCCGGAGAGGGGCCGAAGGAGGCAGCGCCCCCAGGCTGGGCCTCTTCCTTGGTTAGTGTTTGGCCAGTGTAGACACAGGTTCTTGGGGAGCTCCAGTCTCTGGCCATGTGGCCTAGTGCAGAATGGAACTGGTTTGTTTTCCTTCCGAGAACAGTGGTTGGAGCAGCTGGCCGGGGCGTCTTTCCTTCGGCCCCCTTCCCCATTTTGGGGTCCAGCCCTGAGGACCCGCTCTGCCCGCCTCGTGACATGTGGATGTGCCCTCTCTCTGTCCGCCAGCTTCTCACCCGTCCACTATCCCCGTGGCACACCAGGGGCACCATCTTGGAGCGGTTCCTCTTTCCCGTCTTATCCATTTCCCCTGAGGTTCTGTGTCTCTGCCCCAGAGGGTTGGGGGGTGGTCCGCCATGACTGGTGGCCTCCAGGACCTTGAGCTAGAGAGCCTGGGCCCCCCGGGTCTGCTCCTGTGAAGCTCCAGGAAACACCTCTGACCTCCCCTTTCCATCTTTGGGGGATGGGTCTGCTTTGTTTGGGTCTTCTTTGTCCTTGTAGACGCTTCCTTTGTGGCCTTTGCTTTGGCAGGGGCGTTTGTTGAGCTCCTTGGTAAGGGGCATTTTAGACTCTTTGTACCCACCCACAGTAATCGACACATCCCAAGTCTGCCCGTGCTTGGCCTTCAAGGCTGGACTTAAAGCTCAGGAGCTTTTAGAGGCTCCCATTCAGTCCCTCCTGTCACTTACTGCTTAATCAGGGATCCTTGGAGTTTCTTTAATTTCATTGCGTCCTACAGTTAAAAATGCAGTTAGATAACGGCTTGGTGGGCAAATGATATTTAAACAGTTTAGGCAGATGGAGGTGGGCGAGATCCTTAAAGAGGGAGGCCGTAGACGGGCCATTGATGGAGAGGGCAAAGGCGCCCGGCCCACCGGAGGGAGGACTCCCGCTCAGGCTTTGGGCTTCGGGCAGAATCACAAGCTCCCCAAATCTCCATCTCCTGGAAGAAACGTACTTTGACCGATCCTTCTATCAAACAGACAATGCCTATTTCCTTTACACTTATTGACTTTCTGGGGCCAGAATACATTTTAACAAGAGGAAAACTTAATTATTTTTTGTCTAAACCGATTGCTGTCACTTTTCACTTCCGTAAGATTTGGTCTGAATCCCCCTTGACTTCATGGACGGCGGGAGTGACGGTTTTGTCACAACGCGGCTTCCCGTAAGGTCCTTCTGCCCTAGATGGAGTTTTTCAAAAACAGTTTTTTGAAGGTAAAACAGAGGGAAAGGAGGCAACTTGCCTTTCAAACATGGCGGCGGCCAGGGCAGGGGAGGAGAGGGTGACTAGGGAAGCCGGGAAGGCTTCTAACCCTCTGGGAAAGGCCTTCTTTGCCTAAGTCCGTGGGGAGGCGGTCCAGGCAGTCTGGGTTTGACCAGGTAGTCCCTCATTGGCCAGAGTGAACCCTGGGCCGGGCTGAGATCCACAGTGTCTTCTGTTCTAACTGGGAGAGGGGACGCCAAGGACTGGGCAGGTGGGGGGTCTGGAGGTCAAACTTCAGGACAGAAGTGGGATTCGCACCCTGGACTTGGGGCTCCCCGGAGAGGAAGTTCTCTGTTGGTTTTGTCCAGTAGCGAGGTAGGACACAGTCACTGAGCTACAGTTCATGCCTCAATACACAGTAAGGTCTGGAGGAGAATTGGGGGGAGATTTCTAGTGTTTGGGGGGGCCTCAGGGAGGACTTCCTGGAGGAGGCAGCTTTTGAGTTTGTTTGAAGGTTGGGTTGGAATTCAAGAAGCAGGAGGGGGGAGGAGCAAAGGACTTTGTCAGTGTGCCCGCCTTCCCTCTTGCTGGCTGCTTTCAGGGTTTCTCTGAGCCCCACTTGGGGCTCGGTTGTTCTGGCTAGAACGCTCTCACTTCTCCTGCTTCCTCTTTGCTGTGGCCAGAAGCCTTTCCTGATTCACTGTCACTTATTTTGGGTCTGTGCAGATTGACTTAACTCTATATTTTCTCTAACTGCCGGGTCCCCCCCCCCCCCCCCCATCCTGAGCTCAGGATGCTTTCATTTTCATTTGGCATACAGTAGGCGCTTAATAAATCTTGCCGAAGTGAATTGGAAACAAAAAAGTCACATGGTGGTGTATTTACATTTAGCAGTTTTGTTTTTTCTTAAAACATTTTTGCCCGTCATTTTCAGGGGCAAAAATCCCGTCCTGCCCAGATATCTGGGAGCCAGCCCTTTTTTCTTTTTTATCAAAGAATACAAAAGGCCGGCAGAACTAACCATGCCCATCAGCCAGTGGTGGTCCATGATCCTCACCTGCTGGGCCCTCCTCAGCAGAGCGGGAAGAGAGGCCCATTTCCTCCCCCGGCCGCCCAGTTTGACTGTTCCTGGGTTATGGGAGTCCCATTCTTTGTCTGTTTGTGGGGTCACCAGGCCCATTTTGTCCCCAGCAGCCCAGGCCGTTTGTTGGGGTCACCAGGCCCATTTCCTCCCCCGGCCGCCCAGTTTGACTGTTCCTGGGTTATGGGAGTCCCATTCTTTGTCTGTTTGTGGGGTCACCAGGCCCATTTTGTCCCCAGCAGCCCAGGCCGTTTGTTGGGGTCACTATGTCCTTTTGAAAGGCGGTCCTTGACGTGGCCAGCATCCCTCCCGGGTCACTAGGCAGGGAGGGAGTGCCTGGGTCGTGCAGGGCTGGGGCGGTCTGGGGTGCTTCAGCTGCCCAATCTTGCCCGGCAGCAGCCCCGATCTCCATCCCGAGCTGCCCCTGCAGCGGCGCCTGCCGTCCCGGCGCATTTGTCAGAGCCGTTTCCCTCCTGGATTTTATGATTTACCGGAGAGCACTTAGGAGGGGAATTAAGCGCGAATGAACCTTCACGGTGAAGAATCTGGGTCCCCGCAACGAGGGCTTGGCTGAGAAGGTGTCTCCAAGACAGATGGAGAGCCCTCTTGGCGTAAACATTGCCGTGTTAGAGCTTCTGCGTTTAGGTTTAAACCAATATTTATTTACCTGCCCCAGAAAGGCCGTGCCAGCAGCCCGAGGCGCGAGCAGCCTGCGGACTCTTCAGAACGTATCCATCAGGCGACCGATGATGAGGAGTTTTTTATGAACTTACAGAATTTCCGCCGGCCTTCGGCCCATTTGTCAGGGAGCCGGCGCTGATTCATCTCCTGGCCCAGGGGAGCAGGCCCCGGGCTTCAGTTTGTATGAAAATCTGCTGTTTCCTATCATCTGATTTCCTCCAGGAAGTCTGCCTTAGGTCAGACCCTAAAATAATTTCATGGGTCACCCTCCCACATGCGCCCGCGACCACACACAGGAGGTAGCGCCGAGCTGTGGGGGTCACGGGCAGGGAAGCGGGGCTGGCCCAGAGCTGGAGGGGGGCCTGACTGAGAGAGGCCGGGCCTCTGTCCCGGCCCCTGCAGAGCCCCCAGCCTCAGTGGGTCAAGGCTGATTGGGAGGAAGAGTCCTTGGGGATCCCGAGGATCCCCATTCCCAGTGTTCCTTCATCCAGGGGTGGGGTGGGACCTGTCAGGCCTGTTCCTGTCTTTGGGTCCTGGATTTAGGACTGGAGAGAACTTGGGAATCCTGTAGTCGGCTGCCTCATTTTGCCTGGGGGTGAGGTGGGTGTTGGGGGGACCGTGTTTGATGGAAGACTAGTCAGGATTTGAACCCATGACCCGATCCCAAGCCCCCACCCATCCCCTTCCCACTGGGGTCTGGCCTCCAGTTCTGGGATCTTCTTTACGTTCACCTAATGTAAGTGAAAGGCCGGGGCAGGGCCCAGAATATGGAGGCCAGCAAGAGTCTTAATAAAGGAGAAGAAGTCTCCTTGGGGACAGTGGATGGAGCAAAATGAATATCCTCTTGATCATGGAAGGGCAGAAGGGAGCCTAACGAGCGCTGGAGCGGCTGGTCCTCGGACAAATGAATGGAGGGCTTCTCGCTGGCCGATTGCGGCCCAGGGAGATCAGGTGGGAGAAAGCGGCGAGATGGATGATGGCCTGCAATGAAGGATGGGAGGGTGTTCAGTTGTCCGTTAATGAGACGGTCCGGGACGCTCTCGCCTGAACCGCCCGCGAGGCCTTGGACGCCTGGTCCAGCCTTGCTCTCCCTCACCTGGGACACCCCATTTCCCATTGGCCCGGGCTGGGGCGCCCGCCCTCTGCCCCCTGGAATCCCTCCCCGCCTTCAGTCCTCGGCCCGTGTGTCACTGGCTGGGGCCCCTCCCACCCCGTCCCCTCCCAGCTCCTCGCCTCCTGATTCTCCACGTTCTCGTGGGTGACTTTTATATTCCTGCCGTATTTCCTTCTCTGTGACCCTGGAGTGAAGTCTGGCCTTCTCAGCCTGGCCCTCAATCTCCGGAGAGGCGGGTGCAGCCCTTCCTGGACTCCGCGCTCAGGCCAGCTCGGCAACTCTTCCTTTTTGGTCCCCCCAACTCTGCGTCTTGGGTCGGCTTGTTTTCTGGGCCTGGAACCCGGCGTGTCCCCGGGTTGGTGCCAGTCATCGGGCCTTAAAGCAGCTGCTCTGTGTCCGAGGCACCAGGCTGGAGCCCGGGTCTCCGGGAATCAAAGCGAGACCCCCAGGGTGCCGGTGAAAATCTGCCGGCTACTTTGTTCTTTCCATCAGAATTCCCCCTCCTCCACGCAGGGCTTTGCACCCGTCGACTCCAGATTGTCCCGGCTGGTGTTCTGCCGACACTCGAGGCCGGCCAGGCCCCTCTGGTGGGAGATGGGGCGTCAGCCTCGCCCCCGGAAGCCCGCCTCCCTTCCCTCCTGCACTTGCAGCCTCTCTTGGGCAGTTCTCTTGTTAAATGGGGCTGCCCTCCTCGGAGGGTGAGGATCTTCCTCGTTCCCTCCTTTCCCAAGGCCCAGCAGAATGTAGGGGAAGGGAACTGGACGGCTCCGTGCTCGCTTCTGAGAGAACCCGGAGAACGGCATTTGTTGTGCATCCCCTTCGCTTTCCAGAACCTCCCGTGCAGGGAGCCGCCCTTCCAGGTGGAGAAGGAGAAACAGAAGGGGAGGGAAGGGCCCTCGTCTGGCCCCCTCCCCCAGAGGCTGGACTGGAAGGTCCAGGTTCAGCTCGGCCCCCAGGGGCCTGCCTCTCGCAGGGGGCACGGATCCCGAGCCCCTTGACCGCCCCTCCTCCGGACGGCTGGCCATTCTGCCTGGTCACCCACCAGGGAGCCTCTGGTCCGCAGCCCCGGGCTCGGCTTCTGTCCTGGGCGGTGCGCTGGGTGCGAGGGGAAACCTCAGAGCAGGTTTGGTCCCTCTGGTTTCTGGTCCCAAGAGATCTTTCCCGCGGTTCCTGGGCTGCTACAGGTCTTTGGGAACGGTGTGCTCACGTTCTTTGGCGGGGCCGTGGTCGGCTGCTCTGCTCGTTACAAACTGTGGCGCTGGCCAAGCTCTCTCCCCTCTTGGACCTCCTTCCCTCCTCACTAAAACAAGGGGATTGAACAGCAACCACGTGGGCCCTCACCCCCGCTCCCCCAGCCGCTGCTCCCCAATCGAAGGCCATGGATCCTCACGGTTCCTCCCTGGGACAGGCGGGTCCTTGGCCAGCCTCTGCGGCCTGTGCGGAGATCGCGCCCAGACGTTTACAGGAGAACTAGAGGCCCAGACGTTTACAGGAGACTAGAGGATTTCGGCCTCTCTGACTCTCTGGTCTCCAGTTCAGACAGTTTGAGAAATGCTAATCTAGCTTCCAGCAGTACTTCACTCTAAGGCGGGTCTTCCTCAGGGTCCGCAGGTTTCCTCTTGTGTTCTGGACCTTGATGGATTTTACAGGAAATTTACCTGAGAACAGACTGGCTCCTTCTTCTCAGATCCTTCCTCCCTCACTTCCTTTTCCCTCCTTCTTCCCATCCTGCCAGGGAGCCAGGATTGGGCTGGAGGCCATGGCTGCAGGGCTGGGAGGGGGTCTTGAAGCTTCGAGGGACCTCAGAGAACACCTAGAGATCAGCCCTTCTTTTCTTGCTGGAGATCCCGCCGGGAGCCGGTGGCGGAGCTGGGGGACCCGGCAGATGAGTCCTGACCCAGAGGCAGAAGGGACCAGGGAGATCACCGAAGGCCCAGAGCAATGTGGGAGGGGAGAGAAGGGCCCTGGGCTTGGGGCAGAGGAGCCGAGTTCCAGTTCTGCCATTGGTCGTTCCCTGTGTGACACTGGAGAAGTTCCTTCTGCCCTGAGGTCCTCAGGCCCCTCCCCTGACCTGATGGTCCCCTCCCTGGGATCAGAGCTCAGGACTCTGGAATAACCGCCATTTATATAGTCCTACCAGGTACTGCACAGATTTATTGGAGCCTCACCACGGCCCTGGCCATTGTTATCTCCATTTTACAGATGAGAAACTGAGGCAGGAAAGGAGAAGGGACTTGCTCAGGGTCCCACAGCGAGGCCGTGTCTCTGGATGGATTTGAACTCGGGGCTCGGGACTCCAGGCTCGGGGATCCGGGCCCTGGACCACAGTTGCCCGGCCAGCGCGGCATCCGTCCCAGTCTGGCAGGCTGGTGGTGCCCTTGTGGTTCGGGGCTGGAGCGGAGCTCTCAAATATAGACTTCTTGGGGAAGGTCGGGATTTGAGGTTTCCTCGGGCTGCTGAGTCATTTTTGGAGGGTTTTCCTGGAAGGGCCCTTGGCCTGGGCGAGATGGTCACTCCCGGCAGCCATTAAAGGGGCGAGGCCTCTGGGTGTGTCAGAGTGACCCGGCCTGCTGGCCCCTGGGAGCCCTGGCCGGCCGGGCCACACCCTGCCCCGTCTCTGCGCCTCCACTAGCCGGCTCACAGTCGCCCCATTCCCGGCTCTGCCCCCAACTGCCCAGAAAGGGCCTCCTGCTCTGCTCGGGTCATTGGTGAGCCTCGGTTGCCCAACTGCTGCCAGTCTGGCCCTGAGCCACGAGGCCCTGATGGATTGCGTCTAGCCGGGGTCATGGGGACATCTTCCACCAGCCCCTATTCCTAGGCTGGGCCTGTGTACGCTGGTGGGGAGGAGGGAGGGAGGAGGGAGAGGAAGAGAGAAGTGTCCATGAGAATCTCAATGTCTGCTGTTGCTTTTTTTAAAGCTCTTTTGCCTGAAAAGGAAGTTGTCCCCAAACTGAGGCGTCCCGTGACCTCCCCCGACCTTTGCCTAGCTTTCCCCAGCCCTGTCCCGACCCTGCCCAGGCTCTCTCTTCCTCCCAACCTCCGAGTCTCCCTCAGGCAGAGTGGAGTGGACAGCTTTGGATGTCCCCGTCCACCGCAATTACTTGGTGTTTATTTGGGCACAAGACCTGCACATCTGGCCCCCATCCCCCTCCTCTGGAGGCCTCTGAGCTCCCTGAGGATTCTCCAGAGGCTGCACGCAGTAGGGGGCTAATAGTGATTGTGGAACTGGGTGTGACCCAGAGAGGCGAGGGGGCGGCTCCCAAGTCCTGGGACAGCCCTGGGAGGTCGGAACTTCACGTGTGATCCCCCCATGAGTGCTGAGGCGACTAGCGACATGACCAGGGTCACATAGGAGAGTGGGCTCGGCCTTCTGGGCTCCCAGGTTAATCCCCCTCCCTCCCCCCCCATTGCTTGTAGGGTGGCAGCTCAATGGGTAGAGAGGATTCGAGCTCTCTTTGAGTTTCATCTTAGCAGTGGAATTTTGGGGTCAAAGAGTGTGAACTTTTGAGTCCCTTTTTATTGTAATTTCAAGTCCTTTTGCACTAGCATTGGACCGATGACCCCCGCTGAGCCCCGTGTCCCATCTGGCCTCCGTCTCGGGCCATCGTGACCTTTTGGCTGGGTGCGAGGCAGAATCTCGGAATTGCCTTGATTTACTCTTAGTGTTGTGGAGGCTTCTTCCCTGTGACTAATTTTCCATTCTTTTGAGCACCGTTGGTTTATGTCCGTTGACTCGTTTATTGGGAAATGACTGTTTTCAGTCAGTTAAACGCCTGCTATGTGCCAGGGACCGCTCTGAAATGTGAGTGGAGCCCCTGCTCTCGGGGCATGCAAACAGACGGGAGCAATTGGGGCGATCTCAGCAATTAAACAATTTTCCTTCTCTTAGTTGCATCAGTTTTCATGTCATTGACATTTTTCATCCCAGGCTGGGGTTAAATGACTTGCCCAGGGTCACACAGCTAGGAAGTGTTAAGTGTCTGAGACCAGATTTGAACTCAGGTCCTCCTGACTTCAGGGCTGGGGCTCTGTCCACTGCACCACCTAGCTGCCCCTGTTCCTGAAATCTTTAAAAAAAAAACTCTTGTATGAAGGATTCTCCCCTTAACTATAGGTCTAAAAAGCATTTTTCTGCTCTCTTCCATTTTTTGTTCTTTCACGATGGCATAAACTTTTGTATTCAGGTCCTGGGTCCCTTTTGGGCTTATTATAGCACAAAATGTTGGTTCCCCACTCATTTCTCCCAGATTGCTTTGCAGTTTTCCAGCAATTCTGATCAATAGGAAGTTCTTTCCTAGGGATGAGTAAAGTGAGTAAATCAAGGAAAAAGCCACCTGTGCAGCCCTTCCGGTGTGCCAGCCACTGAGTCACGCAGAAAGCAAGCCGGTCCCTGTCGTCCTTCTCGGCGAGGAGCCCGGCGTATGTGCCTGCCGGGCAGGCTGGGGGATTTTTGTTGAGGAAATAAATCACGGA
This sequence comes from Sminthopsis crassicaudata, assembly GCF_048593235.1. Lineage (NCBI taxonomy): Eukaryota > Metazoa > Chordata > Mammalia > Dasyuromorphia > Dasyuridae > Sminthopsis > Sminthopsis crassicaudata. The sequence continues at coordinate 675,933,616 of NC_133618.1, forward strand.
GTAGCCATGGAGTCAGATTGTTCACAGTTCTGAGGCTCAGCGTATTACTGTGGTTACTGTGTCCAGAGGCGGATCTTGGAAAGGGAGAGTGGAAGGAGCATTCCTAGAGGTTATGCCATGAAGAAAGCAGGAGAATTCTGTGAGAATTCTCACTATTAAGAAGGCTGGGGTGCCCAGTGGTCAGCGGGGCCAGAGCACCAGAGCCGGGCATGGGACTTTGTGGCTTTAGGCTGGGCTGAACACCCAGTTATTGAGTTCCTGTCTTACCTATTGCACCATTTAATAATGTTAGGTTTTTTTTTTTTTTTTTTTTTTAATTATTTGAATCTGGATCGCTTCTTTATAATATCGTTAGACGCCTGCAATTACTCTCTCCACATCATTCCTGCTTTTTTCCCCATGATTTTCTTAGTTTTTTCCAGATACTTTGAGTACACCTTTTTTGGTTTTTGTTACTTTCTTGTTCAGTGCTCCCCGTCTGATCACACTCCATCTGTAAGCTCATTCCGGCAGTGCTTTTTCTTGGCACGTGAGCACTGAATGCCGATGACTCCCTTTGTTTAACTTGTTCCTTCCCTCCTGAAAGACAATCGTATAATTATCCCTTTGGGTACTGTCGCTGGTCTCTTTATAACGTAGAAGAATAGACTGCTGAGGTGCTCCCCACAGTGCTCCTTCCCTGATCTCTCTTCCTCTCAGTCTCTGTTCTCTTCTCCTTGTCAGCTGCCCTCGCGGGTTCCTCTGCACATTTTGGATGAGCTCCGTCCCCAGGATGCTCTTTGAGGGTTTTCCTGCTCTTTGCCTCTCCAGCGCCCAAGACCAGCTCTTTGTCTGTCCACTGGTGGTTCTCAGTACGTTCTTGTGATTGAATTCAAGTGAATCTCCGTGAGAGAAAAGTTTGGGGATTTGTGTGAGGGATTATGGGTGTCCCACATAATATGTGACACACATGTATGTGTGTCCGTGTGCGTGCTGGGGGAGGGTATGGGTGAAAACCAGGCTCAAATCCGTCTCCCAGCTGGGCGGGGCTGCCCGTAGAAGGGCGTTGGCAGGGACAGGGCCGGAGGGTGATCCCTCTCTGGATTCTGAGTCTGCCCACCGAGAGGCCCGGCGCTCGTCCCTCTAAAGTGTCTGTATTTCAGCGTCCTATCTCCGGCTAACGGAAGCCAGGGCCCATTTGGTGCTCCTCCTAATCACGCCGCCCGTGCTTCAGGAGCCGGGCCTAATAAATTCTGCAAATACTGAAGATGAGTTTTTAGCTTTATCAGAAAAATCGCTGATACCTGACCCGGAGCAGTAAATTGGAGAGAGAATGAGCAGCGGGTTTAAATCGATGCGGAATGGATTTTTTTTCTCCCCTAAAAGATGAGTGTTGACTTTATCTCTTCTCCCACCTGCTGGAAAGGCTCCCTCTTTGTACCCGGCTCAATATTCCGCGCGTCACAGCGTGTTGGGAATCGACGGCTTCATATTTTTTATTTTGCCCTTATCTGCCTGACAGCGTTTATGGGCAGGATGCGGTGTCCCGAATTATTAAGAATGACACACGGTGCTGAGAAAGGGCCCGGTGAGGACGGAACGACGACGATGATACAATAGCGGGCTTTTCTCTCAGGCCTACTGTGTGCCAGGCACTGTGTGCGACCTCTTAAAAATTATTACGAGGATCAACCCTGGGAGCTATAGTCATATTAATAATGTCTGCTATATAATACAATAAAATCTGGGTGCTATCATGAATCCCATTTTACAGATGGGGAAACCTTTGCTTAGGGTCACAAAGCTCGGAACCGTCTGAAGTTGTATTTGAACTCACGGTTCCCAGATACCAGGCCCAGTGCTCTGTGACGCCACCCAAACTTTTACATACAAACACATTCATGTGCTGTACACACGCGCCCACCCCCTTATCACTTCTGGGTGCCCCAGAAGTCATTTTTCTCTAACGCCTCGAGGTTTGCCGAGTGTTTTATGGTCTGTCACTGCTGAATCACAAGCCTGGGCCAGGCCGCTTTAGGTGTTATTAACTAATTTTATAGAGAAAGAAGTTGAGACTTGGAATGGTGTGATGTGATTCCCGTTTGTGGGTGATGGATGGGACCCAGATTTGTTGGCCTTGAAGTCTCGCTTTTCTCCTGGGCCGGGCTGAGCCGTCCTGAGGGCCCCGGCAGTGCTCAATCCTGGCGGAATACAAGGCACCCAGGCCAGAGAGGATTCCTGGTAGGTGGGAAGAATCTGACTTGTACCCAGGTGCTATCATCCAAAGGGTAGACCAAGAAGCTCCAGGAGGGCCTTCTTAGGGAGGCCATCCTTGAGCAGAGTTTCCCAGAGACTTGGAAAAAGGGGATTCCACTTATGGGACTGGCCTCTGCAAATGCTTGGAGCCAGGAGGTGAAGGCCTTCCCCCTCCCTCCTCCCTCCCTCTTTCCCCCCTTCCCTTTTCCCCCCCTTCCTTCCCCCTTCCCTTTTTCCCCCTTCCTTCCTCTCTCTTTCCTTCTTCCCTTCCCTTCCTTTCCCTTTTCCCCTTCCTTTTCCCTTTCTCTTTCCTTTCCTTTCCTTTTCCCTTCCTTTTTCTCTCTCTCCCTCCTTTTTAAAAAAAATTAATGCAAATTTGCCTTCTTCCTCCTGACCCCTACTGAAAACAGAAAACCCAAATTTTCTAATTAGGCTGTCCGGGCTTCCCCCTCCCCCCATGCTGACAGAGGTCCCGCCTCAGTGAGTACTCCTCTTGGTTGGGAGGCGGAGGCCCTCCTGTAATCACAGGGTCATAGGGTGGATCCGGGTTTTTGGCTTTGCAAATGGTTCTCTCGCCAGCTTTGTTCCCGTGGCACCACATGGTCTCCAGCCATGGACGGCCCTTCATAAACCAGATCTCGGGTGACTGAAGTCACAGGGCAGAGAGGAATTGCTCTCTGGGTCTTGGAGGGGGGTTCTTGTGGGGCTTCGAGGGGAACCCGCCCCATGCCTTCCTCATGTGCCCAGGCTCTCTGACTTTACGTCTTGCCGGGCTCTTGCCGGGCTCTCCTGTGAAGGGAGAGAGGCTGGTTCTCATCTTGGACCAGCATCTCTGAAAGAGTCAGGACCCTGGGCAGGACTAGCTCTCGTGTGTGGGTTTGTCCCCATTCCTGCCAAGGCCGATGGCTTGGGGGGAGCCTTTTGGCAGTGGGCTTCTTGTCTTCTCATGTTCTCAGCAGCTGGTACGGTGCCAGACACATAGTAGGCATTTCATGAGGGCTTGATGACTTGGAAAATGTTTTTTGGGCACGGTTCTGTAACAGGCACACTGGCCGCACGGCTGCTCCCTGCCTGCCCCCCAAAATCTTCTGTCCTCATCTGTTTAGACCGAGATGCAGAGAAGGCCTTCGGTTAGTTTGGGGACGTTTCATTGCTCTTTTTGGGGGCATCGCTTTCCCTACCTCTCTTACCATAGATGGCCTCCCTGGTCACCAGTCAGTGGAGGAAGGCTAGAAAAAGTGGCTCAGGGGCCCCACGACGGGCTAGAACATTAGCATCCTCACCGTGGCAGAATCCGACTTCTCAGGTGCTGATGGGTAGGGACTCTGGAAGTTCTGGTTCTGCTGCCTGCCTTCTGGGTCGTTGTCTAGAAGTCTCCCAGATTTCTTTGGATATATCATTTCTCCTCCTCCTCTTCCTCCTCTCCCACCACCTCCTCCTCCCCTTCCTTCTTCCTTTTCTTCCTCCTCCTCCTTTGCCTCCTCTTTTTTCAGCTCACTGGCCCTCTGGAGAAGCTCCCAGACCACGGCAGGTTCCCGGTGTAACCTCGAGGTGGCCGTCCGTCAGGGATGATGCAGTGAGGACTCTGGGTATACAAAGTAGACCAGATGCTCAGTAGTCGATCACCATTCATGCTGGGCACGGTGTTGAGCTCGAGGGATACAAAGAGAGGTTCAGGACCATCCCCGCCCTCTGAGGGCTTACAGTCTAGGCCTCTGACGTTCTTTGGGACTCTCACATGATGTGACTCTTAGTTGCCTAGAGCATTGGGGGGGGTAAGTGACTCGCTCAGGGTGACGCAGTCAGTATGTAAGAGACAGCACTCGAACTCGGGTCTTGTCCCGGGGTCAGCGCTCTGCTCCCCGGCTGTTCCGTTGCTTACCCGTGGCATTCACACCCCGTATGCCCCATGGGGATCATCTTTGTTTCCAAGTTTTCACTATGGCAGAAAGAGCCATTCTCCCGGGTCCTTTTCCTTTTGGGGTGTCATCGACCAGAGTTCCCAGCCCTGCCCACAGCACCTGGCCGGGCGATGTCCCAACAGCCCTTCCGACAATGACTTTGCTGATGGGCGGTGTGAGGTCCCTTTACAGCCACTGGAAAAGCTGCGGTCAGATACCCCTGCACTCCTCCTCCGGGCCCAGGACCCTCCCCCCATTACCCACCGCTTCCGGCAGCGTGCCAAGAAACACCCCCAGCCAAAGAACCAAGGAAAATAAGTCTGGAGTCCCGAGTGGATTCAGAGTTTTTGGGGAAGACCCTTCCCCTTAGGCAGGGGGCGAGCTTGGGCTTGTTCCTTCAAAGCCCCGCTCCCCTGGTTGGGTAACGGGGGCACTGAACAGGTGCCAGTTTTTAAGTTGCCTGCGTCCGGCAGGAAGCTCTTGGCTCTGACTGGTCATTGGGCGCCTCGTGGGATGAGCCCATTAAGTGGGATCTGACCCAAGAGAGAACTTGGGTCTCCGTGACCATCACAGCTCCATTTTTATCTTATCGGTGGGTGGAGAACATCGCAGGGCCAGATGAGGCCCTTGTGTGAAGGGTGATTAGATGTAATCGGGGACTGATAGGGGCCCCAGCTGTACGGCTGGCTGCCTTTCTTCCTCCTTCCCCATCCCGGGCCGGCTGTCGGGACATTGTCTCGGTGAGGACAAACTTTCTGTTTTATCTTCCCTTTTAAAAATGACACTTGTCCGTCCTTTCCTCCTCCTGTGGCAAACAGGAAGCGGCAGCAGCTTCTAAGAGCGTATACAGCATTCTGCCCCCGTAGGCACCCACTCAGCACTGGGGGGAGTGACTGGGAGAAGTTTCTTCAGCTGTTCCCGGAACCAAGATTACTCATGGCAATTAGTCTGAGTTCAGCTGTTTTCATTCACGTTATCATCCTCATTGTTCTTGCTTTTCTTTTCTTGCCCGGTGGGCCTCTGAATTTCTCATTGTTTCTCATGGTGCACTAATATTCTGTTACATTAATTCCGTAGTTGTTTTGGTCGTTCCCCAGCAGATGGGCTCCCGCTTTGTTTTCAGGGCTTTGTACCTCAGAAAATTCAGCTTTGGGTGTTGGTGTGTAAGAGATGGCGCTTTCTGTCTTTGACTCCGGGTGCCTAGTGGTGGGAGGGGGGGCTGGAGCGCAATGGCTGTTTAAGGACTTTTCTCAAATGGTTATGAGGGGCAGGTTGTTTTCCAGAGCGGCTCGTGCAGTTCGGGGCTCCCTCCGTCATCAGTATTGAATGACTTCCATGTAGAATGGGAGGATTTGGGGTCATTTCGAGTTGGCGTCGTTGATCGCTCTCATTCGTTGCACCACTGATATGTTAGGGAGAGAGATTTATGGTAGTTCTCTGCCTGGATGATGGGCGTTTCCGTGGGCTGTGCAGGGCTATTTCGGGGAGTGGAGTGGTCTTGACCTGGCTCGGGGATCCCAGGATGGAGCACGGCCCAACCATTTATCTGTGACATTCTCGGTTCCGTGGCTCTTAATCTGGACAGAGCGACTGACATTTAGGAGCAGATTTTGAGGACCGTTACCGCAGTTATTATTGCTTAGAAGACAGAGTAGGAGCAGGGGAGTTATCGTTTTTATGACTTGGGCATTAAAGGGGTGATTTTTCTCCGAGGAAGCTCTGCAGACAACAGAAACAGGCCGGCGGCACCGGGCACTCTGACCAAATCCTTTCAGACATGGCATCAGGGCGGATCCTGAGAAAGGAAGCGGCGGGAACCAGACCCAGGCTTGGGAAGTGCCTCCTGCCCTGGCTGCCTCTGCTCAGCTCCACAGCTCGGGCAGCTTCTTGCCCTCCTTGGGTCCCCATTACCCTCCCTGGAATGAAGGAGTTGGGCTGGGTCGGTTAGTCAGTCATCACATACTTGTGTGTGCTCAGCTTTGTGCTGACCCGGAAATGAGGCCGTCAGGGATCTTATTTTCCGGCCCGCCACTATCCCTCTCTATTAATGAATTAAGTGCTTAATGAAAGCTCATTGAGCCTGCTGTATTCCCTTATTAGAAGGACATACCTGGAACTCTGAGGAGCAGAGCAGACATCCTCTGGCCTCCCTGGAACTGCCTGCAGAGAGGGAAGCGCCGTCCCCTGTGGCCACCCCTTTGGATTTGGGGGACTTCTCACAGTTGGCAAGGACTCGGCCCCTGTTCTGGTTCTGGCCCCCGGGGCCGAGCTCTCTGCCCTGACAGCTCTTCGCCAACCCTCTTTGGGCCCGCTCTTCTCCAGCGGGAACATGGTAATTGGGGCGTCACAGCGCAGGAATAAGGGCCTCTGATCACAAGAGATTTTATTTGCTTTAAAAAAAAACCAGGATCCATTTCTGTGGCTTTGCAGCTATGATTAACTGTGGATTTCTCGAGCGGAGCAGATCCTCGAACCCGTTTAGACAGTGAACTTGCACCGTTTCCCTGCGTCGTCCCCCTCGGGGCAGCCTGGATCTTTGGGGTTCACCGAGGCCTCTTGTCATCCTTGGGGCTTCTCTGAAACCCCCTTATCCCAGGCCTTTGCCCAAGCATCCCTGAGCACCTCATGGGTTGTCCGGTGAAATCACTTATGTGAGCTTTAGGACATAAACGATTATTATTGTTGTTCTTACTGACCTTGGTGATCCTCAGCCCCAGAAAGGACGTACCCCATTCTAGAATTTCTTAACCATAAGAATGATTTTATTGCAGTGAAGAGAGCACTGGCCCTGAAGTCAGGAGGATCTGAGTTCAAATCCAGCCTCAGACACTTAACACTTCCTGCCTGTGTGACCTTGGGCAAGTCACTTAACCCCAATTGCCTCAGGGAAAAGAGTCCTTTTGTTTGCTTCCTTTGGGATGTTGCCCGAGTGAGTGGGCCCCAGCTGGTGAGCCGTTCCTTATGTGGGAGAGGTGAAGGGTCCTGGCACTTCCTCCTGTCCCCCTGCCCGTGGTGGGGCACTGGGAGCTGAAGCCGCCGTGTTCTGGGCCCTGGTTCTGAGCTCCGGGACAATGGCATGGAGCTGCAGGCCGGCTTTTATGGTCTCCTGCTTACACACTTCTAACCGGGCAAGGGCGATTTTATGACTCCGCACTGGACTTTTATAGTCACTTAAATTGAGTTTAAAAATATAGCATCTCCTGGTCAGCTGGCATTTGCCCCTGGGGCAAGGTCAGGGAGGCTCTGGGATTGCAAAGGCAGGCCGGCCCAACCGGGCCTCCGCTGGCCTCTTTGGCCTGCCCAGGGGCCGGGGTGCTGCTCTCGGCTCTGGCAGGGCCTGGGGTTAGCAGCCTGGGCACGTGTGCACGCTATTTTATCGGCTGTTTTTGTCATGTTGAGGGAGAGGAGGCCGGGTCCCCACGATCAGTGAAGATGCTTTTCTCAGGGCCCCCTTTCCTCAGCTTCCATTTTAAGCGATTCCTGAAATTCTAGCCCTGGGCCCCGATGCGGAGAGTTAAGGACACTGAGTTCTGCCTCCTGTTGGATGTGTGGCAGGAGGCCAGGAGCTTCCTTCTTCCCACTGATTTTCCTCTGAATAATGAGGGATGTATAATGTGTCCTTCTTCCATATAATGAAGGGTATTTTCCTCTTTCTAATGAGGGCTACAGGGTCCAAGGTCTCTTTCTCTTCTCATTGGAGGCTCCTGTGATCCCTCCGCTCCTCCCGGGGTTATAAGGGGCAGTGTGGGGCAGTGGATGGAGAACCTTGAGCTGAGTCCTTGTTGCCCTGGGCTGCTCTGGTTCTGGACCTGCCCTCTCTGGGCCCCAGTTCCCCCCCTGGAAGGTGAGTGGGTTGGCCCAGGTGCCCCTTCCCCCTGGTTCTGGGAAAGCCTGGAGGCCGTGAGGAGGGCCAGCCCCGGACAGGTAGGAGCAGGCTTAGCGAGGTCTTCTCTGCTGTCAGGTGAGGCCCCGGGCGTCCTCCGCCCTCAGCGGGACCGGGCAAGGCTGGCTTTCCCGGCGTTTCCAGGCCTCTGCCTCCCAGGGGGACAATGGCCCGCTTCCCCAGCACAGTGGCCCTGGGCACGGGGCCAAGCCCTCGCATGTACTCCCAGTGTTTATTCACCAGGCGCTGGAACACTGAGTGCTCTGTGTCAGGCCTTCTGTGGGGAGAGGGGAAGCTCATTAGCAAGTCATCAGGGGGAAGCGAGGCACAGGAAGGCGGCTCCCAGCTTCACACGGCAGCCGCAGGGGCCCCGGGCAAGGCCGTGCCTTCCTGGCTGGGTGGGCCCGCTCTGCCGCCCTCGGCAGGGGCCACAGCTGGAAACAGAAATGGCTACGGGCTGGTCCTCCCGGGGAGGTCGGGGAGGACGGTGTGCCCGCAGATCAGAGGGTGGGATGGGGCCGAGCCTTGTGGCGCGGCCTCTGAGGACTTGTTCCTACCCGCCGGGCCCTGAATTCCACATTGCTTACCCAACACCCACCGGCCTCCAGACTGCGCAGGGCTGGGAGGGCCGGAGCCGGCCCGGACACGGATGTCCTCCCTTGTTTGGCCCGTTGCGAGAATGATTGGGTTCTTGTTTACCCTCTAATAACGGAGGCTTTTTTATCCGCCACGTATCCTTGGATGCCCCTCTGTGTCTAGCGTGGGGCCGGCTTGGTGCGTCAAGAGCCTCGATTCAAAGCCTTTCCTGCTTCTCTGCCCCTGCCAACTTCCTTGTGTTATTCCATTGTGTGTTTATGTGAATGTATGTGTGTTGTTTCCCTGTGGAGTGTAAATTCCACGAAAACAGGGACCGGTTCGTTTTGTTTTGTAGCTGTGCCTGTTGCCTGTAGTGCACACATTAGGTGCGAAGGTCCTGGCTAGCTCTTGATAAATGCTTGTGGATTGACTGAATATACATCTTCTGAACTAAATGGCAAGTTCTACAAAAACGGGGACCGGTTCGTTTTGTTTTGTAGCTGTGCCTGTGGTGCACACATTAGGTGCTTAATAAATGCTTGTAGATTGACTGAATACATATCTTCTGAACTAAATGGCAAGTTCTACAAAAACGGGGACCGGTTCGTTTTGTTTTGTAGCTGTGCCTGTGGTGCACACATTAGGTGCTTAATAAATGCTTGTAGATTGACTGAATACACATCTTCTGAACTAAATGGCAAGTTCTACAAAAACGGGGACCGGTTCGTTTTGTTTTGTAGCTGTGCCTGTGGTGCATACATTAGGTGCTTAATAAATGCTTGTAGATTGACTGAATACATATCTTCTGAACTAAATGGCAAGTTCTACAAAAACGGGGACCGGTTCATTTTGTTTTGTAGCTGTGCCTGTGGTGCACACATTAGGTGCTTAATAAATGCTTGTAAATTGACTGAATACATATCTTCTGAACTAAATGGCAAGTTCTACAAAAACGGGGACCGGTTCGTTTTGTTTTGTAGCTGTGCCTGTGGTGCACACATTAGGTGCTTAATAAATGCTTGTAGATTGACTGAATACACATCTTCTGAACTAAATGGCAAGTTCTACAAAAACGGGGACCGGTTCGTTTTGTTTTGTAGCTGTGCCTGTGGTGCACACATTAGGTGCTTAATAAATGCTTGTAGATTGACTGAATACACATCTTCTGAACTAAATGGCAAGGAGGGACTGGGACCTGAGGCTAAGTTAAATGGAGAAGGGGCTGATGGAGTGGCACAAGGTCTCTGGCCTTGGAGCTCCCATGCTCTGTGCTGACATGGTGCTAGTGTGCTAGTTAAAATGAGGGGAATCCTACCTTCATGTAATAAAATGCTAATACAGCCATGGAAGATGGAAACAGGGTGGGGGGCAGCCCTTGTCTTCAGTACTTCTGTCCTTCCTTTTTGGAATCCCTGTTCCACGGAGACCAGAGTTGGAAGGGGCTCTTGGACAATCTAGACAAATAAACCCATTTTGTAGCAGAGGAAACTGACCTGGGACTGGCCCAAAGTCACCCGAGGCAGGAAGTGCCAGAGGAAGCATTTGTTCCCAGAGCCTCCCACTCAGCAGCCAGTGGTGTTCCCACCGGACAGAGGTTGCTTCCCCGACCACGTTACTGCAGAGCGGCTGCTGGTCGGCCCGTACTGCTGGGAAGGTCCTGGATTTGGAGCCCCCGAGAGAGAGGGGGCAGGGGCAGAAAGCCTAGGCTCTAGTGGGGCGTTCTGGCTCTGGAGGCAGGAGGCCTGGCTTGCAGGCGTAAGCGCTGCCATTTTGGGCAGATCTCTTTCCTTTTCCGACTTCTCTCCATAGCTGAGCCTTTAGAGGACGTGGACGTCCAGCCAGAGACTGGAGGCCGGCAGGGACAGACTGTACCTTGCCTGTGGCAAGGAATTGTCTGTTTGGAAAGTCCTGGGTGGGGGGAATTGAGTCATTCTCGTCCCAGTTCAGCTTCCCAGGCTCTGGTGGGGCTCTCCCCACTCACTGCCAAGTCAGCTTAAGGCCCAGGGTGTTCCTGCTTGTGGTGCAGCATGGAGATAGTATGAAAAATATCTTTTTAAATTTTTTTTGGAGTAAAATTCATTATTTAGAATTAAGCTTTTAATTTCTCTTTTAAGTTTTTAAAAAATTTTCAATAGTATTTTATTTTCCAAATATAGATCAAGATAATTTTCATCATTCATTTTTGCAAGACTTTGTGTTCCAAATTTTTCTCCTTCTGTCCCGTCTCTCCCCTCACTCCAAGGCAGCAAACAATCTGATAATAGAACAAATAGGTGCAGTTTTTAAAAACCTATTTTCATATTTGACCAAAGGGAAAATAAAACATGAGAAAGAAAGAAACATCCCAGCAAACAGCAAAGGTGAAAATGCTGCGCTTTGATCCACGTTCAGTCTCCATTGTTTTCTCTGCCTGGATGTGGATGCACTTTCCATCACAAGTCTATTGCTCATTGCTGAAAAGAGCCAAGTCCACAACAGTGACTGTCACATGATCTTGTGGTTGCTGTGTACAATGTCCTCCTGGTTCTGCTCACTTCCCTCGGCATCGGGTCCTGTCAGTCTCTCCAGGCTTTTCTGAAATCACCTCATAATTGTTTCTTACAGAACAATAATATCCCACAACATTCATATCCCATAATTCTCATCACATCCCAACCATTCTCATCCACTCAGTTTCCAGTTTCTGGCCACCACAAAGAGGGCTGCCACAAACATTTTTGCACACATGGGTCCCTTTCCCTTCTTTAAGATCTCTTCAGGCTATAAGCCCAGGAGAGACATTGCTGGGTCAAAGGGCATACACAGTTTGATAGGTTTTTGAGCATTGTTCCAAATTGCTCTCCAGAATGATTGAATCAGTGGTTCACAACTCCACCAACAATGCATCAGTGTCCCAGTTTTCCCACATCTTCTCCAATATTCTTCATTATCTTTTCCTGTCAGCTTAGCCCTTCTGAGAGGCGGGCAGTGGTACCTCAAAGTTCTCTTAATTTGCATTTCTCTGATCAATAGTGATTTAGAACACCTGTTCCTGTGTCTAGAAATGACTTTAATTTCTTCATCTGAAAATTGTCATATCCTTTCACCATTTATCAATTGGGGAATGGTTTGTATTCTTATAAATTTGAGTAATATTTTATATATATAGAATATATTATATAATACATAAAATATAGAAAAAATATTTTCTATATTTTAGAAATGAAGCCTTTCTTCAGAACCACTGGCTGTAAAATTTTGTCCCCAGCTGTCTGCTTCCCTTCTTTTTTTTATTTTTTAAAATTATAACTTTTTATTTACCAGATATATGCATAGGTAATTTTTCGGCATTGACAATTGCAAAACTTTCTGTTCCAACTTTTCCCCTCCTTCCCCCCACTCCTTCCCCTAGATGGCAGGTGGTCCCATACATGTTAAATATGTTACAGTATAAGTTAAGTACGATATATGTTTACATGTTCATACAGTTATTTTGCTGTACAAAAAGAATCGGACTTTGACATGATGTACAATTAGCCTGTGAAGAAGAAAATCCAAAACGCAGTTGGACAAAAATAGAGGGATTGGGAATTCTATGTAGTGGTTCATAGAAATCTCCCAGAGTTCTCTCTGTCTGCTTCCCTTTTTTTTTTTTTTTTTTTTTTTTTTTTTTTTTTTTTTTTTGAGGCTGGGATTAAGGGACTTGCCCAGGGTCACACAGCTAGGAAGTGTTAAGTGTCTGAGACCAGATTTGAACTCAGGTCCTCCTGAATTCAAAGCTGTTGTTCTATCCACTGCGCCACCTAGCTGCCTCTGTCTGCTTCCCTTCTAATCTTCACAGTTGGTTTTGGCTAATTTACATTTTCTTATTACCTTGACCAGGTTCCCCTTAGGTCTCTGACCTACTGACACACTCATGGCCAGAGTCCATTCCTCGGTCCTCCCCAGCCCACTGGAGCATGTAATGTCATTGGTGTGGGGAGCTCCCATGGATGGTTATGGCCTCTGATGTCTCTCAGCAATCTAGATGAGATTTGTAATCTTGGAGAGAAAATCATCACCTGTTGCAAATCCTCTGGCGACGGCCCCTTAGCTAGAGCTCCAGATCTTTTAGGCGGGCACCCAAGGGCACCCCCATCTCTCTCCCCCCAACTTGTCAGCCTTATTCCTTACCCTTCTCCTTCGCATAAATGTATGTATGACTGTGTACAAACAGGAAATATATGGGCTAAATTCGAGGTCATCTCTGAGAGAGGTCACTGATTTCTGAAACCTGAGGTCTTCCTTGAGTGCCCACATTGGAGACCATCTCCTCAGTGGAGTCTCTCCTGATCTACCCAGCTACTCGCTTTCCCTTTCTCCGTAGTGTTTCTTGTGCTCCTTATTTGAGTGTGTGTTCGGTGGTCTGGTAGACTGTAAGCTCTCTGAGGTCAGGGATTTATGTATTTATTTTCCTAAAGAAATCTCTCCCCAATGCATACTATAATACCTTGTAAGTAGTGGTTGTTTATATTTTTATTTATTATTATTATTTTCATTTGATTTTTCATTTTTGTTATTTTCATTTCATTTATTATTATTCTATTATCTTTTTTGAGTTGAATTGGGTGCCCTGTGGTAGCCATTTGTGGTAGCTTGCTGGGAGGCACTGAGCTTACTCTGCTGGTGGATCGCTATAAGAGCTCAGGTCACCTCCATGCTCTGAGGAGGTATTGGAGGGCATTAATGGAAGGCAATTTCACGTACATGTATAGAGAATAAGTGTAAATGATTTTTCCTTTTTTCTTATTACAGCCCCCCTTCCTCCTTCCTTTAATTATTCATATTGCTGCTGCTTCTTCGATTTTCATATCCAAACCCTGTGAAACATTGCTACAGGGCATCTTGCTGGGAGAAGGACGTCGGAGATATTAAAACCAGGAACGCCGAACAGAGGCAGGCCGCCTCTTGTCCCTTTGAAAGCCCCCGATTCTCCCGAAATTGCAGCGATCTCTCAGGCTCAGATGTGGGGGCGTTTGCGCCTTCCTGGCTGCTTTCCTGTCTCCCTGGCTCATTTTGTCACAGAGCTCACCTGGCCCACGGCTTCTCTGTCAGTTACTGAACGGTTCTCAGCCTAGAAGTCTGGTGGTCTTGGTGAGGGACGAGGAAAGACAAAGGCCTCGGAGTTTCCGTGAACTCAACGCACATTTAGTGAGCATTGCCGGTTGACCCAGTCGTGAGGGCGGCGCCTGCACAGAAGCACGTTGGTTCTGATTGTTTACCCCAGCTTGGTGCTGCTCTCTGGGTTTCCTGCCGCCATGATGGCAGAAGTGGCCGGCGAGAGTATTACTCACGACGTGCCTCTCTGTCCCCTCGAGGGATCGCAAAGCGCCTGATGGACATTGTCTCATGTGGCCACGTTTCTTCAGCGCTGACGGGGATGCCCCGATGGCGTCCTGCGTGGAGCTGCTGAGGTTTATTCAAGGGAGTTTGCAGCCGGCTCTGGAATGGTGACAAGTGGCGGGGCGATGGGAGAAAGACCTGGGGATCCCTAGCCCCAGCTCAGTCTCATGAGCCATCATTGAGGGGCAGCTCGATGGCCGATGAGCGCTGGCTTTGGACCTTCAGGACTTGAGCTGAGACTTTGTTCTGGCGCTGTCCCCTTACTTGTGTGACCTCAGGGGACGCAAGCTCAGTTTCTTTAGTGTAAACTGGCCTCTGAACTCTCGTCTGGCCCTAAGAGAGTGTCAGCAATGGGAAGGGCTGTAAGGATCGCCAGCGTGGAAGGGCGATGGAGGACACAGGCGAGGGTCGTGTCCAAGGTCACCCAGCCACTAAGTACCAGAACATGGGTTTGACCTGACGGTCTCAGAGGTCCGGCTTGGGGCTTTCTCCAGCCGACCGTGGTTCCCGTCATTTCTACTCTTGCTTTCTTGCTTGATTTTTGGACATGTTGCAAAAGAAATGAATTATTTATTATCCATTTAACTTTAAAGACCAAATGAGCTTGCTTTACAACTGCTACATTTGAATAAAGGAGCTTCCACAAATCAAATGTCCACAACAGCTGGACTGTCCATCCCTCCGGGGCCTTATTCCCTTTTTTTGGTCTTCAGGGCTTTTTCTTCTCTCCGGCTGTAATTAGGACATGTCATCTGGCTGGGCTACTTCTCACCCTTTCTTCCTTTTGAAATCGAATATTTTTTCCCTTTGCGTTATTTGACAAGTTTCCTTCCAGATCTCTACATTCATTCTAGAAGTTTCTTGACATCGTACTGTTCCCTGTGTTGGTGGAAGCGTCCACAGGGATGCCCCATGGTGACCCCCAGCTCCACAGAGCCCAAATTCCCTCTCAAACTCGCTCCTTCTCCCAACTCCTTCATTTTTTGGGGGGGTGCAGGTTCTTGATTGGGGAGGGAAGAGAAGGAGCCTTCACTGAGCCCCTGCTCTTTCTGGGTGCTGAGCTCTCTGCAGAGATCTCATTTGATCCTAACGTCATCTCAGCTGGGAGCTCAGACTCTTGCTCTCCCTCAGCCCTCTGGGATCACTTGCCCAATCTTGCTGGTGCTCCCTCTGCACCGGCTCTTGGGCAGTCCCCTCTTCCTGTCCACCCTCAGCCTCCCTGGTTCTGGCCTTCATGGTGGCTGCCCTCAGGGATGGCCCCGGCCTCTGCCAGCCATCCTCCAATCCAGATCACCCTCCTGCAGGTCTCTGCATGTCTGTGGCCCCCCTTTGCTCGTGAATCTCTGGAGGCTCCCACGCCCGTGTGATTCCATCCAAGCTCCTTCACCTAGCGAGTTCTGCAGCCCCCAGCCCCTCTCCGCTGGTTCCAGGAGCCTACCTTTCATGCAGCCTCCGTTGGCTCTTGCTGATTCCATCTCCTCCCTCCGGGTCTTTGCCCAGGCTGTCCCCCACGCCTCGATTGCCTTCCCTCTTTGCTCTGAATCTTGGGATCCCGTGGCCTTATGTTCTTGATGTTCACCTCGTATCAACTTTCTCGTGTGCTCTTTCCCCTTCCAGACAGGAGGGAAGCCGCCTGAGACATGTTTGTCCTGGTACCTCCAAGGCTGGCGCTGTATGGTTCATTGAGTAGATTGCAGAGCTGGGGGGAGGGGGAGGGGGAGCCTGTACCGTGCTCCCTTCTGGGACCCCCATGATGGCCGCCTCTCCCTCACTTGTGGGGTGGGTCCCCATTTCACCAGCTCGCTCTGGTTCCATCAAATAGCTCACCTTCAGGGCCCTTGTCCAAGGGCCCACTTCACACGGAACCTCCGGCTCCGGATTCAGGGATTTGCCCGAGTTCCCCCATAGCCAGGTGAGAACTTGGGCCTGGATCCCAGCTCCTGAAGCAGAAAACTGAGATTTAGAGGAAGAGGAGGCCCAGCCCTGTTCCTCAGGGCAGAAGAAGCCCACTTGAACCTCTGTTCCCCCCTCCCGGTCCTGGACTCTCTCCTGGCCTCAGGTGTGTACAATCCCGAGTCCCCATCCCAAGTGAGGGGCCCCGGTTGGTGGAGATCCAGGGCGGAGCCGCCATTCTCATCCCTGTAGATGCTGAAATGGGCCAGACTTGCTGACTCTCCGCCAGAGAGGTGGCCGCTGCCCTGTGGAAGGGCAGAGCCAGCGCAGAGTGGGGGAGTGACGGGTTTCACGGGCCTGGCTCACGTTCCAGATACAGGAGAGATAAATACTTATCTTGTCACATCCTCTGAAAGGACACCAGATGGCCGAGTAAGCACGGATCCCGCTCGGGGCTTCCGGGAATCAGATTTTCTGTGAGACGGAGGGATTTCTAAATTGGAAAATGCTCTTCGTGATCCTGTAGCAGGGACTGGGAGCCCAGATTTGGATGAGTTAGTAGTAGTAACCGGCACTCATTGGGCCTCAGAGTTTGCCCAGTGCATTCCCTAGCACCCCTGGCGGAGTGTCTGGCATATAGTAGGTGCTTAATAAGTGCTTCTTGTCTGAGTTTAAGTGTCTCAACCCCACAAATGGCAGAATTTCCCCCCGGGAGCTGGGTGTTGGGTGCCGAGCTCAGGAGAGCTTGGGGTGTGTTGGCTGCGTGGCTTGGGGCCTGTGAGACAGAGGAGTCAGGGCTTCATGTGCTCAGGAGGATTTTTACCCCCCTCCTCCATGGATGTCTGATGTACCCACAATGCAACCTGACAGGAAATCTATGTCCTCACTTGAGCCAATGTTAATGAAACAGTCCCTGTGCCGGCAGCTGGGAGCTATGGGAAGAAAGAGCAGGTTTCCTGCCCTCAGACTGTTTCCCTTCCACCTTGAGATATCCAGGGCAAGTCTGCTACAAAAAGCATCCCCCAAACACTTTGATGTGTTTCCTTCCGGTCTTGCCCTTCCCGCAGTGAGAGCTTGGTCGCTTCTTAGCTTGGTTCAAGCCGTGTTCTGGCTGCTTGGGCCCCATCACAGCAGCTTTCCATAGTCTGGTCAACAGGGTCTCTGGTGTTGTCACAGAGTAAACACAAAGTAAATACAAAGTAACTTCTTGAATGGGGCTAGCCAACAATGAGGGGAGGATCATGGGAGGTAGAAGGTGTTGGGGGCGGGGCCTCCATACTCAAGCTGAAGAGGGAGGAATTAGGAAATCAGGCCCTTATGGCCAATTACTCAGAGGCAGGGAAGGAGGCCTTGCTGGGGAGCCTGGCGTGGTGCCCACCGCCAGTGAGGGTCTTGGCCATCTCCACACCCGGCTTTATGGAGTGGTGGGCTTCTGGATCAGGTGGTTGGGGCAGGGGCTGCGGGGAGCGGGTGCCGCCTGGGAATGTTGGTGCGCACTGGGACACCTGCTAGAGTCAGGTGTCGCCCCTTCCCCCCCTCAAGTGCCCCAGAGGCAGCGGGCGCTATGGCCCCCCAACCTTGCTGACTCTGGACACCTCACATAGCCACTGTTGGCCTCAGTTTCCTCATCTGTAAAATGGGGAAATAACAGCACCTCGCTTGCACGGTTGTTTGAGGATCCGGTGAGGCGCTAATTGTAAAGTTCATGGCACAGGGAGGAGCTCTTGTTCCCTTCCTTGCAGGGGGGCTTGTTACTGAACAGATGGGGGAGGAGGGCATGGTTTTGGCATCAGACCTAAAAGGGTGGGGGGACTGGAGGTGTGTGTGTGTGTGTGTGTGTGTGTGTGTGTGTGTGTGTGTGTGTGTGTCTCTGCCTGTGTGTACATGTGTTTGTTTATATGTGTGTGTGCACACACTTTCCTGCACATTGACCCATTGGGAAAAGACCAAGTGACACTCCCCCCCTTCAGGACGCAGCCCCGAGGCTGTGGCTGCCTTAGGCTTTTCCCAGCCCCCAGTGGTCGCCCCTGCCCCTAGATCTCCCCCCCCCCATCTCCTCCTCCCTTCTCCTTCCCCCTTCCTTCAGCCCCCGCCTTCCCTCTGGGGCTCAGCCCCCCTTATCTCGGCCTGGTTTTCAGAGTTGTTTGCGGGTTGCCTCCTTAGCACTGTGGTACCCCCAGGTGCTTCATAGTTGCAGAACTATGTGGGGTGGCTATCTGCACTGGTGGGGAGACTGGCAGTGGAGCAGCTTCCTGGAGAAGGGAGTTTTATGTCCATGATACAGTGAACCGTCCTGGTGCCCTGGGAGGGTTATTCTGGAGAGTGGCTCCGTCAGATTGTCCCTGAGATTTGGGCCGTAGCACATCTTCCCAAGTCTGACTTTCCCATCCTCCTGCTCCCCGAGTGTCTGCTGGGGTGTCCTGGACCTCCAGAAGCGTCGTCCCTGGGGATTGGCAAGTGCTGGGGGTCCCAGCTCATCACCATGGAGGGACCTCTCTGGGATAGAGACGCATGTCTGGCTGGGGCTCCTTTTATTCACTTTGACAGATCCTGGTGAACGTGGCCAGACATAGTCAGTGTACCTGACGCTATTGGCCGGATGACAGACTATTTATTACTGAAAAAAAAAAGCCCAACAACAACAAAATCCTCAGTTAAAATCCAAACATTAAAAAATGAAAAGAATTCTTTTTGTGTTTTATTTATTTGTTTGTTTTTTAGCTGAGGCAATTGGGGTTAAGGGACTTGCCCAGGGTCACACAGCTAGGAAGTGTTAAGATCTGAGACCACATTTGAACTCAGTTCCTCCTGACTTCAGGGCTGGTCTCTATTCACTGCACGATCTAGCTGCCCCAGAAAAGAATTCTTTTTGGTAAAGGAGTGATTAATAAAACTATTTGCCACGTTCCCCTCCATTTTTACCCCTCTCTCTCATCGATGTCCAGTGTATCCACAGCGAAACCTGTCAGGAAATTCACATCCTCACTTGAGCCAATGTTAGTCAAACAGTCACTGTGCTGGCTGCTGGGAGCTACAGTTGCCCTCAAGTTGCTTCCCTTCCACCTCGGGATACAATGTATCCAGGGCAAGTCTGGACAGAAGAAGCTACAAAAAGTATCCCCCAAACACTTTAATGTGTTGCCTTCCGTCCTGCCCTCTCCGCAGTAAGATCTTGGTCACTTCTTAGCTTAGTTCCAGCCATTTTCTGGACCGGTTGGGCCCAATCACGCAGCTTTCCAGTCTGGCCAACCCGGTCTCTGGTGTTTTGTTACAGAGTAATACAAAGTAAATACAAAGTAACTTCTTGAATGAGAATAGCCAATAATGAGAGGAGGATCATGGGAAGTTCTAGCTCACTGGCCTGGGCTTTGGAGGAAGCCTTTTAGATTTACATTGGGGAAAACAAAGGAGAAGAAGGCCATTTCCTGACGTTTCACCAGAGCAAAAAGTTGGATCCCCCCCCCAAGTATATATAAATATAACATATAAATAACAACAATGATTTTTATTGAGGGTATCTTGAGTGCTTTTGCTAATAGTTTTCTCTCCTTTTCTGCAGCTTTTTATAACTACGATGCCAGGGGCGCTGATGAACTTTCTTTGCAAATTGGTGACACCGTGCACATCTTGGAAACGTTCGAAGGTAAGTCCGCCATGGAGGCACTGCGGCATTATGGGAGGAGGGGGGGAGGGGTGCATATTTCTGCACTTAATGGATTTGGCTATTTTTTTTCTGGCACATTCATAATAGTCCTTTTTTATTTTTTCCTTTTTTTCCTGCCTCGTGAATGCTGCCTCGGCTTTCTTTCTCTGGAATAGTGCAGAGGTTTGCTATCATTTAAATAAAATATTCTTAAGAGAAACTCGGCTCTACAGGGCCATTATTTTAGCTTCTAAATGTTCCTTTGACACAGTTATGTGCCTGTTAAAAATTCAGTGCGTTTCTCGTAAGTGGATGTGGAGCTGAATTCTTATTCTCCCGCCACTTAGAAAAGCCAGGCCATTTGCCGTTATTTTAGTTTCTGGGGCCAGCTTGGATCTGGAGGGGTGGGAGGAGGGGGCAGGGCTCAGTTTGGGCAGTCCCTGGAGCTGCCCTTCCCCTCCCCCCCTGGGTACAGATGCAGAGTGAGTAGGATGGTGGTGGGTTGGGCGATGAGCAGGGGCAGGGGCAGTGCCGTGTGGTCCTGGGGGGGAGAGGGGCGCCGATTTTCGAAGTCCTTGGCTTTTCGGAAGGTCGGTTGGAGGTCGCCACTTTACGAATGTCAGTGTGACAAGAAACCTTTTGTTTTGGGCTTTTCCTGGGGAAGAGGAAAGCAGTAATACTAAAGGACGGCCTAGGGAGGGGATGACATGTCTGTTCTCACAATCAAACACAGATTTATCGGGGGATAACAAGAACAACAATAATGCAATGACGACCGGCATTTCTACAGCACTTTAATGCTTTACAAATATCACCTCTTGATATTCCCATCAGCCCCGGCACGCTAATGAGTGTTAATAACTAATAAGTCAGTGCTAATGCAGGATCTTAGAAATGAGGCAGAGGAGAGGCTTGTATGACACTGGCAAAGGGTCCTGGGAGGAAACTTCCTGGTCAGAACTTTCTCTGGGACTTAGAATCTGAGAGAATCATCTGTAGCATTAAAAAGGTAAATGACTTGTCCCAATAGACTTGGCACCTAATTTATTATTATTATTATTATTATTATTATTTTGAGGCAGCTGGGGTAGAGTGACTGGTCCAGGGTCACACAGCCAGTAAGTCTGGAGGCCAGTTTGAATTTAGGAAGAGAGTTTTCCCGCCTCCACGGGGTGCTCTGTTTCCTGAGCCATCTTGCCACCCTGCATAGAAGCATAGGTAGCTCAAGGGAGATGTTGATAGAAAACAGAATGAGTGTTTGTACCAGACACGAGCTTTTGTAAACAGGGCTGAACTGATAGCAGCTGAGAGGGAGGGAAGGGAGGACAGCAGAGCCGCCATATCTGGAAATATCCCAGGGATCCACAAAGAATTCAGAACCACCCACTAAGCAGCTTCCATTCGCTCCCTCTTTTGCTTCTGACCGTCTCTTTGTGGGAGCTGCATCTCAAACCCATGGGGTCTGGGATCACCCGGGGATACTGGCCTGCCCATCGTACCAGGCAGGGATGTGGAGGGGGGCACCCCAAAGTGACTGCCCGCCCTGCTTTGACGAGCTCTATCTCGGGCCCCAGAGTTCAGGTCTTAGGATTCACTTTACACAGAGAGCATGAGGGCCCTCGGCCGCCATGTTTCCAGCAGGCTGTGACAGGCCTGTCTGTTCTTTTCAGACACCTCTCGGAAGCTTAGATCTATTAAAATACCAGTGTCCCACCGCCGCTATTTCTGTGTCTGACTCATGCTGTCAGAGACTTTCATTCCATTTGTACCTTTTACACTTAAAATAGTCTCTGCGAAATCTGTTTTCTCCAAGTTAGCCTTGCCTGGAACCAGATGTGAGGCAGCAGGAGCAGATGCCCATCTTATAGGAGCTCAGCCCTTGGGGGTTTTTTTCTGCTTATTTCCCATTTCTGTACTTGTTCTAGCCCCTCCTTTGGGGCTGCAGCGAGGTGGCAGGTCACTTAAGGTAGACAGAAATTCAGAAAAAGGTTTTTCTGGCATGGAGCCCAAGCTCTGCTTTGGGGCACAAGGAAAGTCTCTTTATGCAAATTGTGATCCAGTAGAGTTCCAGTAACTGGGATCCAGTGGTTGTGCCACAGGATAGTTCAATTTTAAAAAATATTTGCCCAGTCTCAAGTTCTAGAACTGGGGAAGGGAGTTAGAGTTTTGAAAGTGGTCAAGATTTGGGAGAGGAGGAGAAAGTAGGACATTAGCAGTGTGGATGGCCTGAGGAACTGAGGAAGACTAGTTTTAGGAGTCAGAAGGAGCAAGGAGAGATGGTGTGATGGGAAATTAGGATCCGATTGAGAAATTTTGGGATTTTTAATGTTGGAAATGGATCGCTAAGTGATGGAGTTCAAGTCTGTGCCCATCTCTTTTGAGTGGCTCAATGACCCTGGGGAGTAGGAAAGAACTCCACGATGAACCCCTGACCTTGAGGCTAGTCGGCTTTCTGTTCACTTTCCCGTGCCTCCCTTTTATTTTGCTTAATCTTATTTTAGAATCAATCTTACTGATAGCTTTGGGTTTTGTGTCACTTAAATTTCTCCCTGCATCCTTTTCCTTCTCAGAGTGCCTTCCATATAACAAGAACATATTTTTTTCTTTTTTCTTTTATTAAAGCTTTTTATTTACAAAACTTATGCATGGGTCATTTTTCAGCATTGACCCTTGCAAAGCTTTCTGTTCCAAATTCTCCCCTCCTTCCCCCCACCCTCTCCCCTAGATGGCAAGTAGTCCCATATATGTTAAATCTATAACTGTGTATATATATATATATATATATATATATATATATATATATATATATATATATATATATATATATATATCTTGCTGTACAAGAAAAATCCTATCAAGAAGGAAAAAAAAAACTGGGAAAGAAAACAAAATGCAAGGAAACAACAACAGAGAGAGTGAGAATGCTGTGTTGTGGCCCACACTCAGTTCCCATGGTTCTCTCTGGGTATAGATGACTCTCTTCATTACTGAACAATTGGAAGTTGTTTGAGTCATCTCATTGTTGAAGAGAGCCACGTCCATCAGAATTGATCATTGTATAGTCTTCTTGTTGCCGTGTATAATGATCTCCTGGTCCTGCTCATTTCACTCGGCATCAGATCACATAAGTCTCTCCAGGCCTTTCTGAAATCCTCCTGTTGGTTGTTTCTTACAGAACAGTAATATTCCATAACAAGAAATATTTTTTAAAGAAAACAAAGGAAGAAAAAGATAACCAAATAGACTCACTTATGCTGACATTTTAATAATGGAACCCCTGTTTTACTTCATCATTAGCTTTTTAAAGCATCCCTTGATGTTAACCAGTGTCGTGAATGGAGAGTTCCAGTGGGTATTTATTTGTTAGTGGGCCTTTCCATTATTTCCCTTTAGAATGGAAGCTCTTTGAGGTCAGTGACTTGTACACTTGTATTTTTGTCTTTGTGGTCCCAGCGTGTAGCCCAGCGCTTGACACATGTCATAGTGGGTGCAAAAAGGTCAGATCCCTTCGGCTTAGGTATCATGTTGGGCTGTGGATTTGGACAGAGTTATCTTGCTGGCTTCCATCTTGGCTTTTGTTAGGATGATGTTGTCCCTCCATTAATGGCTGAGCTTTTACTCCCAGAAGGAGGCATTTGTCATACTAAGGTTGTTGGCACAGGGGTCACCTCCTCCTGCACAGCTTTACTTGCTTATGATGAATTAGAAAACAAATATGTCTCCACGCTTTGGCCCTTTCGCAGACCTGGATGTCTGTCTCCCTTTGATTTTTATAGCCCTCTTCTGAGTTCTGCATCGATAATAGCATTTCTCCTTCCCTATGAGAAAATCAATTTTGGTACATCATATGACACGCTCCTCTGCTTGGTGGTAATTTTTAGGACGTCATTAAGCGTACTACAGAGAATATGGTTTTTAGATGAGATTTCTTTATTTAAGGATCAGAGGGCGAATTAGCTTTCACATTTGAAGGTTCATTTTCCTGGGTCCTTGGCAGAGTTAGGAAGTAAGTAGATCAGAAGTGGCAGCTTAGATGGAAAATAATGGAGCTGGACGTCTCTTTCATTTAAGTCCATATCTATTTATTAAGTACCTGCTATGTACCAGACTCCCTGCTAGGGAGTGGGGAAACAAAGGCCAAAATGGAATGTTCTACTGGACCATTTAGGGCTCCTGCTTGTAGGGAGGTAACAGGTTAAAAAAAAAATCTAGGGCAGGTAGTTATTACAATCCAAAAATTACAAAAATGCTCAGTTTACACTCATTTCCCAGTGTTCCTTCTCTGGGTGTAACTGATTCTGTCCATCATTGATCCATTGGAATTGGATTAGCTCTTCTCTCTGTTGAAGATATCCACTTCCATCAGAATGCATCCTGATACAGTGTCATTGTTGAAGTGTATAATGATCTCCTGGTTCGGCTCTATAAATGTAAGACTTTATTCCCACTTACTAGTTTTATCTTAATAACTCTATTGAAAATCCTTTTGAATTTTGTTAGCTCTCGTAGCTTTGTGCGATCCCTTTTTAGGTTTGATAAGCCTGCTTTCAGCAGATTGTGAGATCACATTATTGGTGAAAATGTTGACTAGTCCAGGCCTGAGTCCAGAGTTTCCTCTAGTTTGACCCGAGTCTCCTCATCAATATCCTCGCACTCAGCTCTGCAATTACTGAACTCCCCTCTCTCCTCACTTGTCTCATTTTTCCTTGTTCAGAAAAATAAGACTTGAATATTTAGCTGATAGCAGTCTGTTTCATCTCTACCATGTCACCTCTGTTCAGTACTCGTAATAGGACCCCGGTTCTATTTTGTTGGTTTTCGGAACTGGGGCCATGATTAAGAGGGACGGCTTAAGGGAATTAAGTTGCTTCCGCATCTAGGAACCTGTAGTGACACTCAGTGAGCCCTGATTCCTTTTCTACAAACACACAAATAATTTCTTTAGTGATCTATTCTAGAGAAGTGTCAGCTTGACCCCAGGCTTCACTTCTGGTTGTTTCCCACAGCTTCCATTTGAACATCGGGATGGCATTTGCCACTCGATATCATTTGGCACCTTTTTCTAATCAAATATTTATAAATATTCATAGAAAATCATAAAATTCTTCATGGTGATGAAAAATTCCATTCTCTAGGAAGATTGTTGAAAACAGCATTTAGTTTTCTTTAGAAATCAACCCGTGGAGTCTTCCCTGAATGTCATTCTTCCTTTTTAGAAGTGTTCTTTTTAAGGTCCCTTCCAGCATGGAAGGGAAAACACAGTAGATGCTTCATAAATGCTCTCAGCTTTGATTGCTCCATTTTAGAAACATAGTCCTTAGAATTAACTGTTTTTTAGTATGACAGTTATTTTACACAGAGGGGCCAGATGGGATGAAGGATTTACCCCAAATCATGGAGGTATGAATTAGGGACAAAGTCCTGGAGTCCGGAAGGACTGAATTCTAATCTAGCCGGAGCCACTTTCATAGCTTGGTGACTATGGTCACATCCTTTGCCTCTGCCTCTCTTAGGGTCTCATTTATAAAATGGGGACAGATTAATGCAATGAGATACTACTTGTAGTTTTTTAAACCTTATGGTGTTATTTAAATGCTAGTTATCTGGAAATTAGTATGGCAGAAACTAGGCATGGACCCACATTTAACACCACATATTAAGATAAGATCAAAATGGGCCCAAGATTTAGGCATAAAGAACGAAATCATAAATAAATTGGAGGAACATGGGATGGTTTACCTCTCAGACTTGTGGAGGAGGAAGGAGTTTGTGTCCAAGGGAGAACTAGAGACCATTATTGATCACAAAATAGAAAATTTTGATTACACCAAATTAAAAAGTTCCTGCACAAACAAAACTAATGCAAACAAGATTAGAAGGGAAGTAACAAACATTTTTACAGTTAAAGGTTCTGATAAAGGCCTCATCTCCAAATTATACAGAGAATTGACTTTAATTTATAAGAAATCAAGCCATTCTCCAATTGATAAGTGGTCAAAGGAATTTTCATATGATGAAATTAAAACTATTTCCACTCCTATGAAAGAGTGTTCCAAATCACTATTGATCAGAGAAATGCAAATTAAGACAACTCTGAGATATCATTACACACCTGTCAGATTGGCTAAGATGACAGGAACAAATAACGATGAATGTTGGAGGGGCTGTGGGAAAACTGGGACACTGATGCATTATTGTGAAAGAATCCAAGCATTCTGGAGAGCAATCTGGAACTCTGCCCAAAAAGTTATCAAAATGTGCCTACCCTTTGACCCAGCCATGCTACTCCTGGGCTTATATCCCAAGGAAATACTGAGGAGGGGAAAGGGACCTGTATGTGCCAAAATGTTTGTGGCAGCTCTTTTCGTAGTGGCTAGAAGCTGGAAGATGAATGGATGTCCATCAGTTGGAGAATGGTTGGGTAAATTATGGTATATGAAGGTTATGGGATATTATTGTTCTGTAAGAAATGACCGGGATTTCAGAGACTCTGGAGAGACTTACATCAACTGATGCTGAGTGAAATGAGTAGAACTAGGGGCTTATTATACACTTCAACAATGATACTGTATGAGGATGTATTCTGATGGAAGTGGATATCTTCAACATAAAGAAGATCCAACTCACTTCCAATTGATCAATGATGGACAGAATCAGCTACATCCAGAAAAGGAACACTGGGAAATGAGTGTAAACTGTGAGCATTTTTTTTTTTTTGTTTTGCTTTGTTTTGTTTCTCTTCCCAGATTATTTTTACCTTCCGAATACAATTCTTCCTTTGCAACAACAACAAAATTCGGTTCTGCACATATATATTGTACCTAGGATATACTATAAGATATTTAATATGTATGGGAATGCCTCCCATCTAGGGGAGGGGGTGGAGGGAAGGAGGGGAAAAACTCGGAACAGAAGGGAGTACAAGGGATAATGTTGTAAAAAAAAAATTACCTATGTATATGTACTGTCAAAGAAAATGTTATAATTATAAAAATTAATTAAAAAAAAAGAATAAATCACTCATTTTTAGCATGTGCCTGAGGGGGGGAAAAATAAATGCTAGTAATCATCATTGTTAGCTTTGATAGCATTGACACTTCTCCTGACTTGAAGCTTGAGGCCTGAGTCCAGTCATTAAAATGCCAACCTCCCCCTAGAGCCTTTTTCTGGGCTCACTTGAGGATTCCCTCTCCAGAGGTGGGCACCAAGGGCAGCACCTGGCAGGGAGGTGATTGGCAGAAAATAGGTGCCTGTCCATCCATTCTGGGTCAGGGGCAGCTTGATCTCTAGAACTCAGCCTGATTCAGGCCCTGTGAATTCATGAATTCATTTAGGTCAAATTAAACACCACCTTGGACTAGCTGCCTACGCTCTTTGTTAGCTTTCCTTTACCTTTTTTTGATGTGGGCTTGGGATGGCTGGTCGAGGTTTGGCTCAGGAAATGTAGCTGAGATCTCAGACCTCTGACCAGCTTGAAGGCAACACCTTCATATTAAGGTGCGGGCACCACAGAGACAGTGCAGAAAGACCCAAGTTAGAATCCAGCTGCTGCTGGCCTCCTGCGGCCTGTCCCACCTTAACTGCCACCATGTTTTTCCTCATGAGATGCTATTATCGCTGTAGCACCTTCCTTCCTCATAAGTCCCAAAGGTGATTGTCAAACACCTGGAAAACTTGCACACACTCTGGAAACACCTGGCGATTATTGAATTACCATCTTATTGCAAACCAAAAGTACCAACTTAAAAATGGACACAGAAGAGACTCCTTAATTCATTTCCCATGTAAGGGTGCATGAATTTTGTCTTTACTGTTGTTTCTTTTCCATTAGTATGTAAGTTCCCTGAGGGCAGGTACTATTTGGTTATTTAGATAAAATGAGGTGATAATTATAAAGCACTTAATGCAGAGTGAGTGCTTTGTGTTATTTGCTGTTCTTACTATTATTATCATCAGTACTCCCAGAACCAAGTCAGTGTCTCTGCCTTCCTGGCTTTTGTTGAATGAAGGAATGTTAAGTAAAGTAGTAAAAGTGAATTCAAAGAAAGCAGGAAAATGATATCTCAGTTAGATGTTATTTTTATGAAAATAATGTAGTTTTTGAATAAAGAAATTGCCTTCAATTATGCTAAATGCTCTTCACAAATCAGAGTGATGTCATTGTATTTTTTCACTAAAGTTCAAATACTGATTCCAAGAAGACCTATTTTAGAGCCTATTGACTCTTTTTCTGCATACAGTTCTAATGTATTTGATTAGTATTGTTGTTGGTTCACAGATTTGTTGACTATTGATTAGTACCTACATTCTTATCCTGGTGGTATCTTGTGTAGACAGAATTGTTTGTATGCTGTTTCTACCATTAGATCGATCCACATTATTTTTTTGCCTTTCCTTATATCCCCATGGCTTAGCACACTTCCTGACATAACAGTAAGTGCATAATAAATGCTTGTTGATGTGATTTCTTGACTAGTGTGATGTGCATTTTCTGCTATTTTCAGTTGCTAGTACAGTAGTAGATAGTGTACGCCTTTTACTGTTTGGATGGATTGATTTCTTATTCTCCTTTTTCTCTTTCTTTAGGGTGGTACAGAGGATATACTTTGAGAAAAAAGTCTAAAAAGGTAAGTCGTCTCAATTTTTCCTCTTTTAAACCTGGGAAACAACACCCATCTTTTGGCATTCTTTGGTCACTTCTAGTTTAGAAAAAGAAAGGACCCAATTTATTTAACTTTTATCCATTTATTTTAATACACACTATTGTATGAATCAAGTTGGGAGAGAAAGATCAGAACAAAAGAAAAAAACTATGGGAGAGGGAAAAAAAACAGAAAAAAGAAGTGAACAGTGCATGTGTTGATTTACATTCAGTCAGATCTTTTTTTTTTTTTGGATTCAGACGGCATTTTCTGTCCAAAGTCTATTGGGATTGCCTTGGATCACTGAGAAGAACCAGGTCTTTCCTAGTTGACCATCGCACAGTCTTGCTGTTCTGTATACAGTGTATTCCTGGTTCTGCTTGTTTCGCTCAGCATCAGGTCGTGTAAATCTTTCCAGGCCTTTCTGAAGTCAGCTTATCCATCATTTTTTATAGAACAATAATATTCCATTACTTTGTGTACCATAACGTGTTTAGCCATTCCCCCTTGATGGGCATCTAAGAAATGATCTGCTTTAAAGCATGGGATGAAGGCTGCTGGCAGCTTGGTGGCTGGACACCAACAGCCCCGGATCCCCAGTGGGAGGCGCTCACCTCGGTGGAAGGATGGCCGAGCTTCTCAGAGGTCATTCAGCACCTGCGTGAAGGACAGCTCAGTGCTCTGGGTCTGAGCCTAAGTGGCTTTCAAGCTCTTAGGGTTTTTCAGCCGGCCATTGTCCCCCGCTTCTTGTCACTGACTTTTATAGCTCTTCCAAGGTCAGGGTCCAGATCTCTTCTCTCTGCTGAGCTCCAGGCTTCTTACCTGGCCCATTTTCCTTTGAGCTTCACCAAAGCCAATGACGGCTTTGGAAGCTTTGCCCCTGTGGTCCGGAGCCAGGCTGCCCACGTATGAGTGGATTTTTTTCTGTCTCACTTTTTCCCTTTTGTTCTCATTATCTCCTAATTGGCCCAGCTGTTGCTCCATCCTTGCAGCCAGAGCTTCTGGATTTAAGTTGTGCTTCCATTGCAAACGTTGCCATGCTAGGGTTGCTTTCCTTCCCTATAAGAGGATGAGAAATGGGATGGAGCAGGGAAGTTCTTAGGTTTTCACTATTATGGACTCCTTTTCTCTCTCTGCTGAAGTCTCTCTAGAATCATCATATTTGTAGCTGAGTAAAAGAAAATAGAGCACGTAGACTATATAAAAGAAGCCAATTATATTGAAATACTATTGTCATAATATTAAAAAATCACGGGCTCCAGATTGGACTGAGTGATTGATAAAACCTCTTCCAACCTGAATCTCTCATTTTATGAGTCCTGTGGGGTAGGCAGTGTTGGCGTTATCACCTCCATCTTTCAGATGGCAGACTGAGGCCCAGATTGGGGTGGTCTGCCCTAGATCCTGCACACAAGGTACTTGAGGCTGGAGGATGGGCTTGAACCTTGGACTTCAGCTCCATTTTCTTGCTCCACTGGCAAATATTGGGACTCCCTGCCATTGTGCCATCCCAACTGTGTCCTTGGGAAGAGAAGGCTTCTTAGAGAGCATCTCCTGGGTGATTCCTTTGCCACAGAGGCCGTTATCTCTCCGGCCCGATCGATGATGGTTTTTGACACTATCTTTGATGGTTTTTGAGACTATCTTGGTTAATCTTCATTTCTTCCCAAGGCAGCCCGTCTCCCTTTGGGACGTCTCTTTTAGCACGATTTTCTTGTCTTCCCTTCAAGTAAGACATGGTGGGGAAGATCTTGAATGTTGGAATCAGGAGCTGGTTTGGTAGGCAATATGGGGCCTTTAAGGGTCATAGAGAAAAGGGAGGCTGTGAGATCACAGGAAGCTGATTCAGATAGCAGCGCGGTGCTGGGAGAGGCTGGAGACTGTGACAAGCCTCCAGGTGAGAGCAGAAACAGACCTCCGGAGTCCAGCCTCTCCCCTTTCCATTTTATAGATGGGCAAACTGAGACCAAGAGAGGAGAAGGGATGCAACTGATCTTTTTAGCCTGTTGGTATCTGAGGCTGGGTTTGTTTCTGCCTCCAGCAGCCCCCTTGCCTGCCTTAGTTTTAAAAGGGATCCTTGGGCAGTGCTTTTCTGAAGTGTAGCCATGCCCTGGTTCCCGTTCTTGAGAACTGGTCCGACCAGTCAGGCCCTCAGCCAGTGCTCATTTCTGGGATTTGCTTGGCCCGTTGTGAAAGGAAGTTTGCTTTTAATTCATTCCGTGTCTCTGGTGTTAAGTCTTTCTAAGGGCTGAGAAGCTGATCTTTTCCCACGCACAGGGCTGGGCAATGAGGCCATCTTCCTCATCTCGGGTTCATGGACCTCATTTTTTTACGTTCTTGTGATTGGAGGAGAATGGTTATTAGGGATCCCTTCCTCCCTTCTCCTCTCCACCCCCCCCAAAAAAGTGTTTCTAAGGCATAAGTTGGCTCCCACCTGCTGATGAATAATTGTATACATTTGTTCCTCTGAAAGATAGATTGCTCCCTGATTCCTTTAAGGTCTTACTGACCTCATTGTGGTTTGTGCAGATCATTTTTTTTTTTAATGCTTAAAAGCCTTTAATTCATTTTACTTTAGAATATTTTATTGATGGCTTTTTTAAACATCACCTTCCTAGTCACAGATCTGTGTGGCTTCACCTCCTAGCTCATGTCACAGAGAATAAAAAAGAGAGAAAAAGTCTTTTAATGGAAATTATTATTTAAATTTTTATTCCTTTTTGGGGATGGATGGGTTCACAGAGAATAAAAAAGAGAGAAAAAGTCTTTTAATGAAAATCATTATTTGCATTTTTATTCCTTTTTGGGGATGGCTGGGTTCAGATTCTTTTCACAGATTTAAATTTTAAATGTTTGTTTCCCTTTCATCATGTCTTTTGAAAAACCAAGGGTATGATATGGTGGTTGAAACTTGGAATTGGGAAGCTTTGGCTTGGAATTTAAATAGTTTGATGTTGGGAAGGTTGTCTGAGGATCCATTTCCTCTTCTGTAAAATGGGATCATCGTAATAACTGATTCCTGGAACCTTATGAGAATCAGATGAGACGGTGTAAAATACTAGAAAACTGTGATTGTTGTGATCATGTGGGTACAACGTGAGCTTCCATATTCTCCATTGATGCAGAATTGTCCATATGCATCTGCTTCATATTTACGTTAACTTTTGTTTCTTTCTTTCTCTCCCAGGGCATATTTCCTGCTTCATACATTCACCTAAAGGAAGCGATAGTAGAAGGAAAAGGGTGAGTGCAGTTTTGGAATTTAAGAGTCATTATTAAGCTTCACTAGGCCGAGGCCAATCTGACCCTTTTTGGAGGAGGAAGGAAGGTGAATTTCTGGTCATATTTTGGTTGTCACATGAGCTGGGCCTTTCTTAGAGCCGGGTTTCCCCATCTGTGGCTGTGTCTCAGAGCCGGGCGCTTTCTGCTCGGGGCAGGCTTCCTGTGTGGCTCCCACCATCAGTGACTCACAACTTTTCCCCGCACATTCCTATGTCCTGAGTCCCTTTGTCGAGAGGTGTTCCCGCCCATCAACCGCAGCAGTCTCATTTAGGGCGAAACCCTGCTGTGGACACAGCCTCTTAGAGATGACTTTTTTTTTTTAATTAAAGCTGTTTATTTTCAAAACATATACTTGGATCATTTTTCAGCATTAACCCTTGCAAAACCAATTTCCCCTCCACTTCCTCCACCTCTTCCTCCAAGTAATCCAATATATGTTAAACAAGGTAAAATATATGTTAAATGCAATGTATGTTTATACAGTTACCTTGCTGCACAGGAAAAATCAGATCAAAAAGGGAAAAAAAAATGAGAAAGGAAATAAAATAAAAGCAAACAACAGCACAAAAGCAAAAATGCTATGCTGTGATTCACATTCAGTCTTCTCTGGGTGAAGATGTCTCTCTCCATCACAAGATCATTAAAACTGGCCTGAATCATCTTAGAGATGACTTTTACGCCGTGTCCAGTTTGATGTATGTTTCCTAAAGGTCAGAGAGCTGATGGATCGGGCCATAAAGAGGACATCGGGAAGACGGGAAGCTCTTAGCCAGGTGCCTCTTCATCACGGTGAAGGAGGCAGCATTAAACTGTTTTCCCTTTTTATCTCAACTACACCTTCACACTCAGTTAAATATGTAAATTATAAAATTACTAATCATATGATTGCTGCATAATGACATTTCTTTGGCTGATTACAAAATTGTCTTTCCGAGTCTGGCACTTTGACCGGCCAGAACGGCCTAGCCGGGGGGTCCCGGTTGCTCGATGCATAATTTAAAAGCAGATAATTTCGAGGTGTAAAAGTGGCCATGACCTGCGAGGGGGCCTTTTTCTAGGCAGGGAAAATGCTTAATAGTTGAAGTTCCAAAGGAAGGAAGAATCCAGGAGAGAATCTGCCACCTGCAACTTGCACAGACTCGTGATGTCGACTGAATTAAATCTTCATTAGAGGCGTCTCAGGCTCAGAGTGTTCCAAAAGATACCTGTCCATCATCATCAGATGGGAATTCGTTGAACCTAATCGTATGTGACTCTTAATAACGAGTGCTGTGGAGATTGGGGCCTGCTCCAGGAGCCCAAGTCCACGCTGCCCAAACGTGGCCGCGTTTGCACGTGGTGCAGATGGAGTCTGGCTCCTCTTCCTTGTCCACTGATCTGGGCACAGCTCTTGGTCCTTGACTTGTGGTCCTTGGTGCCTTTGTCCAGGCACCAGTGAGTCTGTGGCCTCTGTGGGTCCTAGAGCTGAAACAGACTTAGTGTCCATCAGTTCAGGGCCTCCATTTTTTATATGTAAGGAGGCTGAGCCTTAGCAAGGGAAATCTTAAGCTCACCCAAGTCTTAAGTGGCTGAGCCAAGGAATCCCGATTCCCTTTCTTCCATGACACTACAGAGTGCAACGTGGAGCACCCCATTCTGTCTTAGCCTGCTCTTCATCTCCCTTAGACCTTTGTTACCACATGAAGAGACTCATATCCCTTCTTTCATGGAGTCCTTCTCCTCTTCCTCCCTTGCTACTCTGCTGCCTTCCCCAGGGGAGGCCACGTAAAGGCTGCTTTCCATTTGACATCCCCCCTTCTTTCTGCACTGCATCTTTTTCCCGCCTTCTTCATTTCCATTTCTAATTCCAACTCCCTGTGGATGCCTCCCATCACCTTCTGGTCTCCCGCCTCCCTTTCCAAACTCACTCTGCCCAGGACAGTCAAGATCAGTCATCCTTCGATCCCATCCCTCCCGGTTAGGGATCTTCAGGAGTTGTCCATTGCTGTTCATCAGGATCTGGTGCAAGCTTGTGTGTCAGTCCACTGACTGAGGACCCTCGTGCTGCTGTATTGTGGGCAGGATGTCACACCCCTCCGCCCCCATAAGACCCACCTTATGACCCACCTTACCAGCCACTTAGAATCTTAGACACTGTGGAATGAAGAAGGTCCTTCTGCTCAGTCTCTAACCTGATGATCCCCTGGATCTGAGATGGAGCCGACAAGAGCCATGGTGTGACAAAAGTAGTTACTAGCTAAGATTTATACGATGGCTTTCCATTGGTTTTATTACTGGATGCTTTGTGCCCCGGCCAGACAGAGAACAGACGAGATGTGAGTGCTAACACCTGCTCATTCTAACTTATACTGTTCCATTTTCAGCCAACATGAAACGGTCATCCCCAGTGAGCTTCCGCTGATCCAGGAGGTGACCACCACTCTGAGGGAATGGTCGATAATATGGCGGCAGCTTTACGTTGTGAGTCACTTTCTTCTCGATGCTGGATGTACTGGGGGAACATTGTTGCCTAAGAATGCTTAGACCAAGCATAAGGGACAAAGGACGCACAGGGTGGAACGGCTTCAGTTGTGGCCCATTTCTTTTACTCCTCCGGAGCGGGATTTTCATGATCAGTCACGTGGTCCTGGCATAGTGTCCTGTCTACACCGCTTGTTCATGGTGCGATTGAGCTGTGTGTAAGGTGTTAGTCCCAAGGATGACGTGGTTCATAAATTAATGTGTGGCACGGGTATTCACAGTTTCTTGGGAGACCTTAAGTCCTGCCTTCCGGGAACTTCCATTCCAGTCAAAGGAGACAGCAGGGAGAGCGTCTTGGAGGCCCGCGAAGGGTGTTGCAGGGTTGGAGAGGGAGCCACAAAACGGACACCCTGCTTTCTAAAACCAGTAGTTGGGCCGATTCTGTTTCTGATCCCAGAGCAAGAGGTGGGAAAGAGGGCGGAGATCGTCCCTGGCCGGGCTGAAGCTTGGGGAGAAGGGAGCCTTCTTCCTCAGTCTCTGATGCTTTGAAAAATGCCATTCTACTGTACACAAGAATAGGGCGGAGTGCAGGTAGTTTGTTATATTTAACTAGTGTGGTGGCGGGGCATAACTGAGTGATTGTGAGTGTGGAAGAGTCTGTGAGTGATTTTGTGTGTGTGTGTGTGTGTGTGTGTGTGTGTGTGTGACTGTGTATGTGGGTGTGTTTATGTTTATAAATGTGTCAGTGTGTGAGTGTGACTGAGTGTGTATATGTGTGTGAGTGTGTGTGTGACTGTGTATGTGAGTGTGTGTATGTTTGTAAATGTGTCAGTGTGTGTGACTGTAAGTGTATATGTGTGTGATTGTGTGTGACTGTATGTGAGTGTGTATGTGACTGTGTATGTTTGTAAATGTGTCAGTGTGTGAGTGTGACTGTTTGTGTGTGTGTGTAAATGTGTAAGTGTGTGAGTGTGACTGAGTGTTTGTGTGTGTGTGTAAATGTGTCAGTGTGTGAGTGTGACTGTGAGTGTGTATATGTGTGTGATTGTGTGTGTGAGTGTGACTGTGTATGTGAGTGTGTGGGTGTGACTGTGTATGTTTGTAAATGTGTCAGTGTGTGAGTGTGACTGTGAGTGTGTGTGTATGTGTGTAAATGTGTCAGTGTGAGTGTGTGAGTGAGTAAACAAGCACGTGATCTCCGTGTCCCTTTCTTTTTCATGGGGTTGCCAGCAGAGGCCTCGGTTTCTCTACAGGAGATCTAAACCTCCCCTCCAAGTGCTCTGTGGTTGCCTATGTCCACAGCAGTCTGTCTGTCACATGTTATAACTGTATCACCTGCTCAGAACTGTGGGAAAATCAGAGCCCTCCTTGCCCAGGGGAGAGAGAATGTCCTTGAAGAACTTCTAGAAGCCTGAGGGGAGAGGGAAGAAGGGGGTCAGTCAAGAAGCAAGTTGGAAAACCAGTGATTCTGAGGTTTCAGTTCAGTTTCTTGTGTCAAAAGAAGCCAGAATGGTGGCTGAGAGGAACGGCCCTGGAGGTGGGACAGGCATCACCATGAGGCGATGTGATGGAGGCCATAGGTTGTCCAGGCAGAGATGAGGAAGGAAGGACTGGGAGAAAGATGGGGGAGCTCAGTCGCAGGGGATCCAGAAGCCCTTGACCTGGTGCATCTACTTTCCAGCCTAATTCTTGGCTCATTGATGGATCCTCTGGGGCTCTGGATGAGTTTTTGAGAAGAAGTTTTAGTCTACAATTCAGTTTATTTTTCTTTTAAAGCCTTGTCGAGGCACCAAATGAATTGACCAATTTTTGCTTATATGGTAGAAAATTGTCTTCAAATCACAGTTCAATGCTAAGTGGAGCTGACCACTGCCCATTTGTATATATATTTTAATTTAAATTGAACAGCTCACTCTCTTTTCTCTCTGTTTCCTTCTCATCCCAACAGCAAGATAACAGGGAAATGTTCCGAAGTGTCCGACACATGATTTACGATCTCATCGAATGGCGGTCCCAGATTCTTTCGGGGACCTTACCCCAAGATGAGCTTAAGGAGCTAAAAAAGAAGGTCACAGCGAAGATTGATTACGGAAACAGGTTTGTTGAGGCTGCTCCCTTTTCCCTGGTGGGTTGACTGGTGCCACCTCTGCCCAAAATCTTGGTCAGGCGGGCCCAGCTTTGTGTTAGAGGCCCCAAATCCCAGGGGTGGAAATAGTGATTTTGCTTTCCAAAATGATGAGTTCTCTCGGGGCAGGGTCAGAAACCTAAGAGACATATGCAGAGAGATCTGGTCCGAAACTGCCCATACTAGTCAGAAAGTTTGACGTGGGGCCTTAATCCTGGGGAGCCCAGCTTCTTAAACTGCGGTTTGCACCCCCATATGGGGTCTCAAAACTGAATGGGGGAGTCATGAAATTAGTCCTGCTGCAGAGAACATCTCCTTTCTTCCCTAGTCTTCCTTGTTCATCTTGTTTCATCTTGGAGACTTCCCAAGTAGACATCCCAAGCAGAGCCCTAAGTTGTGACAAAGAAATAACTGAGAAAAGTCAGTCAACACATGGTGTCCCTCTGAAAACAAATGCCCCATTCTGCCTAGGTAGGCTACCACCCCTCCTGGATGGCTCATCCTCATCAGTTTAAAGTCGGTCACTGCATGGATCAGAATTCCGAAGGTCTTTGCTAATTCCTTTTGCATTATTTTTGTTAATCACATTATCAAGGGTAATCTAGTCTTAGTGGGCAATAGCAGCCATTGGGAGGAGCGTGTTAAAGATGGCTCTTGTGAGGGGAGAAAGGTCTATTTAGGCTTGAGGTTCTAACACCGAGTAATTAAAACTCAATTGATTCTCAACTGATAATGTTGGGGGAGGGAAGAATAAAGATAAGGGTTCCAGCCAGTGCTATTAGTCACCCATGACACCTCAGGGGTAATCCTAAGACCCCGAGAAGCTGTAACCAGCCCAGAAACCCAATCTCTTTGGCTGTAGGATTTGCAGTGAGAATGCCTGACTCGTAGGATGTATGTATATCTGTGTATAATTATATATAATATATATGATATATATAAAATGTGTGTGTATCATGTGTATATGTATAATTATATATGTATTATACACACACACACACACACACACACACACACACACACACACACACACGAGCGCGTGCGCGTTCTGATCCATGCCTCCCGCAGTATAGCAGGCCGTACTGAGGAGGGACAACGTGCCGCTTAGAGAGATGGCCATTCCCCTGTTTGGGGGCCTTCCGGTGGAGGCTGCACTGATAGGTGTGGGGGAGATCAAAGTGGGAATTCCTTTTGCGTGCGAGTGGGATGAGGAAGCTGCTGAGAGCCCTTCCAGCCCTCGGATTCTGGAATTGTCTGGTCATTGATCCACGTGAATTTCTCCTTTGAAAGTGGCTCGTTTACATTCTCCAGTCTCGGTATTTATTGAGCCTGGGAATCCAGAGTCTGGTCATTCCTTCTTGTTGAGGGAGGGCCCGTCAGCTCAAGAGAACAACTGGTTTCTGGGCTAGTATTTCTCTAACTCGGAACAGGAAAGTATTTCCTGTTGTCACGACTACGGAGTTGTATGGAAGTTTGGATGGATGTGAAGTTGTTTATGTGGAACTTGTACAGAAAATACCACCCTGCATCAGGCCAGATTTTCTGGGCACGGATCTTATTTTTTTCTTGGCGTAATGCGTTCTGAACTTGTACTCGGAGAGAACTTGCTTAATTTGGCCGAGGGCAGCAGCTAAAGTATCTTCTGTCGTGGTGTAATCCTGTTATTGAAGGAAGGAGGTGAAGATTCAATAAAAAAAGCCTTCCGGAAGCGTTCTGTCCCCAGAGATCTCGGGGCAGCTGTACGGCACTGACCCAGACTTGGCAGCTGGCGGTCCCCCCGGGATTGGCCCGGAGCTCGGGCTGTTCCAGTTTTCAGAGATAAACTTAAGAGGAAAGTCAGAAAAATGTGGCTCCGGTTCCAGGATGGTGATGGCAGAGATGATATAATCATCATCATCCTCTCCATCATCATCCATTGATTTATTCTTATAAAGTTTACTTAGTATTCTATCTTTTCATTTGAGCTCATGAGCTTGGGGAGATTGCTTCAATAATTCTCATTCTATGGACAAAGAAATGGATATTTAGAGAGAAAAAGTGATTTTCCTGAAATGACTTTGTCTTGCTTTGGATCCATTTTGTCTGGGAGGACGAGAGAGGACAGATCTGGCCTGGATCTCAGGCTCTGGATTCAAGTCCTGCCACCTTGGCATCCTGCTGTGTGAGCCGGGCAGGCCGCCTCTTCCCCCAGAGCTCCAGGCAGCCTTCCTGGACTATACCAGGACTGCACCTCCCGGAGGAGGTCCTGAGCTGCCTCAGTGGATGTGATTTCTTCCCTGGAGTTTCCCTGCACAAATGAAACAATACGTAAAACTAACTGCTCTTGCAAACCTGCAGGCTGTCCAATTGCTCACTCATCTCATTGCTCTTGTTAGGATCTGGTCCGACAATCCCCAAATACCTGAGATATTATTATGGGTATATGTTGCCTGGTAGATCATAAGCTCCTTAAGGGCTTAATTTTTGTTTGCTTGTATTCCCCTCACCGAGGTCACGACTTTTATACAGCAGGTGCTCAATAAATTTCCCTTGATTGATGGAATGCCCAGTTAGAAATTGCCAAAAGCAAGAGGGTCTCCACCCTGAGCTCCGTTCTCTGTCCATGCAGATGGACAATGTCGGTCTTGGGGACTTCCTGAAGACCCCTGTGGGCCCTGGAGGGGATCCTGAGTGGGCGTGGCTACAGCCCGTGGGGTGAAGAAAAGGATGTGGATCCTGACTCAGAGGTCCAGGGTCCAATCCCTGGGCTGCCATTTCCTCATCTGTGAAATGCAGGGGTCGGACGCTGGGCTCTGCGGCCCCGGCCGCTCTCGGGCGGTGGTCCGCTCCCCCTCTCCGAGGGTCTTTCCTGCCCTACAGACCTTGTGATTCTAGTGAGCTGTTGCTGTTGCATACAGATGTGTTTTAGAACAGAGAAGCAGAGGGCGTCCCCGCCGACACCCCCAGACCCGAGCTCTCCGCAGAGCGAGGGCTGTCTCAGGCTGGGTTCCGAGCCGCCCGGCGCTGAACGCGGGATGACTCTGGAGATATTTCTCCGCCAGGCAGCCTGCCTCCAGCGGACGGCCGTGCCGGTCCCCTGTTCTTCACAAGCAGGCACATGTTTCCAGCGGTTATGAAAAGATAACATTAATTCCATTAATTGCCTCGCAAATACTACCGTGGCTCCGTAATCGCTGTTTAAATACTCATTCGTGTTCAACATGTGTCAGGACTTTTCTCTGGGTTAGGCCCGACTCTTGCCAAAGGGGCGGCTTCTGGCTGGCTGGGGAGATGGATTTTGGGAGAGCTGTCATTATATCTTGATTTCCAATCCCTGTTTCAAATTGTCTTTTCCTTAACCATCTGAGACAATGGAGGTAAGAGGGAGTCTATAATGTCCATTTTGGTTATTAACGTAGTAAAGGCCAATGAGAAAAGCCAATTTCTCGATTAAGAGGTACCTCATTTGTAGAATGCTGGGAATTTCTGGTTAGTGTGCTCCCCTAGATTTTATGTGAATATTATAGATTAAATGCTTTATTTATATTTTAATTTTAATTCTTAAAAAAAAAAAAATCGACCTATTATCATTATTTATTTTTTTTGGGTGGATGGACGTGCCTGTGAAGAAGCTTTCTTCCTGATGCAGGCTGGTTGCCACCAAGTAGAACTGAGATGCTGCTGACATTTTATGTTGGGCAGCGGCGTCTGAACATCTGGCCAAGGAGGAGGTTAAAGCCATTCTGGGTAATTCCCAGGCTGACACTTGGGGATCCCACAGGACAAAGCGGCATTTAAAAGGCTCTAGTCTAGTTACTCCCTTTGTACAAGGAAGGAAAGGTGTTTGATCCTGGGAATGAGTCTGAGAAAGAAATGGTGTCATTTAGGTGCATTTAAGTCCCAGACCTAAAGCTACAAGCTACAAGGAGCCCATTATACAGAAAAGGGGTAAAAGATTTGAAGCCCGTATCCGCTGATGTGGGAGCCTGCAGGTTTTATACTGGATCCCCCCGACTCCCATCCTTCCAGGGCACTTTCCTTTCCTTTGATGTACTTAAACCTTCCTTTGTTTTTTTTCCATTCTCCATCCCGCAGACCCCCACAAAGAAACAGGCAAATTTAACTTTCTGGGTGTATAGAATAGAATCAATTGACCATCTTGGGCTTTAGTGTGTTCTTTTCTTGCTGCTTTTTCTTAATTCTGATTTTGCACGAACCCCAGATTTCCCGACGGTAGGGAGGAGCTCCTCGTGTTGACTTTCTGCTGATGCCCGGTGGCGCTTTCTCTCCCCTTTGTACATTGAGGTCATAGTACAAGGAGTAAATTTTGGTGTCGGAGGAGGGACTAAAGTTGATCTTCCAGGCTGGCTTTTTCTCCACTGGGCCCATTTAATCAGAGCCATTTTAAGTGTTTTCCTACCTGCTTCTGTATTCTGGTGGCTGCGTTCCATTTGAGTGTGGAGGGCTCGCGCTGATATACTTCCCAGCTCCAAGAAGCCTTCCTTATCGCAAAGCCAAACGCTGAGTAAAAGCAATGGAGCCAGCAAGCCTGGTGCAGCGCTCGCCCCCACCTTTCCACACCGAGGAGAGATGGGTATTTTATCTTCCTTATAATGACTTTTAGAGTCTGGCGAGTCTGATACACTTCCTTGCAAAGGGAACTATTTATTGCAGTGATCCTGAGCTTTAGGTTGGATTTCTTTTTCAAAGAATGGAATGTATTTTGAGTTAATGAAAAACGATTCAAAGAAAAGCATCCTGGGCCGGGGAGTCCCGCAGGTTTCTCTGGTGACGCCGTGGGCCCACGGTTGGTCCGGTACACGATGCTGACCGAATGATGACCCTTCTTTGAGATATATCAGTGAATTCTTCTCGTTGTAGAGTTCTGGATTTGGATCTGGTTGTCCGGGATGAAGATGGAAACATATTAGATCCAGAGCTGACCAGTACCATAAGCCTCTTCCGAGCGCATGAAATCGCCTCCAAGCAAGTCGAAGAAAGATTGCGAGAAGAAAAGGTGAGTCGGCCTTGGGCACGCTCCGCGGGAAGGGCGACTCCTGTGGGGTGGGCCAGGGTCCTGACGTCTGTCAAGTTCGGGGGAGTCTCAGGAGGCAGCTTCTCACACGATGGGTTGTGTCCAATTGAGTGATTTGTGTATGTTGGGATTTAAAGTGGGGAAAAGAAAAAGCCCTCATGGAAAGTGGATGGGATGTTATGTAGCTTCGGGAAAGTTGGGGGAGAAGTGGGGCGGGGCCCTCGGGGCTCTGGGGGTGATTTGGGGTTCACGTAGTGGCCGGACTGGAATAGTCCTGATCCGGGTGGGAGGAGAGTCACGGGAATAAAGGCTGCTCTCCCAGGGAGTCAGGAAGACCTCGCTGTGAGCCCTGGCTTAAGAATATTCTGGCTGGATGACCATGTACCGGTCACTGGATGTTCATTGTTCAACTCCTTTGGAGTTGGTAATCCACCAGGAGGGATCTTCCGCCCGGGAGGGGTTGTTTATCCTGGAGGGATTGTCCATCAGGGAGGGCTCTTCTACCCAGAAGGAATCATCCACCCGGGAGGGAGTTCCCTCACTGTAGGCACACCTCCAGGAGAGCAGCTCTGGGTCTAACTCTGCTCTTCCTCTCCCTCACTGCTGGGATCTAAGACCAGGAGATATCTTAGTCCCTCATTTGACAGAGAGTGACTGAGACCCAGCCCACTGACCGCCCAGTAAGTGTGGACTTCAGACAGCTGCTGCGGGCCATGTGTGGAGCAGTTTGGGTCAATGTTGGCCTCGTGGGGGGCTCGCTAAGAGTCCTTCAGAGGAGATGTTCCGTGTGAAGCCTTGGTCCTTGTGTCGTGGGGGGACTCCTTCACCCCCTCAGTTTACTGGGGGGGCTCTCGGGTGGGTCTCTCATTGCTCTTCCCCTCCCCCACTCTAGTCTCAGAGGCAGAACATGGACATTAACAGACAAGCCAGGTTCGCCGCCACGCCCTCCTTCGCCCTGCTGGTCAATCTGAAGAACGTAGTTTGCAAGATCGGAGAAGACGCCGAAGTGCTCATGTCTCTCTACGATCCCCTGGAGTCCAAGTTCATCAGGTGAGGGGCTCCCCGGCCGCCATCTTGGGGTGGGCGTGGGGCCCCTGGTATGTGGAGAGGCCCCTGGGCCTAGGAAGATAAACACCCATAAAAGCTGTTCGATGGAGACAGATCTTGACACTCAGAGGACAATGGCCCAAGTGGGGTCCCCCCCACCAGACTAAGGCACAGCAAGCAAGGTTCTCACCCCCAGCCTTTTTTGGGCTTTCCCAGCTTTTTGGGAAGGCTGGAACCCGAGGGTGGGGAGCCTGTGGGGAGCAGCGGGAGGCTGTCCCACTGTCAGGCAGCACCAGGCTGACCTCCTGCCCCCAAGCAGTGCTAGCCCTGGGACATGAACAGATCACTTCATGTTGTGCCTCCGTGTTCCCATCTGTAACATGGGACCAACAGCTGTCCTGCCCACCAAAACTCCATGGAAAAGGGGCTGTTCTGGGCAAGAGAATGTTCAGAGGCTTCGAGCTGGAAAACACCCATGGCTTCATTTTACAGATGGGGAAACTGAGGTTGTAGGTTTGCTTGAAATCTACCAAACTTAAAATACTACCGGGATGCAAATGCCTTTTCTCCTAGAAAGGGTCACATGACAGGTTGCT
Source organism: Sminthopsis crassicaudata (assembly GCF_048593235.1). Taxonomy (NCBI): domain Eukaryota; kingdom Metazoa; phylum Chordata; class Mammalia; order Dasyuromorphia; family Dasyuridae; genus Sminthopsis; species Sminthopsis crassicaudata. The sequence continues at coordinate 675,976,274 of NC_133618.1, forward strand.
ATCCCCCAGGTAACTTTGGCCAAAAGCATTGAGGCACAGAGTCCCCTTTGGCTCCCTGAGGACTTCTTTGGGGCCCCCTGAGGACAAACAAAACTATGAGGAGGAGATGAATGGTGTCAGCCCATTCCTATGGGATTTGACAGGATAAACAGGACCATCACAGGGAGGGACTGGGGTTTTCTTTGCCTTTAAACCTGCCATACATAGGACATGGTTGGCCATTTTTTATTTATTCTAGGATCTAAAATATTATTGATTATAATCATAATTTATGGTTGGATCAGATAGTAGCTGTTAATGTTTGCTTTAGTATGAATGATGGGAAATGGCTCAAAACCTACCTTTTGAAGATCCTCAGCAGAGAGAAAACATGGCAGATATCCAGTGTTTTGTATTTTTCATTTTGAAAAAAAAGTCTCCTTTTCCTCAATAACATGTTATGACTATTTTAAAAACATTATTTTTTAAAAAAACTTTGAATTCCCAATTCTCTCCCTTCCTCCCTTCTACCCTGCTGGAGAAGGCAACAATCTGATATAAGCTGTGCATGTGCAGTCATGCAAAACTTATTTCTATCTTAATCTTGTTGTGAAAGAAAGCACAGATCAAAACAATAAACCAAAAAGAAAAAAAAAAGTAAAAAAAAAATTATGTTTTGGTTTGCATTCAGATTCTATTAGTTCTTTCTCTGGACAAGGGCAACATTTTTCAGCATAAGATTCCAGCTCTTCCTTCAAATCCCCTATCTTCCCATCCTTTGTAAAAGCTTTTTCATGTACCCCATTTTCCCTCTTCCTTTCCTTTTTTCTTAATGCATTTTTTCCTCTCTCCTTTGCTCGAAAGTCCTTTGTTTCACTGAATGTGTTTTTTTCCCCCCCAATAGATTATATTCACTTTTGCTGCATAGTTTATTCTTTGTTGTAATCCTAGCTCCTTTGGCCTCTGGAATATCATATTCCAAACCCAACTGTCCTCTAACGTAGAAGCCGCTAAGTCTTGTTTTATTCTGTTTGTGACTCTCCAATATTTGAATTGTTCTTTTCTCGTTGTTTGCAACATTTTTTTCCTCATTCTGGGAGCTTTGGAATGCAGCTATATTATTCCTGAAGTTTTCGTTTTGGGATCTCTTTCAGGATCTCTATTTCACCCACTGGTTTTAGCATATCTGGGCAGTTTTCCTTGATAATTTCTTTCCTTCCTTTAAAAAAAAGGTCAACTAACATTTATTTGTAATGTTTTCTTTTCTTTTTTTTTTTCATTATTTAGTATTATATTTTCCCCATTTACATGTAAAACAATTTAAAATATTTGTTTTGAAGACTTTGACTTCTTCTCTTCCCCCTTACCTCATGGAGAAGGCATGTGTGGAACCTTTCTATGAAAGTCATGTTGTGAAAGAAAACAGAATATTGACACCCCCTCACAAAAAAAAAAAAAAAAAAAAAAAAAACAGAATCCAAACTCCAACAAACCAAAACCTTCTCACAAATCCTCAAGTACAATAAAGGAAAAAAGTAGTCTTTAATCTGTATTCAGACACAGTCAGGTCTTTCTTCTGGGTATGTATATCATTTTTCATCAAAGTCCTTCAGAGTTGTCTTAGACCATCGTATTGTTGAGAATAGTCAAGTCATTTCTAGGTGATCATTTAAAAATATTGCCGTTTCTTTGTGTTCAGTAGAGTTTCCTTTGCATCAGCTCATGGAAGTCTTTTCAGGTTTTTCTGAGAACATCCTGCTCATCATTTTTTATAGCATAATAGTATTTTATCACAATCACATACCACAATTTGTTCAGCCATTCACCAATTGATTGGCATCCCATCAATTTCCAATTCTTTGTCCTGAGAAAAGAGCTGTTATAAATATTTTTTTACATATAGGTCTTTTTTTTTTTAAATCTTTTTTGAGATAATTGCCTAGCGATGGTATTGTTAGGTCAAAGGTCCTTTTGGCCATAGTTCCAAATTGCTGTGAAGAATGGTTGGATTAGTTTACAATTCCACCAACAATGCATTAGTGTCTTGTTTTTCCCACTTCCCTCCTACGTTTGCCATTTTTCTTTTCTGGCTTATTAGCCAACTTAATAGGTATGACCTGTATTTCAGAATTATTTCAATGTAAATTGTAATTAGTACAATCAATAGTGAGTTCAAGCATATATATAATATGGTTGTATAGTTTGCTTTGATTGCTTCATCTGAAAAGTGTATCTTTTGGTTATTTATCACTTGGGGAATGGCTCTTATTTTTTACGAGTTTGACCTATTTCATAAATATTTGAGAAATGGGGTCTTAGCAGAGAAATTTGCTCAAAATTCTTTTTCTCAATGGCTGTTGTTGTATTTCCTTTCCATTTATTGTACTTTCTCTCTCCTTTCACCCTATGCCTCTTTAAAGTGTTTTGCTTCTGACTATCCTTCCCCAACGCTTCCCTCCCTTTTATCATTTTCCTCCCTCCGCCTCCGCTATCTTGTATTCCTTTCCCCTCTTACTTTCCTATAGGATAAGATAGCATACATGATCAATTGTGTATAGAAGTCTATCTATTTCCTCTTTGAGCCAATTCTGATGACAGTAAGGATCACTTCCTCTCTACTTCCCACTCCCCTTTCCCTCCACTGTAAAATCTTTTTCTTGCCTCTTTTATGGCAGATAGATAATTTCTTATAAGATAATGTATAGGGTTTTTGGTCATGGCTTTTAGGTAGTGTAAAAATTCTAAAAATATATATTTTAGGGTTGAGGGACTTGCCCAGGGTCTCAAAACCAGGAAGTAAATGTTTGAGACTGGATTGGAATTCAAGTCCTCTTGACTCCAGAGCAATGCTCTATTCACTGCGCCATCTAGCTGACCCCTATTATCTTCCCTCCAAATATTTTCCCAGTCTGTTCTTTTTCCAATTTTGTTTTGTTTCTTGATGTGTCATGAAATCATTCCATTTGTACAATTCTAATTTTTAAGGAATTATTTTCTTCAATGAATTTTTGTGCCTCTTTTTTCTTCCTGACCAATTCCATTTTTTAAGTTCTTCTCTTTAACACATTTTTATGTTTCTTGATTTAATCTATTTTAGTTTTTAAAATATTATTTCTTTTAGCATTTTTTTGTATCTCTTTTTACCAAGTTGTTGATTCTTTTTTTTTAAAGGTTTTCTTGCATAACTCTCATTTATTGTCTCACTTCATTTTTACAATTCTTTTTTGAGCTCTTTGAACTGAATGGACTGAATTCCACTCTCAACCTGGTGTAGCAACCTTTCCTGCCCACCTTTTAAATTGCCTTGGGCTAGAAATTTATATTGCCCCATCCTCTACTCCAGAATTTGTTTTGAGGTGTTAAGTTGCTGGGAAGGGAATCTGGGAGAGCTTAGATACATCCCTGCATTTCCCCTTATCACCATGGTTTTGTCTTTCCTTGTATTGTATTCTTTATTGAAAAAGACTGTTAACCTAGGATTTTGACACTGTTTCGTTGTTGATGAGCAGGTTGATATGAAATACTGGTTTTGCTGGATGGATATGTATACATATATTGTATTTAACTTATACTTTTACATATTTAATATGTATTGGTCAACCTGCCATCTGGGGGAGAGGGGAGAGGGAAAGGGGAAAAATTGGAACTGTCAATGCTGAAAAATTACCCATGCATATATCTGATAAATAAAAAGCTATTAAAAAACAAACAATAAATAAAGATAATAAAAAAAAAAGAAATACTGGTTTTATCCCATTTTCAATAAGGGAAATTAATTTATTTTTTCTTTTCTTTTTTCTTTTTTTTTTTTTAGTGAAAACTATCTGGTCCGTTGGTCAAGTTCAGGGTTACCCAAAGACATAGACAGATTACATAATTTACGAGCTGTATTCACTGTAAGTATACCTGTTTCTTCCACAAAAATTAATTCTCCATTCTAACCTGATTCATCCTTTTATTCCTTTTCCCAAAAATATGTTCACAATTTGGGGTTAAGCTGAGTTAGGGTGGGAGGATGTTGAGTGAATCTTTACATTATCAGTCCTGAGATTTCTTCCAACTACCATGATACGTATTTGGAGAACAGATAAAGCCCTCCCCTGTGACAGTTGTATCTTCTCTGCCTGATAAGAATAGATTATTCTTCCCCTGATATTTTTGTGTGATCTCTGTGTGGATAACTTATTGAGATGCTAGAAATAGTTACGGGAAAAGAACAGGGATCCATCTTCCTAGCTGACCATTGCAATTGAAATTCGGTTGAATGATGGTTCTCCAGAATAATTTATGGAAATTCATTTTTCCAGGACCTTGGCAGCAAAGATCTGAAAAGGGAGAAGATTAGCTTCGTGTGCCAGATCGTCCGGGTCGGGCGCATGGAGCTTCGCGACAACCATACCCGCAAGCTCACCTCCGGCTTACGGAGACCCTTTGGCGTCGCGGGTATGATTTCTGCGCCTGTTCTCTCTAGCGGTCTTCCTGGGAATGGGAATGTGATAATGGTGGCCAGTGTGGACTTCTTGGGCCTTTCTGCGAAAGCAGGAGATGGTTTGAGGCTTTTTGGTGGTTGAAAGGTTTATCCTGGCCTTTAGTGCTCGGATTGGGGGATTTGAAACCTAAATCACCCTTTTGATTTTTAAAATTGATCACATCCATCCTGGGGAAGACTCTGACCTACATTTTAAGTCTGAAAAGTGGGAAATCAGGTTAGTGGGGTTCGAGTACTCAGCTGTCACTGATAGATGGAGTGGGGAATATCTGGAGGCTGCAGAAGGAAGGGAAATTACTCAGGTAGACAAGGCTCCTGCCCAGAAGTGGTCAAGGAGAAATGGACTGTTCTGTTTGTGGGCAGTTTCTATGCTAGAGAGAGAGAGAGAGAGACAGTGACAGAGGGACATTCAGATAGAGATGAGACAGAGAGAGAAAGAGAAACAGAGACAGAGGAGAGAGAGAGGAGAAACAGAGAGACAGGGAGGTGGAGAGGGTGTAGCTCGTCAAACAGGCTTCGAGGGGAATGTCGAGAGCTTGTTCTTCCTCAATTCTGGAATTCAGGAAGGTGTGTGTGTGTGTGTGTGTGTGTGTGTGTGTGTGTGTGTGTGTGTGGTATACTGACACAATGGCAGAATTTTCACCTTGGACTAGAAATTCGTGCAGACTGTACTGTTGGGATTGTGGTCCTTACTTTACCACCCAACAGAAACGTTGATCTTCCATTGGCCCATTTTAGAGACACGGGGTGGCAGTGCAGCCAATGGATATAGTCTTGGAGGCTAGAGTCTGCCATTTTGTCCAGTTACACCCCTTCTTTGTGCAGAGAAGGAAACTGAAGTCGGTCCCAAGTGGAGTGACTTGGCCAAGATGGCACAGGGCTGCTGATTCTGATGTTAATTTGGCCTTTTCTGTGCCCCACCCCATATGTCCATTGGCATCCATGGAAACCCTTGGGAAGTGGGCAGATCCTCCCGGAATGGAGTTTGCCTAGAAAGGGGGAAGGGAGAAGCAGTGCTGAGAAGCAGGGAGTGTGCGGGGAGGCCTTGGTGGGATGAGATCAGAGACGCCCCGCTCTGGCGAGGTCCGGTGGTGATTCTGCTTCCCAACTGGAGCCCCAGAGGAGATACTGAAATAATTAGCTGCATGAGGCACATGAGCAGCCTGGTACAAGGCATTAAGGTTCAAAGTCAGTATCAGAAGGAGCTGGGTTCAAATTCCACCACCTCCACATTGTTGAGATTACAGGTATGGACCCAACTCCCTTCTGCCCACCACATGTTTCTATAGCTGTGTCTATGCATGTTTGTATGCTTATGTGTGTATACCATGTCTGTATGGATATTTGATCATTTTGAGATATACAGATATCTGACATTTATATGGATACCCATACAGCTATGTAAATATCCCTGTATATGTCTCCATCTGTACATTGCAGATATTTATACGTATATCTGTATAAATGTCGATTATTATTCTAATAATTTAATTTTTCAGTTCGGAAGCCACCTTTGGGATCTTCCGGTAGAGTTATAGCAGCTCCTTTTCATGACCAAGATTAGAAGCCCCTCCACTCCCGCTCTGCCAGGTCCCTCGAGGCTGATTATGTAAACGTGTTAGAAAATATTTTGACTGGTGATCTGTGTGCCAGGATCTTGTTACATGAGTTGGCACACGGGAGGGCCACATAATTTGCCATGTGGCAGAATGAACAGGTCCTCCGGGTTTTGCCAACAATTCTAAATATGTGCCCACGCCTAAAGGGAGTAAAATCTCTTTGGAAAGCCTCCTTGGAGCAGAGTACTTTGTTATGTCAACATTTGAGGTATGCCCATTGGAGAATAATTTAAGTTTTAGAGCAAAATTTTAGGTTAAAAAACTTGGGAGAAGAAAAAAAAAGCTTTATAAATGGCAGACTCTGTAAGTAACCCATTTCTGCTCCATTTAAGATTTATTTCAGGATTTGATTGTTAGTTCAGTTTCAGTCTAGGGCTTCTGGGAAGGGCAAGAATAGAGGGATGTTCTGTAGAGGAACTAGAGAATGGCCTTCAGATGCCCTTGGCATCTCCCAGCCTTGGGCTGGGAGGTGCGGTGAGGGCTTAGAGCAGGGGTTCTCAAACTACAGCCCCTGGCCCAGACGTGGCCGCTGAGGATGTTTATGCAGCACCCCGGGCTATGACAAATGGGCCGAGGGGTGGAGAAAGAGTGTGAGGTTCTGTTTTTACTATAGTCCGGCCCTCCCACAGTCTGAGGGACAGTGAACTGGCCCCTATTTAAAAAGTTTGAGGACCACTGGCTTAGAGAATGCTCTGGTGAGAGCATAGAGGTATGAGACAGAGAGATGTGAGCATGAGCGGGCCTGGTGCCGGGCCTTAGCAGGGGTCGGCTCAAGGGACAGACTGTGAGAAGAGGGGCTCTCAGGAGTAGAGAGCTGATTCAATGACTCTGGCCTGCTCCACAAGGCCTGCTCCACATGGCCTGCTCCACAAGGCCTGCTCCACATGGCCTGCTCCACATGGCCTGCTCCACAAGGCCTGCTCCACAAGGCCTGCTCCACATGGCCTGCTCCACAAGGCCTGCTCCACAAGGCCTGCTCCACATGGCCTGCTCCACAAGGCCTGCTCCACAAGGCCTGCTCCACATGGCCTGCTCCACAAGGCCTGCTCCTTTGACTTACCGCACTTATCATTTTCACTGTTGGCACCTGTCTCATAGGCTTTTTGTGAGCATCAATGAGGGAGCACAGGGTTTTAAACCATTTAAAGCTAAAAGTGTCAGTGTCCCTCTTAAAACTTCATGAAGACTTTTGGAACACCCTCAGGATGCCAGTTACTTGGCGAACCTTAAAATACCCTATTAATGTTCATTGTTATCATTGTTGATATCTTTAAAATGTCTTGGCTCTCCATGGAAAACGTTTACACTTGAGCATAGGATAGTGAAGGATATTTGGGTCCTCAGAACCAAAGAATTAATTATTTAAGCAAGTCTTCCATCTCTCTTGTCGCAGTGATGGACGTCACAGATATAATTAATGGGAAAGTAGACGATGAAGACAAGCAGCACTTCATTCCATTTCAGCCGTAAGTATGGCACTGGGATAGCCCCGGGCAGTGTGACTCGGGGGAGGGCTGTTTGTCATATTCACCTCCAAGTTAGCTTCAGAAAGCCGAGTGTCTTAAGAGGGAAATTTGCCCATATTTGCATGCCATCTATATGTTTTTCCGTCCAAAATTCATTTGTCTTTTATTTAGAGAATAGAAATAGCATAGTTTTTGTTTTGCATCCTCAAGGCTTAGCGCAAGGCTTGGCCCAGAGTACAGGCTTAATAAAGGCTTTCTCATTCATTCACTCGTAGGTTCTACGGAACGTTGTCCCCTCTTATATACACTCTTTCTCTTACTTTGGTGGACACAGCGTCACCTAGGTGGAAAGACTTAAATGATGATTTCTTTCATTCTAGACGTAATTGTGTCTCAATGTATTTGATTATTATTTTCCAAACAATGCTGTGTAAATGTAATTTTATATAAAATATCCCATAGAATTTAGCTGTCTCCTTATAAAGCAATCCACCCGGCCACTAAATACCGAGGACCTCATTATTTTGTCAAGTGGCAAAGCCTTCTGGGTGGTGCCCAGTTACCCTCTCAGTAGTCTCTCCTTCCAGTCCTTCAGGGCGTGTTTATCTGAAGTCAACCCTCACCTGTTGGTACCTAGTTTTGGCCAGAAACTCCTTGGAGGGAGGCAAGAGGCAGGTGGGATCCTAGAAGGCTTCATGTCCGTAGCGATGGGAGCCGAAGAGTGATTCGTTAATAGATTCTGTGGGAAGAATTAATGAGACGAATTGAGTCCAGGTGCCTGGAGCATTTGGAGGTTGTGTTTGGTACACCTCATGTTCCACCGAGGACAGAAGGGAAAGCTTGGGATGGGGCTCATGGCTTTGCGAGCCGACGCCGTACGACTGTCAGACCCTGGAACTCGGCCTTCTCTCACGCAGATCCGGGTTCAAGGGGTCCGGCTTTGTTGAGAACATCTGTCCGTGACCCCTAGATTTTGTAAGTTCTACCAGGCGAAGACCTGGTCCTCATTACTTGGGTCATTTGAGCTTGTTCCCTCTGGTAATTTTATCTTCTGGGAACTTAGATGGAAAAAATATTCCAGTGGGAGGCTGGCCTGGAGTCTCATCTCCGTCCCAGCACTCTTCCCCATTTATTTCATCTGTGAAATGGGGACAAGAATACCGTGCCTCTTTGGCCAGTAGGAAGGGAGGACCCCGTGATGCTTGGTTAGGGCTACCTTCCCACTCCCTAGGACCTGTGATTCTGTGCTTTTTTAGAAAGAATCAAGAACCAAGGGGGAAAAAAGCCAATTGTTAGAGAATTCATAACTCACCTTCATTTTTAGCCCATCTATTTAGGGAAGAAAGCCATTTTGTTGGTTTTTAGGAACAGTATCTAATGAAAAGTGATACAGGGGAACACGATTGAGAAAACACTTTGGGACTTTTGTATATGGGAGGGAAAATGAGAGATAACATTTTCCTAAAATTAAAACATGCAACTATTTTCATTTTCTTTAATGTTATTACTGTTTTCTACTGAGTCTCTTGCTAACTTGACAGTGACTTAATATACTATTAAACTGAAATAATTTATCAGCAAACAGGATCAGTTGGAGAAACTCGGGTTCAAAAAAGGGAAGTGTTATTGTTGGGAGGCTAGCGATGAATTCCAGAATAACTCCCTTTCAAGGAAGATGATAGACTCTATTAAGCACCTACCTAATGGCCCAGTTTACCACAATCTCTTTAGTAAAGTGTCCCGTTTTTTACAACGTCGGATGCTAAATCTTTACTGTAATTTGTGACCCCTCCCAGTGCCTGGTAAATAATCCGACACTGCAGATAAAAGCTTAACATGATTTTAATAGTAAAACAATTTGTATAACTGGGTCTTTGTGGAAGACCTAGGTACCAGGGTAATGAAATCATCTTTTAATCCATTAAAACTGATTTATTGCCCTATGGAAGACATGCTGGGAAGGCTGCCCCATGTATTTCTTTCTCTCCGTTGGTAGTAAATTGAAGCATCCTTCACAGGGGTGACAGCGTGGCCCGAGTGCCGCCTTCCCATCTCCTTGATGGCTGTCTCGGACATCCCTTCCTCACGTGTGGCAGATTCTCTCCCTCTTCTCTCCGGCCACATGTTGCTCCTTCGTCCTCATTCTCTGGTCCCAACATCTGTCCCGTTGGCGCAGGGTTGGCGCGGGACTTAAACAACCTTTGTAACTCTTCGGGTTTGTTTATAACGGGCCCGCTTTCCTGTTTTCCACTCGGTGTTATCCTAACGCCTTGGGGTGGATTCTCTTTGCCTCCACGTAGAGCCAGCTGTCTCTGGGAGGAAGGAGAAGCAGCATATCTGTGTTGAGAGTTTTTTTGTCTCCTGTGTTTTTTCCTTCGAATCATGTGTTCTCTGCTACCTAAAGTGTGTCTAGAGATGATTCAGGGTGCAGAATCTCCCTTGAGTTTCTGTGCGGCCCCGTCCTCCCGTGCCAGGCGGCCCGTGACGGGTGGGCCCCCGCCGCGCGTGTGTGTGCTAGGGCCCGAGGGCCCCCCCGATTGGCTTTGCCTCTCGACCAGTGGAGTATCGTCCTGATCAATGATCTTCCTGTGTCTTTCTTGTTGCTTCTCTGCCCGCCCCTCTGTCCTGCGTTGACTAATACCCGGCTCTCTGTCACCACTCAATGACGACCATCTCTCGTGTCCCCTTGTTACGGTGGCTTGTGGTTCCCCGTGCCCCCTTGTCTCCCGTGGTGTTGGTCGTCCCGCGCACCCTCCAGGCTAGCTTTGGACGACGTCATTCGACACAAGCAGCTGAACCTATCATCCCGTTTTTCACCCAGGGTGGCAGGGGAGAATGATTTCCTGCAGACCGTTATAAACAAAGTGATCGCAGCAAAAGAAGTCAACCACAAGGGCCAAGGTGGGTGAATGGCGCCAGGCTTACTCAACTCAGTATTTATTCACTGTATTGTTAAAATTAAATGAAAAACTAGATTAAATAAAAAAGTGGGCTTTTTCTTGTTCGTGTTCCCGGGTGGGATGGGGGAGTCCTTGCTGGGGATTTTGAGAGTTTGGGAAAATTGGGTTGGGCCACGTGGAATGGGGAAGGGTCAGAACTTGGTTCTCCTTGTTAAGGCTACGAGAGCTGAGTTGGATACGACCTTATTCCAGGTGAGTGGAGGTCACCTCCCCAATGTGATGGAAGACCCGGGAGAAGGAAGGGGCCTGTGATGGTGGCCAGGGCTCCTGTGGCCCTTTAAGGTTTGCTTGCATCATCTCATTTGATCCTCGGGGCCTCTGAAGCAGGGCTCTTGTTCTCATTTTAAAGAAAACCAAAAGTTTTACCCAAGATAGATGGAGCAGGAAGAAGGGGAGCCTGCATGAAGCCGGGGCCTGACCTCTGCCCCTGCCCAGCCGCCTCTTTCTAAGTCTTACGTTTTCGGGATGTCTGGAATGATTTCCCATGTGCAGAGGGCTCTCGCTCCCAGTTGCCCAGCCACTATGGGGAGCACCCCGGATGATCTGAACTGACCGTGCCCCTCAGTAAGGAGCTCTCCAACTGTCCTCACCCCTATTTGGGGGCCCCTGGGCACTTGAGCTTGAGGGCATCTCTCTGGTTGTACCGCTTCCTTTCCCATCCCTGAGGTCTCAGGCTGTTCTTGAATTTTGTCACCAGAGCCATGTTGCCGTTTCCACTTCCTTCCCCTTCCTTCATCATTTGTCATCCTCCTGTGAAAAGTTTCCCAGCAGTCGACCTTCTGCTAGGAGAGGGATGAGCCCATCCCCCCGAGCGGGTGTCAGTGGGCACCATGTGTTGGTGAGGAGAGGTGCCGGAGCGCAGCTCTTGTACGCCTCCTCCCTCAGACCCCCCATGGCAAGAGTCACCTTCCGGATTTAGACCGAGGCTATGACGGGGGCGGGACTTTGCTCCCAACTTTGACCCCAATTCTGCTCTGGGACTGACTTTCCCAGCGCTAGGATCCGCTCCTTCATCGTGCATGTGCACAGATCCATGGGCACCTGCACATTCAGAGTGTTGGAAGAAAGTTGGGAAAGAACATCATTGCCCAAGTTGGCCTTCGCCCAGACCACAAGTGCTGCCATCTTATCTAACGTGGTAGACGTTATTCTGTAGCTTGTGTTTTTCATTTTTCAAAACATTTTAAATTGCCTCACAACCTCACAGCTCTCAGCTATATTCTAAAGTATTTTGGAAGCCAGAATGCCTAAAGAACCCCCCAAGAGTCTGGCCATCGTGCTCAAAGAACTATTGATACTTTTTTGGTTTGGATTTTTAAACAATTGGGCCAGATTTGTAATTTCACCAGGTTTTGTTGTTGTGAGCACTCTGGTTGTGGAAATGGCATCCGCTATGTAGACGGGCCCCTCGAGAGCCCCCAGTTACAGGGGGTTGAGTGACCCTGGCTCTCCAGGGTCACTCCACCAGTCTGTGTCAGAGGCGACTCTCGAGTGCAGATTTTCTTTCCAAGGACACACTGCTGCCCACTGCGGCCCATTGCTGCTCCCGTGATGGTGGATTGAAAAACAACGCCCCTAAAAACCATATGGAGAAAAGTGCTCATCTCTCTCTCCTTTCAGGCGTTCCTTTTAAATGAAGTCTAATTGAGCAGCAAACATAAAGTCTCCCTAAGCCTACACTATTTCAGTCAAAGGGGACTGAATCTCCCAGATGTTCAATTTCAAGTTAAGATAGTGGATTTCCTTCTGCTGCTTCCCCCGTTTTCCTTAAAGAAACACTTCTTTTTGACATGGGGGAGAGGAGTAAGTAGCAGCGTCCTGTCTGTCATCCTCAGTTCTCTCTGCCGTCCCCCGAAAACCAGCAATAGCGGCCCCTGCCAGCTGTCCTTACACGTCGCCCCTCCGGGAAAGAGCCCGCCCGCCTTCATAGCAACGAGGAAGGCCGCGGTGCCGGCAGAGCTCCAGGACGTTTGGAAACCACTTTCTTCTCCTCGTTTGTTTAAAACGAGGCGTGATCGATCCTGCTTCTCCCACACAGCTGAGTCCTCCTTTAGAGATTCTGCCCTAAAATGCATTTCTGGGCCTGGACTTAAGATGGCCTGGGTTCAAAACCTGCCACTTGGGCACTTCCAGCTGCGGGAGTTTTGCCAAGTTATCTCACCTCAGTCAGTCTGGGTGAGTCTCCTTGTCTGTGAAATGGTGGAGTTGTTTAGAATCCTCTGAGGTCCCCCTGGTTGGACAGCTGTCTGTCACTCCTGTGACAAGTGGAGAATCATTCCAGATCCTTGTTTGCCTTTTCTGTGAGCCTGGATCCTAAGAATTCTAACAAGTGACATCTGCCTCCTCTGCACATCTGAGGGGTCTTTTGGGCAGAGTTTTAAAGGGCTAGGCAAACAGCATCATCCTCATCATCCTCATTATTGTTAGTACTTTGTAGAAGCAGCAGGAGTAGAAACAGTAGGAGTAGTGTGAATTGCAGCAGCCATGGTAATAGGAGTCGTAGAAGTAGCAGTGGCAGTGGTTGTAATAGTAGGAGGAGGAGGAGGAGGAGGAAGAGTATGAGGAAGAGGAGGAGGAGTATGAATGGTAGCAGCAATAGTAGTAGTCGTCACATAAATAGCAGCAGGAGCAGTAGCAGCAGCAGAAGTAGCAGTTGTATGAAGAACAGTAGCAGTAATAGTAATATAAATAGTAATAGTAGTAGTAGTAGAAGAAGAAGTAGTAGCAGTAATTGTATGAATAATAGTAATACTAATATAAATAGCAGCAGCGGCAGTAGCAGCAGTATTAGTGAGAATGGAAGCAGAGGTGATAGGATGGTTAGCAGTAGCAGTAATAGTACTCATGTGAATCACAGTAACAGTAGCAATAGGAATGTATGAATAATAGTAGTAGTAATAGCAGTGTGAACAGCAGCAGTAATACTAATAGCAGCAGCAGCAGAAGCTCCAGCAGCAGTAATAGCCGTGGGAGGAAGACTTGCGCAGTGATGGTAGTACTGGGACTAATAGGAAGAAGGGTCAGAGAGCGGGTGTGTCTCCCTCCTTCCCCAGCGGACTTGGCTCCGTCACAGGGATGCTGTTTCTGGCCCGGCGCCTTCGCCAGTGAGTGAAAGTCTGCCCTTTTTTGGCTCTTTTGTCCCTGTGCCCCATCTTCTCCCCAGAAGCTCCGGGCTGCCCGTGTTTACGAGAGGAGGAGTCCAGGCCGGCTCTTTGCCTCCTTCCGTATCCCTGCACAGTCTCTCGGTTATTCGGGATTCTCCCGGGGGTCACAGACTCTGCTGAGAGACACGCAGTTTCCTCCTTCCCGATGGCCCGCCCCAACTCTCCTTTCTGTGCATGCCGTGCTGGAGAGCCGGCAGTCTCGGTCCTCCTGAGGAGGAAGGTGGAAAGTGGCACTTGGCAGGGAGGCTCCTTAGGGCTGTTTGTCTAAACACGGGGAGAGCGCCTCCCTGCGTCTGGTGCAGGGGCAGTTTAGAGGCTCTATGAGATATATGTGACCTCGACCAAGTCATAGAGCCTCATCCCCTCATTTGTAAAGGGAGGAGGTTGGCCCAGTAGCCTTTGGGGCCCCTTTCAGCTCTGAAGTCGGAAACCTTTGTGCCATTGGATGGTGCCACGATGAAGAGAGCTCGGCCTGGAATCAGTTTCAGTCACTAAAAAACCGGGCAGGACATATCACCTGTTTGCCTCAATTTGCTCATCTGTAAAATGGGAACAATAACAGCACCGGCCTGCCGGGATTGTCGTGAGGATCAAATGCGATGATATCGGTAAAACTCCTTGCAAACCTTAAAGTGCCAAGTGAATGCTGGTTACCGTCATAATTGTTATCTCATTGAACCGGGCCTCGACCCTCTGTTTTCCCAGGGCCGTGAGCCCCATGAGGTCAGGGGTGAAGCCTTGGTCTAGCCCCGTCCCTCAGGCAGCGCCGAGTGCTGTTCTCAGCATCCGTGGTGCACGCCAGAAACTCTTGTTGATTGTTGAAAGGAGGGTTTTGTGAAAGCAAACATTGCCCCCAGAGACGGAACTCCTAGACGTGCTCCTCCTTGAAGGGATTTGGGAGTTTCCTGATTTTCTGTAGAGACGTCAGACTTGGGTTTGAGTGACTCCCCTGCGTTCCTCTTCCTCCTTGGAAGAGACGCAGATGCCAGTCTTTGCAGCCCACTCCTTGAGCAGCCCTGCCTTCTTGCCTACTTTCAGTGCCATATGCTTAAAAAATCATTTATTCTGGAGAGCAGGTGCTCCCAAACCTGGTGGCGGCCTCCATCCCTCGCCCCCACCCTCATCCCCTGTGACGATTGTGATTAAAGCATTTTGCTTGGATGATTCTGAGAATTGATTGGAAAAGTGCTGGATCTGGATTCAGAAGAGCCGAGTTCAAATTCTGACTTAAAAAATAAAAAACAATCTCTTAGCGTCTATTTTGTCTAAACTCAGATTTTTCTTCCTTAGGATTGTGGGTAACACTGAAGCTTCTCCCTGGAGATATTCGCCAGATTCGCAAAGAGTTTCCCCACTTAGTGGACAGAACCACTGCCGTTGCTCGGAAAATGGGCTTTCCGGAGATCATTATGCCGGGTAAGTGTGAAGGCGGTCCGGGCTGCTGGAGCAGGCCCTGGGTTGGCGAAGGGAAGGCGTTCTCCATGGCTGTTGTAGCGCTGGGGATGGAGCAGGTGTGTGGTCGGTAAAGGCCGGCTGGGGTCCAGAGGCGGGCAGTTAGGGGAGCGGGTACACTCACACCCCACGCCTCCAGGGTTTGCTCGTCATCTCCACCTCTTTGAGCTTCCTTCAGTCCTCGTCATACTGTGGGTCTTCTCTGGTATTTACTCAGATGAGTTGTTCAGTCTGTCAGCCATAATTGACCCTGGAGGACCCTTCCATCCTCCACTCTCTCTCCAGGCTTATCCAGGCTTGTGTCCGTTGTTCCCTTGACACCGTCTTTCCGTCTCATCCTCTGTCCTCCCCTTTTCCTTTTGCCTTCTCCTAATCTCAGGGCCTTTTCTACTGAGTTCTGTCCCGAGCTTCAGCCGCAGAATTGCCCTTCCAAAGAGCAGTCCGAGTTCATTTCTTTAAGAAGCGCCTGTGGGCCTCTGCCAGTGGCTTGAGACTCCGTTCCTGCCCTCTTGGAACTTAGGGTCTGATGGGGCGTCCCATGTAAAAGAGTCGCCCTGAGAGAAAAACACTGGGAATAAAATGAGTAAGGCAGGAAGTAGGAGAAGCACGGAGTACCAACAGAGGGGCTGGAAGAGAGAGCGCTGGAAGGGCTGGCCAGCATCTATTTGTTGAAAGCCTTGAATGCCGGATGAAGACATTGGTCACTATTAGGTCGTTGTTGCAGGTTTTAGGAAGAGGAACGTCCAGATTTGGCCACGGCGGTCTAGGAAAGAGCCTTTGAGATTAGGCCCCAGCTCTGCCTCTGGTTCCCTGGCCACCGTGGGCGGCCATTCTTTGACAAACTTGTTTTTTTCTTCTGGAGAATAAAGGGGAAGATGAAGCCCAGCCCCCCAGCTTCTAGTTATGATTTGAGGATAGTATCTGTTTAAGGGAGGGTTCTTCTGATGGACTCAGGAAGGACAGGTTGGAGGGGGTGCAGAGAGGGGAGGAATAGAAGAGAGAATGGTTGCTGCAAGGGTAAGGTGGGGGATTGAGGGGCTGGAGAGGGGAGGAGTGTGAGAAAGGCAGCCTTGGGGCAAAGTCAGATATGCAGGTCTCAAACGTGGAAGGTGGGGCGGACGGTGGGGCCTTTGGTGGCACTGGTGAGCTTCTGGAGCCTCCAGCCAGAGGGAAGGTGGTAGAATCTCGAATCCTCTTCTTCCCCTCCAAAAGTGTGGGATTGCTGGACTTGTGAATCCATGGGACGTCTTCTCCTTGACCCAATCCAGACTGACTCTTCCAGACTCTAACTTCTCTTTTTATCCTCCCAGAGAATGGACTTGTGGGTACTCCAGGGGCTTGTGGGAAATACTTACAACCAATGAACAAGCTCCTTTAAAGTATTCCTTCAAAGGCGTAAACTTCCTTAAAGGTTTGAACTAAAGGTGTGAATTCGGAGCTAGAGAATTGTTAAGTACCAACTTAGCACTTAGTAAGAACCTAACAGTGAGCAGTCAGAGAAAGTTGATGCTTTTTTGGTGGATGGGATCATGGGGGACAACCTGGGATCTTAGATCTTACCTCATCTTCTCTGCCTCTGTGGACTTGGGCTGTCATCACTTCCTTTTTCTCTGCCTCAGTTTCCTTATCTGTACAGTGATGCTGTGAGCTAGCCCCTGCCAAGGCTTCTTTCGGTTCTGAACCTGGGGTGCTCTGGAGGTGGGTGGTCGCATCACTGTCTTGCACGAAGGCCGGAAGAGGTAATTAGGATTTCTCCGGGCTGTATCTTCATCTTTGATGAGGCAAAGTGAAAATGAAGTATTTGGTGACTAAAGATGACCATTAGTCTGTCTTTTCAAAAGATCCTCGTTTGGGTAAATGCTCCTTAATCGCCTGATCTAGTATTTATAATATTCTGAGAGGGTAGACGGCAGTTTGGCAAATTTTGCATAATTCCCTGTCACGCCATGCATAATGGATTGACTTTACGGGTATCATTTTTCCCCTCAGGTGATGTTCGGAATGATATTTATGTAACGTTTGTTCAAGGAGATTTTGATAAAGGCAGCAAGACCACGGCGAAGAACGTCGAGGTCACCGTGTCTGTCTATGATGAAGATGGAAAGCGATTGGAGGTACCGTTTCTGGGATTGGGGGCCGCTTTTTCCCAGAGCCCTTTGTTTCTGCCCCTTCCCTTTATTTCAGAAGGAGGAGAAAACTTGGCTCATCCACAGCGCCTTTTGCTTCTGTCTGTTGTGAGATAGTCTTTAAAGTGTGGGCCTTGAGGAACAAGGGGAAGGCCACTCCTTGGCACTCCCTTTCTTGTCCAAGCTTCCTCAGGGACTTCTGGGAGGCCCGAGCTCCTTGGGAAGCACTCGGGAGACCCTGGGTCTCCTTCGCTGGGAACCTTGAGCAGAATGTCATCCTCTTTACCAAGGTTGAGAGGAGTCCCTCCCTTCTCGTGCCTCTATTGGGAGCCCAAGATGGGCCCGGACACTCTGTCCAGCTTTAGAATGGCCTTAAAAAGGGCCTTGTCCGGGCCCAGACCCATCCTTCACGTGGGACAGAAGCACTGCCCATCCTGGGCAGAGCGGGAAGACGTTGCCAGTGAGGGTTGCCGGACCCCGTAGCTAGTCTGACCTCAGGCTCCAGATGCGGGCATTGAGACAGAGGCTAGGACTTGCCCAAGGTCATGCAGGCGGGAGACGTCTGAGCAGGAGGTGGAGCCGGGTCTCCTTGACCTTAAGCCTGTAATAGGCCACATCCCGCTGCCTTTCAGAGAGGCTGGCGCTGGGGGGTTCTGGGTCCCCGTGAATGGCTTTAGATTTGTGATGAATCCATCAATCTATTTAAATTTGGTTCAGAACTTGTGTTTTTTATATCATATTCCCTCGGTTCCCCCTCTGTCCCCCAGTTCACTGCACAGACATTTTGCTTGGCCCCTTGAGGGGGTCAAAATAAAAACTCTTTCCTGCTCCCAGTTTAACATTCGCTCTTTTCTCTCGATTTGAGATTTATAATCACGTGATCTGCGTTACTTCATTTGATCGTTCAGACAGCCCTGGCATGGAGGTGCTTCTCCCAGGGAATGGAGGTCCCAAAGAGCTAAGTGACTTGTGCACAGTCACTAGGCCTTGGGTGACGCCCCTGTCCCCCTCTCCATCTCTTCCTGCCATGATGTTTCTTGGGCTTGCACCACCCCAGGCCCTTTTGTCCAGTTCTCCAGAGGTCAGCAAAGGCCCTTTCCATGTGGCGGCCTGGAGGCTCCCTGTCCAGGAGGAAACACGGGGATGCCTCCTGGGACTAGGCTGCGGGGCTTGTTCCTCCTGCAGCCTAAAAGTGGGGGCCCCTCACTGTGAGCTCCTGGCCCAGCCTGAACGAGGGGATGCTCTGGCTTCTCTCAGCCCGTAGAGTGGCCCGAGGGAGGACTCTGTGCAAAGTCTGTCTCTGTGATTCTGTCTGTGTCTCTGACTAGAACTTTCCCTCTCCTCCTCCTCATATATGTCTGTCTGTCTGTCTGGTGTGTATGTGTGTGTGTGTGTGTATCTGTCTGTCTGTCTCTCTAGTGTGTGTGTCGGGGGGAGCAGGCCTGCGGGGCCGGCCCGGCCCAGTCTCACCTCTCGGACCCTTCCTTTGCAGAGCGTCATCTTCCCCGGCGCCGGCGACGACGCCCTCTCCGAGTACAAGTCGGTGATTTACTACCAAGTGAAGCAGCCGCGGTGGTTCGAGACTGTCAAGGTAGTTGGGGCTCCTGGCAGGCGCGCCCTTCGCCCTTTGGCTCATCCCCCATTTGACCCTCCCTTTTCCCCTCCTTCCTCTGCTCCTGGTATTGCAGGGTCCCAGAGAAGGCTGCTCGCAGCCCCATTTCAAAGGGGAAGAAAGCGAGGGTCAGGGAGTCTTTGCTGGGCCACGGCCATGAAATCCCGGGGCCGGATGAGTAAGGGTCTCAGAGTTTTATAGGCAAAGCAGCAGCCATGGCGGGTCTCACAGTGTGCCCAGATCCGGGTCCCTTTGTCAGAAGCCACGGCCCCTCTTTTCCTTCTTTCTCTCTCCTCTTCTCCCTCCCTTTTTCTCCCCCCTCTATCTTTTCTTCCCCCTTCCCTTCCTTTTCCCTGTGTCCCTCTGTTTCTTCTCTTCCTTTTATTCTCCTCCCCACCCTTCCTTTTCCTTCTCCCCCTGCTTGCTCCCCACCCCCAGTAATCCTGTGTGCTGACTGGCCCTGAAAGGAAGCCGGAGCCCACAAAAGTCACCCAAGGTTGCTAAGGAACAAGACCAGCTTTCCTTGGCACAGGCTCCGCTCCTTTGGGGCAGAAGCACAGGACTTTCATGGAGAAAAATGGCCAGAGTATTGCCAAAGGGAGCACTTTGTCTTCCTCTCTGTTAGGGTCTGTGTGTGTATGTGTGTGTGTAAGAGAGACAGAGACAGACAGAGAGAGACACATAGAGACAGAGAGACACAGAGATAGAATGATTTCAAGGGAGCGCCCCCCAAGATGTCCAGACTGGGCCCCTGTCACGTGGAGGCCCAGGATTCCTTAAGAAAGCCATCTGTTGATATAACCCAGTGAACCTGCCACTAACCATGTCTGAGCCTGGGTGAGCAAAGGTTGGGGTGTCGGAAAATCAGGCCTGGGCCGGCTTCTGGCATGCAGGTACCGAGGGTTAGAGCGAGAAGCAGTGTCGTAAAGTAGAAATTGGATTTAAAAATGCCGTTCCAAACGAGCCGAGGTTTCTAGGGCGATGAGCCGCCTTTCCCATCTGGCCTGCCGGGCCGGCTCGGCCTTTGTTTCATTACAACCACTGCCAGGAGAAATTGGGAGCGTGGGATTAAACCCGCTCTCTCTTGGTGGAAAAGGAAAGGTTTTTGTCATTGTCACCAGAACTGAATCTGAAGATATGCTTAAGAACTTTAAAACTCAGAATTCAGAACCTGGACTTTATGATTAAGAGAATATTTGAATAACTGCTTAAATATAAATGATTTCCTTTAGAACCACGTGAGATTAGGACAGCTAAAAACCCATAATTCTGCAGAGGCTTCCATTGGCCCCCTGAACCCCTAGTGGACAGGGAGGAGCCATGACCCCCCAGAGGTTCAAACTCTGCTTGAATTTGAGAAGCCATTTGAAGATGTAAGAATACCTGTAATTTTTTCTCTTTGATGCAGGTTGCGATTCCCATTGAGGATGTCAACCGCAGCCACTTGAGGTTCACGTTCCGTCACCGGTCTTCCCAGGATTGTGAGTAGTGCTTGATCTCATTGCTCTGTGGTTGGTAGAAGGGGAGCAGCGACGGCCTTGGGAGAAACTCGGAACAAGCCGGCCCGGCTGGAAGGACTCCCCGGGACTCTCCGGGAGTTCTGAGGTGCTTCCTAGGAGAAGGGCCACCTTTCCTCCCCCAGGACTGTCTCCGGCTCCACGGCTTCTTTCTGAATTGCCAGTGTCGGGGTCCTGACCCTTCCAGCCTTAACCTCGTGCTTATGGAAGTAGCTCTTGCCTCACTCACAGTGGCCTTCCTTTAGGAGAAAGTATTTTCTGCCGGCCCGCCTCTTCTGGGGAATCTTAGGGAAAGCTTTCTTTCCCTACTTGTTTGTCGAGGGGGATCTGACGGCTGCCCAAAAAGTTGCGTGCAATATTAATGGAAAGAAGTAGCTGAAATTTGACATCGTTTGCTTTGGAAAGTAGGAAAATCAAAGTCTTCTTGCCTTTTTCTACACTATCTCGGTGATTCCATTTTATTGTCTTTATATTCAGAAAACATTTAGACTCAGGCCTCTACGTGGAATGAAATGATGCTATTTGTATCTTTTATTCCAAAAATCTTTAATAAATAAGGCAGCCACATCCGGGTGACTCTTCAGCTGACCTCTCCAAAGTTATGCTACATTCATTTTGCTTCAGAGGAAAATAATAATGTCCTGTTGATTTAAAGGGGATTAAATCCACGACAGGATCCGCTTGCTCTCTTTTAAATTGATTCCTGTGTTTCTGAAGCCTGCTCTGATGTGATGCCGAGCCAGCCTTCCTACGTGCAGCCGTGCCGAGGTGCATGACTGGGAGCGCTTTGCTACCTTGCGGACTTTGTGGACGATCTGGGCCGCTCCTACTCTGGATCTGATAATTCCCTGTTGATAATCATCTTTGTTTAAGTGGTGATAGTAACTACAAGAGCACCAGAGCACTTTGCAAACATTATCTCATTTAACCACAAGACTGCCCCAGGAAGTAGTTGCTAGTCTGTAATTATTCCCATTTTACAGATGAGCAAGTCGAGGCAAATAGGTTAAATGTTTACCTAAGGTCACTATATGTGTCTGAGGCAGAATTTGGACTAGGATTCAGTTTGTCTCGTGGCTGGAACCTTGTCCGGCTTCTTGTATATGTGTGTGTGTGTGTGTGTGTGTGTGTGTGTGTGTGTGTGTGAGAAAGATGAAAGCTTAAGGGTCTTAGAACCAGATTAAGGTCTCACCGTGCCTGCAGGCAGCCCTGATTCATTGAATATTTAAACAATCAGTGGCTGAAAGCTGCCACATCAAATTCAGCGAAGAAATTGATGGAGGGACAGAGACTGTATTTGCTCCCTCCCTTTCTTACTCACCTGTTTTTAGGAATGGGGAAAAATTTATTGGGAAGCGTTTATTGCTTGACAAAGACATGACCTGCCGTCTGAAATGAATACATGACGGCCACTGGACTTTCTGCATTTGATTTGAAAATTCAGTAGAGACTGTGAAGGGCTGGAACTGAGCAAATGCACTTGGATGATGGAGCACGTGAGACTAATTGCCAATTGGACAGTTCTGTATTGACATGTGGGAAGGATGACCCTCCCCAACTATTGTGTGCTGGCTCCATTGGAGGGATGAAGAAGGGGAAGTGACTTGTGTGGGTGGAGTAGGAAAGGAAATTGAGGATTCTCCAGGCGGTGGGGAGAGAGGAAGGAGGTGTGGAGATTGCTAGATCCAATCCCCTGACAGCGACCCCAAAAGACCAAGAAGAAAGCTTTTTGGTGATCCTGACTCCCGCTGATTTCTGGGAAGACAGAGTTCCAGCAAGTGACATTACCTAAAGCTGAACCTCCACAACAAAACACAGGGATTTCTTTCCTTTTTTTTTAATTGAAGCTTTTTATTTTCAGATCGTATGCAAGGATAATTTTCACCATTGATCGTTGCGAAGCTTTGTGTTCCAATTTCCTCCTCTTCCCCCCCACCCCTTCCTCTAGATGGCAAGTAGTCCAGTATAAAACATGGTGATTTCTAAGAGACGTCTGGGACCTTCCTAGAAAGGGGACGTTGTGCTGGAGGAGCGGCATTTCCTCTTTGTGGCAGGGCCTTGAAGTGCTGGGACAGGTGATCGGGGCTACGCTGATGTTAGCAAAGTTAGGTCTTTCAGGTTGTCTTTATGGAAAAGGAGAGATGTTGGCTCGATGGCTAATTGTCCAGGGCGGTGCCTTTGGGATCCACTGGCTGAATAGCCCGGTAGCGAGAGCGGTTCATCTTAGGCCGAGGTGTCCGGTGGGAAGGCCCAGGGATCAGGCCGAGCCCTTTGCCCTTTGGCGCTTCCATCCCATACTTGGATCGAGGTGCAGGTGCCGTGCCCTTTCACTTTGTGGTCTTTGGAAAGCTGGAATGGAGGGCGATTAACACCTGGATGATTGACTGAGCTCCAGAAACATGTGATGAGCTAGAACATCTGCTTACATCTCATGAAAAATGGGGTTTGGGAAGCTCAATCTGCTCCATCAGACTACCCAAAACTAGAAGTCGCAGATAAAAGCCGGGGAGCAGATGTTTGTCTGCAGCCTTGGCTGGATCAGGGAGCTGTGGGGACCGGCACCGAGGACATGGGAGTCTCCTCAGGCCCAGGGCTCGTGGTCAGTTTGTATGACTCCCTCGGAGGCCTCATTTGTACTGGAGATTGTCCAGAGGAGGATGGTCAGGGTAGAAAAGGCCTAGATCCCTTTTATGGGGCAGGGAGGATGGATGTCTTCAAGGACTCTTGTGAAAGAGGGATCGATTTATTCTTCCTGGCCCTAGAGGGCTGAACTCGTCAGAATCCTAGGAAGTGCTGGACTCAATCTGGGCTTGGAGAACTTCCTAATTATTAGGATTAGCCCAAAGTAGAATGGATTGCCTCCCATGGTGGCTGGGCTCCGCCTCACTGGAGAGCTTTAAGCGAAGGCCGGTGGACCATTTGTTGGGGATAATGTCGAGGGCTCCTTTCAGCTCTGAAATCGTGACATTTCTGTGACATTATTCCCCAGAAAATGGGATTTTCAACGTTGATTGCCCACCATTTGAGTTGTCCTTCTGAGGTGCTGCTGGCTGGCTCAGGGGGCTCCACAGGTCTCCTTTCTCCTCTCTGTCACTGATCGCAAGCTCGATTGAGTCTTTTTCATTGAATTTTACTTTTGCTAAGAACTTAACTCTGTGCGCCGTATTTGGAGCACTTGCCGTCCCCCCACAAATCAGCCGTGGGTTTGTTGCACTGGGAGCCACCTCCTCAATCACAGCACTTAACGATGCTCTGATAAAGGAGAGTCCCTTATTTTGCTGTAGAAATTAGGAAGGTTCATAAGAGCAGCCCCAACTATATTAGACTTCACCGCAGGATCGGGGAACCCGTGTGTAGACAATCGCTGCCATTTATTCTTCCGAACGGCTCTTGCCTCAGTAAGAAAGCAGTCCTCATGTTTGTCGCTTCAGGAAGAGAGGGGCCCACACTTTTGTCCTGGGCCAGACTCGTTACACTCTTGACACTGCAGTTAATGAAGAACGAGATCCTACCCTGGGGAGAGCCTAGGGTTCGGTGTCAGGAGCCAGGGCTCAGTTTTTAAGTATTCGCCCCTTTGATCCTCACCAGACTGAGCGGGTGCTGCGCTGTTACAATTTTAGAGGTGAGGAAACTGAGGAAGACGGACGTCAGGTGGCCCGCCCAACGTAGCGGTAGTTACTCATGCAGACTTGGGCTTCTCGCTTCACTCCCTTGGCCTGGCCTTCTGACTCTTGTCAAGTGGGAATCTCGGGCTGAATGGCTCGGAGATCCTCCCTGGCTCTGGATCCTGTCCCCATCAGTCACTTCTTTCTAAGGGTTTGATCTTCCTCTTCTGAGAATTGAGAAGACGGCTGCCATCATGGCCGAAGTCCTTCCCACCTTAAGATCCGGGGCCCGGGGACATCCAAGGTCCTTCCGGCTCTGCCTTGCTGAGCCTCCGAGGGCTGAAGATGCTGCCGAGGTTCCGAGGCCCTTGAAATGGGCGTCTTCTTCATTCGTGTCCCTGCTGATCTTGTGGTGACATTCAGTGCTTAGAAGGATTGGATTCTTGTATCTGGAGAACTGAGCTCAGGGAGATTACAGTCAGCGTGCTGGGAATCGTCAGGATGTTTCATGGAGAACCCTGGATTCGGAGTCTTTCCTACCATATGATTTCTTTTCTGATGGTTGCTTAATTCCTGAGGGGAGCGTCTGCATGCAGAGAGGCAATAAACAGTTATTAAGCACCTACTGCGTACCAGGCCGGGCTGTGTGCTGGGCAGCCACAGAAAGGCAAGGAGCAGACCTGTCCTCAAGAGGTTCGCACCCTGTTGGGGGAGACAACAATGCAAACACCATTGTACGGAGAAGTCAGAGAGAGAGTGAATTGAAGGTAATCGACAGAAGGAAGGAGGTGTCATTATGGAGCATCGGTGGAAGATGGGATTTGAACTGGGCTTTGAAGGAAACTGGGAGACTTGGAGGAGGGGACTAGGATCGGGAGAAAGTGCCTGGATTTGGCAAGTGAAAGGAGGGGAGGTTTGCAGAATTATTTGTCTTTGGTCTTTGGAGGGGTTTCAGTTTTCTTTTTTTCTTTTCAAAATTCCCCCCCCCAGGGCAGTTGGGGTTAAGTGACCTGCCCAGGGTCCTACAGCCAGGAAGTGTTAAGTGTCTGAGGCCAGATTTGAACTCGGGTCCTCCTGAATTCAGGGCTGGTGCTCTCTCACTGTGCTCCCTAGCCACCCCAGTTTTATTTTTCACAGTGGGTTTTATCCCTCACTCCCTTGGGTGTATTTATGGACCTACATGGGTGAGACATGATTTTGTGTTGATAGAGGGAGGGCTTTCGTTGAGGGGGCCGACTGATCCCTGCGTCTGGTGGACGATGTGCACGTGGCAAAAATGTGTCTGCACATCCGAGACATGGACCGAAATCTTCCTCGTGGTCTGGTGCAGGGATCACTGGGTCCTTGACGCCTTTGTCCTTGGAGCACCAGGATTGTCCGGCCTTCCCAATGTGGGAGGTCTCTTTGTTGGAAGCTAGCGAAGGACCATAGGGCCGAGGTCTGGGATCTGGCGACGGACCGTAGGGCCGAGGTCTGGGATCTGGCGATGGACCGTAGGGCCTTAGTCTGAGACTCGCACCACGTGGAGGGCCAGCAGCCTTTCAGCCAGGTCACTGTGAGGGTTCAGAGGCCGAGGTCTGAGGGGGTAGAAGGAGGCCGCCATCAGTGACATTATTTCTACGTGAAGTATTGAGAACAGAGGGGAGAGAGGAGAAGGGGGAAAGAGAAATGGAAGAAGGGACGGGGAAGGGAAGGGGGAAGGAAACAAGGAAAAGGGGGGGAGGCAGAGCGTGGGGGGGGAAGGCAGTGGGAGCGGCAGAGACAGAGATTGCGTGCAGGGGACGCTGGCCCTTTGCATTCTGTTTGTCCAGCCTTCGGCCCCATTTTCCCACGATTCCTAAGTAATGCTGTGAAATAGCGTGAAGCCGAGCTGATTCAGAACCAGTTTGTGTGTTTAATTCCAGCTAAGGACAAGTCCGAGAAGATCTTTTCCTTGGCTTTTGTGAAGCTGATGCGATATGACGGGACGACGCTGAGAGATGGCGAACACGACCTCATCGTGTACAAGGTACCGTCCGATCAGCCCGGAGCCGTCCCGATTTCCTTTAAAAGGGGTCGGCTTCGGCCGGCGTCTCCCATTTTTATGAGAAAACTCATTATGTGTCTAAGGTCAATTCTCTGGGGTTCGGGAGGATCGTGGTGAAGTGGGAAGATCCCTGGGCATTGTGGGGAGCCCAGGTTGTCACAGAAACTGGGAGATGGAAAGGAAAGTGCTGTGAGGGCTGGGGGGGGGGGGTCAAAGACCAGTTAAATGCTTATTTCAATGCTGGACTGGAAAAGTCTACATGAGCTCATGCGTACAGAAGTGTGGTGCGAGTGAGTGAGTGTGAGCGAGTGTCGAATGTGAGTGTGAGTATGAGTGTGAGTATGAGTGTGAGCCAGTGTGTCGCCTGAGCGGGAGGACACGGGCACATGTGGGGCTGACTGTGCGCACGGCTTGGCGCCTTTTCCCCTGACTTTCCCCCGTCACAACGGGGACCCCCCTCGCAGGCAGAAGCCAAGAAGCTGGAGGACGCCTCGACGTACCTGTGCCTGCCGTCCACCAAGGTGGAGCTGGAGGAGAAGGGCCACTCGGCCACGGGCAGGAGCATGCAGAGCCTGGGCAGCTGCACCATCAGCAAGGACTCCTTCCAGATCTCCACGCTCGTCTGCTCCACCAAGCTCACCCAGAACGGTGAGTCCGGCAGAGCCGGCGCCAGGGCCCGTCCTCTCCTCGTCCTCTCTGCTCTCCAGCTGCGGAGCAGGAGAGGGGTCTCAGGGGGGGCGGTCTGAGAGGGCAGCCAGATGTCCTTGGGAGGGTCAGGGCTGCCCCGGCCTCTCCTCGCTCTCTCTGTTCTCCGGCTGCGGAGCAGGAGAGGGGTCTCAGCGGGGGCGGTCTGAGAGGGCAGCCAGATGTCCTTGGGAGGGTCAGGGCTGCCCCGGCCTCTCCTCGCCCTCTCTGTTCTCCGGCTGCGGAGCAGGCAGAGGGGTCTCAGCGGGGGCGGTCTGAGAGGGCGGCCAGATGTCCTTGGGAGGGTCAGGGCTGCCCCGGCCTCTCCTCGCCCTCTCTGTTCTCCGGCTGCGGAGCAGGCAGAGGGGTCTCAGCGGGGGCGGTCTGAGAGGGCGGCCAGATGTCCTTGGGAGGGTCAGGGCTGCCCGGCCTCTCCTTGCCCTCTCTGTTCTCCGGCTGCGGAGCAGGCAGAAGGGTCTCAGCGGGGGCGGTCTGAGAGGGCGGCCAGATGTCCTTGGGAGGGTCAGGGCTGCCCCGGCCTCTCCTCGCCCTCTCTGTTCTCCAGCTGCGGAGCAGGCGGAGGGGTCTCAGCGGGGGCGGTCTGAGAGGGCGGCCGCCACGGCGAGCTCCTTGGCCAGATGTCCTTGGGAGGGAGGGCCGCCCCGGGCCGGGAGGGTCAGGGCGGGGCCCGGTAGCTGGCCGGAGCTGATTTTGCTTTCTCTTGGCAGTGGATCTCCTGGGCCTTCTGAAATGGCGCTCCAACACCAACTTGTTACAGCAGAATCTGAGACAGTTGATGAAAGTGGATGGAGGAGAAGTGGTTAAGGTGATACACGGCCCACATCTCATATTCTTTTCCTCTTAGAGTTGCAGGGACCCTGGGGAGCCATTGAGTCCAAGCTCTCCATTTTATAGAGGAGGAAACTGAGGTCAGAGAAGTCCCCTGAAGGCATCCTGGGCATCGTAAGCTCTTTGCTCACGCCCTTCATTGGGTCCAAGCCAAACAGCGCTGACTCCACCAAGCCTTCTCATTCTTTCCTCCTTTTCCCCCAGAATTTGGTCTAGAACTCTCTCATGTACTCACCGGTAGCTGTGAGCCCTCTGGGTTGGGGCTTTTATTAAGCTCCTACTGTATGTATACAAAGAGCCGGATATAAAAGAGAAAATGAAATGGTGTCTGGCTTCAAAAACTTGTAGGTGTGGGAGCCATCCACAGACACGCACCAGGTGTAATGTCGAGAGGGACAGTGTGGACGGCGCTCTTCAGGCAAGAGCCAATGAAGAAGACGTCCCTGAGCTGCCTTGAAAGGCTCCGGGACGTGTGTTGGGTGAATGAACATAGGATGATCTTATTGGAAGAAGAGCAGGTGCTTTTTCCTCAAAATGATAAATTGGGACAGTTTGCCGACATTCTGCGTTTTCTTCTTTGGCCAATGGACGTGGGCCTACGGGGCCATCTGGGTCCCGGCCTTGCCCCTGGGCTTTCAAGCGCCGGGCCTGCAGAAGAAGAAAGGCTCATGTGAGCAAGAAGGAAGGAGCGCAGCTATCTGCAGCGGAGCTGGCTTTGTGGCTGGCGTCTAGCCTGAAAGGGAATGTCATTCTGCTCTTCCCAGAATTCATCCTCTGTCTGTTCATATGGCTTTTTTGGCAAAAGAACTAAGCTACATCTTAAGCCGGGATTAGCTTTTCAATTTCAAGTTTTTTCCTGATAGCAAAGAACCTTTTGGCCGATCCAAAGTGGAAACTGTTGGCTTCTGCAAATCTCGTTCAGATGATTAATTGATCCTCTCTCGTCGTGTGCTGGATCCCGTCCCCTCCGCTCCGGATGCTGGCCAGCTCGCGGCCTCTCCTTTCCGCTGCTTGTCACCCTTTCCCCGTCTCTCCCCCCGCCCGCCGAGGGCTGCCCCCATCTTTCAGGGCTTTCACTTGGCCCTTCATCCCCTCCAGCGGCCACAGCCGGTCTGCTAGCCAGCCGTCCATGTTTGCTGACCGACTCCCGACCTTTCCGCTTGGCCCGGACGGCTCTCGGGGCATTGGCCGGAGTTGACCATTGATCTTTTCCACTGTTCGGAGGCTTTTCTCAGTCCTCTTTTTCTTGATCCAGTAGACCCTTGGTCTCCATTCTTCTCCTCTCCCTTGACTTTTTCTTTTTTCATTGTTTTCCTCTTCGATGAAGTTCAAATGGAAACGGTCCTGGTGGAAGTTTCTCTCCTGAGATTATTCTTTTGGATTTAATGCAATTCATCATATTGTTCAACTGAATAGAATCACTTTTTTTGCAAGTGAATAATTAATAACACTCATCCCAGTTGATTGATTATTCCTTCTTTTTCTCCTCTGCTCCCTTGGGTTACTGAATGAATTCCCAAGTAAAATGGCCCCTCGCTGAGGGCAGTCCAGAACAGGCTCATGGGATGGTCACTTTGGAAGAGTCTCCGGTTCGGAGGCTCCCCCCTTTCCTCTCTTTCTAGAGCCCTCTCTTTTCCGCAGATGAGCAGTTGCTGGTTCCATTGGGAGGCGATCTCAGAATCGCCCGAGTCTCCCCCTGCTCCGTTCCTTGCTCCTAGCCCGTCCCGTCCCCTGCAGTTTCCCTTCCTTGTCTCTCCCGCCCCGCCAGGCTCCTCGCTCTTCCTCTTCCTCAGGAGTCGTCCCCACGACCTCCCCGCCGTTGCTCCTGCATCCTGCCTTCCCACCAGGCCGGGGCCTCTTGTCCATCATGGTTCTCCCTAGATTTCAGTTTGTGGAGAGTAAAGTCCAGTTTTTTAGCCCGTTTTTCACGGCTCTCCCCCATCGTGAAGCTGAAATTGGTCTGTAACCACGTCCTTTAGAGTTGACCATTGTATAATCTTGTTGTTACCATGTAGTGATCTCCCGGATCACGTTCTGAGGGTCACCCCCGGCCCAGGCCGCCCAGGCTCCCCTCCTCCAGACCTGGGAGCACAGCCCCTCATTGCGGGGGCCCTGAGGGGCCCCATTGAAGCTGTTGGCAGGAGGGGGCATTCAGGCTGGGGCTAACCCTAACTCTAACCCTAAATGCCCACTTGGAAGCCCCTTTTTTTTTTTTGAGAAGTCACCCCCTAGTGATCAGGCGGCCCAGCTGAGGCGCGGCCTGGGGAGTCTGTCCCGTTGGAGGCAGGCGCTCCTCCTCCCTTCTTTGGGTCCCTTCTCTCCTCCAATGCAGGTTTGAGGTGCCAGCGGCTGAGATGTGAGGCCCTTTATCGGGGCTCCAGGTTTTTCCTGACATTTGTTTTGGAGGGAGCTTCCTCTTAGGTGTTTCTGAGAACGGTGGGGAGAGGGGGAGGGGCTGCCAGAAGGAGAGCCTGGATTTTTAGCCATTTTCTTGGTGGACTTTCTGGTGGCCCAGAAAGGGCTCAGGGGGCCGGGCCGGCTCCTCCGAGGAGCGCCAGCTGCTGTGCCCAGTGGCAGTGGGGAACGGCGGAGCTCCATCGGGGAGGCCCAGAGCTGGCAGGGGTCTCTCTCCCGACCATTGGACAGTGCGGGTCTCTGCTCTGCTTTATTTATCGTCAGCGTTTCTACCTGTCATCGGTGAACTTGTCGGTTAATACTTCGATAACCCAGCTCTCGGGTTTCCTCTGTCACTGTAAAAGCTCATTGCTCATTGCTAGGCCGAGGAACCCAGGATACGGCAAGGACCTTGGCCTCTGGCCTGGGCTCAGTCGGTAGCTAGGTCCTTTGTGCTTAGTGAGGAGGTAGAGGGAGTGTGCTGGGGCCCCCCAATGACCGCCTCTCTGCTCCCCACAGTTCCTCCAGGACACGCTGGACGCCCTGTTTAACATCATGATGGAGAATTCTGAATGTGACACGTTTGACACGCTCGTCTTTGACGCTCTGGTAAGGACCCACCGTTCCCAGGGGCCTTCTCCCCCCGGGCCGTGCCCAGGGGAAGAGCCGGGGCCCGGTGCCATCCTGGCACAAGCAGACGCTCGCGGGCCCTCCCCTCACCACTGCCACAGGGCCTTTTGTCCTCCGGGGTGGACCCGTGGGGTGCCGGGGCTAATTTTGTAGAGAGACGGAGCACGTTTACATGCTCTAGACCGGGATGATAGAGCTCTGATGTGTGAACCATGTCATAAACTCACACGTTAGATGGGATGTCATAGATTGAGTGTTCAGTGTGGACACAGACACCGGCGTGTGTATGTTTATATACTTACACATGCACATCCGTGGGTGTGTATGTGCACATATGTGTGTACAACATGCACAGATACAAGCGACATGAAGTCTGTAAGGACACACGTACCCTCACTTATGTGTGTGTGTAAGGAGAGCTGGGGAGCTCGGCTGTGTGTGTGACACGTGCTTCGTATGTGCACTTATGTGTGTCTGTGTGTTTACACACATACCCCTGCATGTTGGTGGCCCACTGAGGGAGCGGCGTGGCCGCCTACAGCTTCCTCAGGGGCTCCTCTGGTCAGAGGTGGCGGTACCTGATGCGGGGCAGGGGAAGCCGAGGCCGGTGCACCCGTCCTCCCTCCCTCCCCTTCCTGCTGGGCGCTGCTCGCTATCCACCCCCGTGCAGGAGAGTCTCTCCAGAGGCGGAAATCCTCCTTTTAATGACAAACTTCATCATTTTGAGAATGGGATTTCCACGTGGAGGAAGAAAGCTACCCCAGCCCTGAGTGCCCGGGGGCAGATGGCCCAGGAGGTGGGCATGCTGGCCGTGCCCGATCCAACTCCCCAGGGGCATCTTGAGGGCAGGCAGTGGGCATCTCAAGTGGGCAGTAGGCATTGTGAAAATAGGTAATGGGCACCTCAAGAATGGGCAGTGGGCATCTTGAGCGGGCAGTGAACAGTGGCTTTTTCCTCAATGGGTCACGGGACGAGTGTTGCTTTGGCAGGTGTTTATCATCGGGCTGATTGCGGACCGGAAGTTCCAGCATTTCAACCCTGTGTTGGAAACCTACATTAAGAAGCATTTCAGCGCCACGCTGGCGTACACGTGAGTCACTTTCTGTCATTTTTGAACAAAACCAGGAAGAGTGCGTGAGTGTGAGTGTGTGTGTGTGTGTCTGTGTGTGAGTGTGTGTGTGAGTGAGTGTGTGTGTGTGTGTGTGTGTGAGTGTGTGTGTGTGAGTGTGTGTGTGTGAGTGTGTGTGTGTGAGTGTGTGTGTGTGAGTGTGTGTGTGTGACTGTGTGTGAGTGAGTGTGTGTGTGAGTGTGTGTGTGACTGTGTGTGAGTGTGTGTGTGAGTGTGTGTGTGTGTGAGTGAGTGTGTGTGTGTGAGTGTGTGTGTGTGTGAGTGTGTGTGTGAGTGTGTGTGTGTGAGTGTGTGTGTGAGTGTGTGTGTGTGTGAGTGTGTGTGTGAGTGTGTGTGTGTGTGAGTGTGTGAGTGAGTGTGTGTGAGTGTGTGTGTGTGTGTGTGAGTGTGTGTGTGACTGTGTGTATGTGTGTGTGTGTGTGTGAGTGTGTGTATGTATTTTGGGGTGAGGGTGTTTGTTATTTTTAGTTTCTCTTTCTCTGGTCTTTGGATAACCATAGATCAGGGATCTGTGAACTTGGAAAAGGGTCAGTAAGCATTTACAGAGCACCTGCTGTGTGCACGGGGCTCAGCACGTTGTTTAGAGATGTCTCCCCTTGAGCTAGGGGCTGCTCTTATCTCCACTGCACAGATGAGGAAGCTCAGAAGTTGAGGGACTTGGCAAGGGTCACACATGGTGCTTGTGGCTGGATTTGAACTCAGTTCTTCCTGCCCCCAGGCCCCATAGTAGCATCTTCTTTCTCTATTGTTGATTTTTCCCATAATCCAGTGCGTCTTATTTTATGCATTTAAGAATCCAGTCAGGCTTCCAGACTTCAAGGGGTCCGTGGCCCAGGAAGAAGGGTTAAGCAGATGAATAAGTCCCTTTTAAAGAAGTCCTCACTTGGGTGTAATTCAGTCGTTGCCCCTTCTTTTTGCCCATTTGTTGATTAAGAACGTCACTGGGGCGAGCACAGAGCCCGTCAGCCCTGCTCGGGCAGGGTGCTCCTCCGTCTCGAGAGCTTTGCACTTTCAGAGGATCCTGAGAATGGGTGACTTGTCCAGGGCATGTCGGTGCTAAGTCTCCCTGACCTTGCCCACTGAGCCATCCCGCTCACCTTCTTTTGAAAGAGGCCCGTGACATTTTAATCAGACGCTCAGAGCCCTCCTTCGCTTCCCTTCTGATAGTCTCTTCATAAGGACCCGCTGATGTGCCTGGGATGTGGCTGGGGGGTGTTTGTGGGATGTGGCCGAGAGTGTCCGTGGGACGTGGCCGGGGCTGTCCGTGGGACGGGGGCTGGGACTCGCCCCCTCCCAGTGCCACGCGGCTCGTCCCTCCTGGAAGTGGCCCCGCTTGGCTTCTTGCCTCACATCCTGAGTGAGGCTGACTCACGGTCTCGGAGAACGCCCCACGCCTCCAGTGGGTTTTTCCGGGCACAGGAAGGATGAGTGACAGCTTTTCTCTGTGACTGTCTATTTGTCAGCAGTGCCTTTGACAGCCAGCCTCGTTTGTTCCTAAGTGGGCTTTCAGAAGAAGAATATTCAGTAGTCTATTTAAAAACCGCTTTCCTTCAGGATGCTGGGAAGGCGGGCCCCTTCCAACACAGGTGCTGCCAACAGGCCCTTGTCAGCTAATGTAGACCTGGTTCCATTCTGCGCAGGAGACATGTTGGTCTTGGGGCCTAGGTTCCCAGGCCAGCCCACTAGGATGGAGCTGGGGATAATTTGGACCTCTTGTCTGAAGGAAGTCAGATAATAAACACTGATAATGTGCCTCCCCTAAACTAGACACAGGGCTGGACCTTGAGGATGTATGACAAAGGACAACAGAGTCCTCACCCTGGAAGGAAGAGGAGAAAAAGATGGGGGGGGGGAGAGGGTTGGAAGAGGAAGAGGAGAAGAAATAGAAAAAGAGGAGAGATAGAGGAGGAGGAGAAATGGAGGAGGAGAGATGGAAAAGGAGGAGAAGATACAGAGAAGGAGGGAAGATGGAAGAGGAAAAGGAGAAGAGGAGAGATGTAGAAGAAGGAAGAGAGGAGGAGGAGAGATAGAGGGAGAGGAGGAGAAAGAAAAGGAGAAGAGAGAAGGAGAAGAGGAGGAGAGATGGAAGAGGAAAAGGAGGAAAGATGGAGAAGGAGGAGAGATTGAGGGGGAGGAAGAGAAGGAGGAGAGGAGGAGGAGGAGGAAGAGAAGGAGGAGATATGGAAGAGGAAGAGGAAAAGAAAAGGGAGAAAGGCCAAGTTGGAGAAAGGGGAGGAGGAGGAAGAGAGATGGAAATGAAGGAGGAAAAAGAAGGGGAGCAAAATAAAGTGTAAGAAGAGGAGGGGGAAGAGGAGGAAAAGAGATGGAGAGGGAGGAGGGAAAAGAAGGGGAGAAAGACAAAGTGGAAGAAGAGGAGGAGAAAGTGGAAAATTTGGGGATTGCTTTTGGCTATTCTAGTTACCAAAAATGCATCTTCCTGGGGGGAATTTTGTTTTCCCCTCACCAATGATGCAGTGGGCGTGTGGGATCAGGAACTGATGTTCCACTGGAACCCTACGGGGAAAGGGCTTCCCAGTGCTCCCCTCTCCAAGAGGCCGCATCAGTGGCACTTGACGACTCATGGTGGCTCGTGTCTTGTGTTTGCCCAGGAAACTGACCAAAGTCTTGAGGAGCTACGTGGACAGCGCCGAGAAGCCCGGCGTCCACGAGCCGCTCTACAAGGCCATGAAGGCCCTCGAGTACATCTTCAAGTTCATCGTGCGCTCCCGAATTCTCTTCAACCAGTAAGTCCTGCTCGCGGCCTCTGGGGGCCTGCCTGGGCCGGGAGGGCTTCTTGGGGTGATTACATACACCCTGTTGGTGTGATGGAGGAGGCGATCTTGGGGTGATCACATACGCCCTGTTGGTGTGACACAGTAGGTGATGTTGGGGCGATCACATCCTGTCAGTGTTTTGGGGGAGATGTTAACAGGGATCACTAAGTGCTTTGGGGGGCTCATCGCTGAGCTGCTTCTCTCTGGTGCAGCGGAGGGAGGGTCTTAGGAGGGAGCTCAGAGGATTAGCTGGGAGCCGTGGCCACACACTTGGGAGTAAAAAAGCTCTTTTCTCCCAGAAAGGTGTTTGTGTAAAATTAGGCTGTGGCGCTGCGAATGGCGGAACACTCGGGGCTGTTGTTCTGCGTTCTGCCGCCTTCGGCCTCTCACATTCAGCCCTGGGCACCGTAGTGAGGGAGGACCTTGACCCATGACATGGGATGTGGAAGGAGGAGATTTAAGGGGAGCATGAGAACTCCCTTCAGATCTTTGAAGGGGGCCCCATGCTTGAGGGCTGAGTTTCATTCTGACAGGCGGCCGCAGGCAGAACCAGGGTGAGGGCAAGAAGGGGAAAAGAGCATGATCAAGCTTGGTTTCCAGACAGACTCCCTCAGCAGCCGAGCCACCCTGAAGCGGATCACTTTGGGCAGGAGATGGTCTCCCCCTCACTGAGGGTCTTTAAGCAGGGACTCGCGGCCTCAGGGAGGTGCGGCAGGAGGAAGGGCAAGGAAGAAGCATTTCTCTGGGAACCTCTGGGTGCCAGTCTTTATGCTGGGCATTTTACTGTGATTATCTTTGCACAACCCTGGGGAGGTAGACACTATTATTATCAAAATCCCCATTTTACAGGTGAGGAAACTGAGGCAGATGGAGATTAAGGGACTTATGATTGTATGATTAAGGTCATACAAGCCTCATTTGAATTTGGGTCTTTCTGACCTGTCTGCTGGGCTATAAAACTGGGACTTGCTGGATGCTGGCCTTTTGGAATTCTGGGAATATTCTTCTCCTTGCCTCTGGCATCCATCTTTCTGTCACCCCCCCTGCCGGGACCATTTTCCCTCTTTGTCCAACAAGGAAAATAAAACTGCCTTGTTAGGAACCAAGCCCAGGAATTCTGGAGTCTCCCCCTCTCCCCATTTCATTGGAAAAGTTTGTCCACAATTTTTTTTTTTTCATGGGGATTCTCCTTTGGAGTTGTGGTGCACATTACACTAATCACCTCTCTCTGTGTATAAATGAATCATCGTAAATGAAAGTGCTGTGAGTTTAAGATGGTTCCTGAAAATTGTAGGTAAAATGAATATATTCAGTGGAGCTAATGATCAGACCGAGGCTCCTCATTGCCCTGAAGTCCCTGGATGAGAAGAGGTGACAATTAATGCTCTCCGCCCTCACTCTGGGAAGGGACCGGTCCAGATGGCTTGTTAGTCTGACTTGGGAAGTCCGAGAAGTACGGTGGGGAAAAACCTCCGGATCGGGCCTCCCGTGACACGGGTCCCGATACTCTCTCCGCCATCTGTCCTTCTCCGTCTTCTTGGCAAAATCCTTTTTTCCTGCCCTGGCTTTCTTCGTCTCTAAAACGAGGGGACTGCCATCGGCGACTTCTCTGGTCCCTTCGGTGATCGGCGGCGGGGATTGATATCGCTTCGGGGGCCCAGGCGGGGCTCTTGCTGAGGAGGGCACCGTTGAAGTGGCAGATTCTTGGCAGCAGAACTGCCCCGTTGCTCTCCACGAGTAAAGAATCAGTGTAATATATTCCTATTTCAAAGCCCCAGTTAGGTTATTGAAAAAAATCAATATCTTCATATTTCCTCTGAGTCACATTCATGTTTATGTAGCTCTGCCTAAGGCAACCTTCATAAGAGCTAAGCAGAAATTGAGGGAATTTAAAATCCAATTTGGTGCACCATGATCCGAATAAAACCCAAGAAAAAAGTTATTTTCTGCGTGTGAATCTTCATAAAATTTATAAAGGGGCTAATGGCCATTAATAATCCATAGTTAGGGTACTGGTGAACCTTGCGAGGTAATAAACTGCTTTTGTTTACTCTTCTGTTCTCCGGGCTAATTAAGAAGGAAATATAATATAGAGCTTATTAAAAAGAAGATCTGATTTTCTTTAAAAATCAAGGCCATCTTTCTCTAGCAGTCTTTGGGGGCAAACTAGACTGGAATACAATTTGTAGACTGCATCCCAGTGACTAAACTCGGAATCTGTATGTGTTTTTATAGGTTGAGGGGAACAAAAAAACAGAGAGAGGTGTTCATATGTGTGTACATACTTAGAGTACATACATAGATAAATATATGTGTACATATACACATATCTCTTTTAATATACAGAAAGAGAGAGAAAACCCATTAGTTCATGGCAAATATGTGGACTATCCAAAAAGTTCCTCTCTGAATATAAACATTCAAATCTATCCAAATGCTTTAATGTTTCATAATAAACTTAAAAATAGAATTACAGACATTTAAACATAAAGATAATATTTTAAACTTTGAGACCACTGATTTCAACCTCCTTATTTTTCTTCTGACAAAACTGAGGGACAGATTAGGTAAGTGACATGCCCAGGGTCACACAATTAGTCACTGTCAGGAGCACGATTTGAATGTGCTGAAGAACAGGCTGTCCATCCATGGCTTGCCCATCACTGCCTTTCTCAGGCCTCCCTATTTTGGAGTATCGTCTAAGATCTTGGTCTAAGCCAGTGGTCCTCAAACTTTTTAAATAGGGGCCAGTTCTCTGTCCCTCAGACTGTTGGAGGGTCGGACTATAGTAAAAACAAAAGCTCCCACTCTGTCTCCGCCCCCTCAGTCCCATTTGCCATAACCCGGTGGGCCGCATAAACGTCCTCAGCGGCCGCATCTGGCCTGTGGGCCAAAGTTTGATAAGTCCTGGCTAGGACCTTCTTTCTGTCAGACTCATGTCCAGTTTCACCAGAAGTTCTTGTCAAATGGAGAGCTCTTTCCCAAACCTCGGGTTACCAAATTTAGTTATTTCTGCTTCTTTCTTGTTTGTTCCATTGATCTGTACAATTCTATTGGTCAATCAGTTCCAAATGGTTTTCATGACTGCTGCCTTATGACAGACAAATGTGCTGTGATTGTAATAGGAACGATGAGGTGAGGTATTATTTCTCCTTCATTTGACTGCGAAAGGGAAGGAGAATGATCACAGAGAAGGCCTGCGTTAGGGACACTGGATAATTTCTAGTGTGGAACGTGGCTTCCAGCCACATTATTTCCCTCATGAATTGATATTTCTAAGAGTGAGACAGCAAAAAGAAGGATGTTGGAGAAAATCCATAAAAGTGCTCTAACTGCAGGAGGAAAACAAAGGATAAAAGAAGGAATAAGCTCAGGATAGAGACCATGAATCTGAGAACAACACTTCACAATGGGCAGGAAAGGAAGAGAACCAAGAAAAGTTCTTCTTAGAAACAATTGCAGAGAAGGAGATCCCCACAAACGAGGAATATCTTAATTGATTTTTCGCATCCGGAAGGACATCAAAGATCATTTATTCCGTTCTCTTCCTTTTATAGAAATTTTGGCCCAGGAGATTAAAAGTTTTGTCCCGAGTTCAGTATCCAGTTATCAGGAGATGGAAATGTGTCTTTCGTGGGTGGGCTTCTGTGATTCTGACTGCCTGTGGCCCTGTGATCTGAGCCCAAATCCCAGCTTCTTCATGTGTTCTGTATCGTTGGGCCCGTCATAGATAGCAAAGCCCTTCTTGGAGTCTTGTTCATAAATACTTAGAATAAGGTCCTTCGGATTTGGAAGGAAATCATTATGTTAAAATATAGTTATCTAAAATATTCAGGAGAGAAAATAGGTCTCAGACCCCGGGTTAAGGAGGCCCGGACCAAAATGGTCCCTACAGTCACTTTCAAGTGTTTGGGTTCAAGTACAGGCTTTTGTTCATTTTTTTCCTGTTAAATATTTTATTCCTGGGGTATCTTCCAGAACTCAGGTGATTTAGATTTAAGGTCAAAGGTGATGGGGTCGTTTCCCCTAAATTGATTCTATGGCCGTCTGAGATCGGTCTTCCCATTGCAACTTCATCTGTTCCAGAAAATTGACCCTCATCCAAGTAGGAAACTGCTGCGTAAGCTTGAACTGACAAAGAATTGAATATGGGGCAAAGTCCAGAATGGTTTCTCACTGGTCATCGCACAGCAGGGACCAGAGGGACTCCAGTGTTTGGGCCTTTCTCCTCCCTAGTGTCAAACCACGCAGCCTGGCCTTCCCCGCACCGGCTTCTGAGCCAGGAACAAACTAGCCCAAGGAAGGCTGTCCCAGTGGGCTCGCATCTTCCTGTTGATCTGCCGCAAGTCCCCCAGATCCTGGATCCCCCTTTAAATACAAGTTATCCCCCCACACTCCACCTCCTGGGCCTTTAGCACTGGGCCTCCCAAGTGCTTAGGGTATATTTCCCTGGCCGTGGTGCTGACCAAGGTGGGCCCGGGAGATCGGGGAGCCTCCGCCTGCTCTGTGGCTTTGGGATCAGCCCTTTACACCAGGCAGGGACCTTAGGGACCATTTTGTCCAGGCGGTCTTAACCTGAGACCTTTTCCTTTTGTTCTTTAAGATTTTGGATCACTGCCTTTCAATAGAATTGATTTCCCCAGGAATCTGCTGGGTCTTGTTTTGTGAACTTAAAAACAAGGTTTTACCAGACTCTCAGACTCCATTTCATGAGTGAGGGGCTGCCCAAGGTCCCTCTTGGGTGACTGAGCTGGGATTTGGGCTCAGGGCCGAGGGCTGTTCTCGGTCAGAATCAGACACATCTGTGTGGGACCAACTTGAGGCCCTCCCAGTGGTCATCCTGGCTAGGCTGAAGAACCTATCCGGGGTTAAATCAAGAGCAAGTGAAAGGGGTTGGATCTGGACTCCGAATTCCAAACTCTGGGGAGGAACATCCGAAGGACCCGGGAGCTGCTGGCGTCCTGGGGTTTCTGTCACTAGGACACGTGGTCCATTGCAGCCCTGACAGGGGTTTGGGACGCGTGCAGAATGGGACAGAAGGAAGACTTGGTGGGCTCGGCAGCTTTTGAAGGATGGACCCGCACTGTTTGAGATGGACTAGGAGGAAGTAATGGGGACCAGCAACAGTGAGGGGCCCGGCCCGGAGCTTCAGGAGCGGCTCCAGAGAAAACTGGTGACAGGGAGAAGAGATGGTGAAAGGAGAAAGGGAGAGGTGGGTTGGACTGTGGGAGAGAAGGGGGAGAAGGAGGAGGCTCATTGAGCTCTTCTGGGGTTGTTGGAGCAGAATTAGATTAAAGCCCTAGTTCTTCAAGGACTAAGAGAGATGCCTTCTACTCCCCACGTCCCAGCCACCATCGACTCTGCTCACTTCTTTCCTAAAAGACAGCTGCGCGAATTTGTTGTGTCCAGTATTCTATAATCCCAGGCCTGTCCATCCATCCATCCATCTATCTATCCATCTGTCCATCCATCCATCTATCTATCCATTTGTCCATCCATCCATCCATCTATCTATCCATCTATCCATCCATCTATCCATCTGTCCATCCATCCATCCATCCATCCATCCATCCATCCATCTATCCATCTATCCATCCATCCATCCATCTATCTATCCATCTGTCCATCCATTCTTAACCTCTTGGTTCACATTCCCTCAACTATTCTTTTTCCTTTAAAAAAAAAAATTGGCTAGCATTTATTAAGCGTCATTTGTATACCAGATACTACGAGTAGGAATACAAAGGACAAATGGATTGTCCCTGCATGAAGTTTACATTCTTAACCAAGCCAAACATTTATGGATTTATTTGTTTTTTTGAAAACCTTCATTTCTTAGTATCTATCTCTCCCTTTGCCCATTCCTCATATTAAGAGTGAAAAAGAGAGTCTTTTTAAAAAAGCTGTAACCAGCACATTACATGAATTCACTGCTTCCGTACCCATAATCCCCTGCCTCAAAGCAAAAGGAAACTGAGTTAGAGGACCCAATCCTCCACCATCCTCAGTCTGAGTAATTCTGCTGCTCTGAAATTGATCTGGAGAACACCAGAACCAGTCTGTATTTAAAAGCAAATGATTGT
This sequence comes from Sminthopsis crassicaudata, assembly GCF_048593235.1. NCBI lineage: Eukaryota > Metazoa > Chordata > Mammalia > Dasyuromorphia > Dasyuridae > Sminthopsis > Sminthopsis crassicaudata. The sequence goes on from NC_133618.1 coordinate 676,016,832, forward strand.
GATCCTGAAATCTAAAATTTTAGGATGCTAGAATAAAGATTTTAATAATTCGTCCTCCTGTTTGGCTTTTAATCTTTTTTAGACCCCTGTCTTCAAAAGATAGCCCAAGCTGCTGCTGCAAAAAGCCTTTATTTCTGTAGAAAACAGTGGGAAGTCTTGAATTTTCTCTGTAGGTCTAGGGAAAAAAAAACCCCAAAACAAAAAACAACTTTTTTTTTTTTTTTAAACTTGGAAAGAAGCCCCCCCCTGCCCTGAGATGGTGGATACTGCAAGGACTCTTGGCAGATTGGATGCGGTATTTTCAGATGTAAGAAAAAACAAATGAGAGTTTTCCTTGCCTAACCTGCAGCACATTTATTATCTTGGGGGAAAAAATGAGCTCTCAGATGGAATTGACAAGTATGCTTTTCCTTCTCTAGTTGAAATAAACTTTTAAAGGTTGTTTTCTTCTTCTTCTTTTTTTTTTTTTCTTGTTCTGCATTGCTGTATTTTCTTCAAATAAGGCTCTTCACTGGGGCTTAGTTGTATTTTTGGATAATTGACAGTAATTTTCCTTCCAAGAACCCAACAAAGAGTGGATCCTTTGAGCTTAGGATCTTGCTACCAATGGTTGTGATCCCTTTCTCTTTTCATGCTTATAAATCCAGATTTTTTTCCCTTAAATCTCACATTTTTTTTCATCAATTTTTATTATTATCTTTTGTTTTCACATTTTCTAGCATATTCTTCTCAGCCCCATTCCTCCCTGAAAGCCCTTTCTTCTCATAAAGAACAGGAAAAAAAGTTTAGTAAAAGGACTGCATACACTGGACAAGGCTGACGTCATAAGGAACGTTTTCCAGAGGCTCGTCCTGAATCCTTGTAGTGTTTGCTTCCATTTTGGCAGGAGGTTGGGTGTGGTGAGGGTATAAAACCCCATTAATGAGAAAACTGGAGCGAACTGGCTTCACAAGGACTGAATTAAGTCAGGAAAGTGGGAAAGTTCCACCCCTGGGAGAAGAGGAATGGTGGACAGATTTCCATTCTTCCTTCCCTGGTTCACGGCCTCCTGAGGCCCCGTCTCTGTCCCGGTCTCAGCGGCCCACTAGGGAATCGTCATTAATTGGGATTGTTCTTCCTTTGCTCCTTGAGTAACGTTAAGGGCTCCACGAGTGTCGCTGTGTTCTTGCTGGTGACGCTGAGGACATTTAAAAGCAGACGATGAGTGATGAGTGGCCTTTGTGCAAGTCCCTTTGTGCTTTTCTTGTTCTGTTCCTCCCGTGAGTTACATAAGAAATGGGGCAGCTTTCTGGGTGAAGGGCATCGGAGCAGACACCGGGACGACTTCCAAGCTGCTGGGCACTTGACAGCACGCTCCGGCCCCCACCCCGATTTCCCATGCAAACGAGGGCCTTGAATAGCAGCTCTGGCGCGGTAATGGACTACATGCTGAATGTGAATTTACCTTCTCTCCTTGAAAGGTTCCCTGAAGGGTCTGAATATGAAACGTGGGCAAACTTGAGTGCTCTAGACCGTCCCCTTTGTGTCTAATGGGGAAACGCAGGTTTAGGGGAAAGCTACGGATTTCTCTTCCTTTTACTTGATGACTTTTGGGATAGAATTTTGGGATAGAATCCATTACCTTGGAAAGCTAGAAGGTCCCTGCAGGGTCATTGACTCCTATCTCTTGTGAGTGTCCTGAGTCATAAAACTCAGATGGGTCTGAGGGCAGATTCGAACCCGAGGCCTTTCTGATTCCAAGTCAAGCCCTCTTTTCACGTGTCATCCTCGGTTCTTTTAAATTAGAATTTCTTTTAGTGCACATAAGAGTATTTTCTTTACAAAAAATTAACTCATTGAAAACATTTCAGGGACGTCCCCTCATCTGTGAAATGTATTCTCTTTTTAGTAAAAAGGTCTGAATTCATGAAAGCTGCAGTGCTCGATGAAACCGGAATGAACAAAACCAGGATTTATATACATTTTGCTAATCACTTTACATAAGTTACCGCACTTGATCTTCACAATATGATTATTATTACTTGCATTTTGCAGATGAGGAAACTGAGGCAAACAGGTCAAAGGACTTGCTCAGGATCATACAATTAGTAAAAACTTCATCTGAATTTGAGTCTTCTTGACAGCATCGAGTACTCTGTATACTTTGCTACCTAGCTCCTTCCTTGCTTGGGAATGCAAGTGAGATCTATATGTCTGTGTCTTTCCATCTGTCTATCTGCCTATTTGTTTACTTGTTTGTTTATCCATCCATCCATTCATCCATCCATCTATCCTCCTTCCTCCCTTCTTTCTTCCTTCCTCCCTTCTTCCCTTCCTCCCTCCCTCTCTCCCTTCTTCTCCCCTCCCTTCCTCCATCTTTCCCTTCCTCCCCCCTCCCTTCCTCCCCTCTTCCTCACTCTTTCCTTCCTCCCCTCTTCCTCACTCTTCCCTCCCTCCCTTCCTTCCTTCTTTTTTCCTTCCTTCCTTCCTCCCTTCCTCCCTTCTTTCCTTCCTTCCTTTCCTTCCTCCCTTCCTTCTTTCCTTCCTTCTTCCCTTCTTCCCTTCCTTCCTTCCTCCTTCCCTCTCTTCCTCCCTCCCTCCTTCCCTCCTTTCTTTTCTTCCTTTCTTTCTTTCTCCCTCCCTCCCTCCCTCCCTCCTTACCTCCTTCCCTCCCTCCTTCTCTCCCTTCCTTTCCTTCCTTCCTTCCCTCCCTCCCTCCCTCCCTCCCTTCCTTCCTTCCTTTTTTCCTTCCTTCCTCCCTTCTTTCCTTCCTTTCCTTCCTCCCTTCCTTCTTTCCTTCCTTCTTCCCTTCTTCCCTTCCTTCCTTCCTCCTTCCCTCTCTTCCTCCCTCCTTCCCTCTCTTCCTCCCTCCCTCCTTCCCTCCTTTCTTTTCTTCCTTTCTTCCTTTCTCCCTCCCTCCCTCCCTCCCTTCCTTTCTTTCCTTCCTTCCTGTTTTCCTCACATTTCTTAAAGACATTGCCTTTATTATTTTGTTCAGAGGCTCCAAGGAAATCATGAGTAAAGCCTTGATAGACTGTAAAAGAAATACTTGGGTTTATCAACATCACCATATTTTTTGTGAGCGTGTATGTGTGTGTGTGTGTACTTCGCTGCCCTTGGTTTGGGCCCAGGGCCCTGCACTCCTGCTAATCCCTTTGCTGCTTTCTTTGCAGATTGTATGAAAACAAGGGGGAAGCTGACTTCATGGAGTCCTTGCTGCAGTTATTCAAGTCCATCAATAACATGATGGGCAGCCTGTCTGATCAAACGGTCCGAGTCAAGGTACGTCCCAGAGGGCTCTGAAGGGTCAGTCTGGTCCCTGGAGAAGCTGGGGAGGAGGGGAGGCGGGTGGGGAGGTGGGAGCCAGGTAGGAAGGAGGGGAGCCGGGCTGGGAGGGAGGAGAGAAAGGTTTCTGATTGTGGACTGGAGAGGAGCCCTAATTATGCACTCAGTGAAGCCTGAAGGCCCCAGAGTATATTTTGCAAGAAGCATAATCGTGCTCCGTGTGTATAATGAAAGTTTTTTCCTCTCTTAGATGCTTTTAAATACTTTTATTGCCTGTGTCTGTGCCCTCTCTGCAAGGCAGTAATCTGAATGTACTCGTCTTTAAATAAGCCGAGCTGTGGAGCGGCTGGTTCCCCTCCTCATCGGGGCCACGAGCCGCGGGCCAGGGGCGTGCTTGGAGATGCTGCTGATCTCCACTCCGGGCGCTCGCTTTCCTTCCTCGAGGCTATGTGTCGGAGCAGGCCTCAGCCTCCCCTTTGGCTCCGGGTGGGAGCCCGCGAGGGGTCTTCTTCTTCTTCCGCCCTTGATGTGCTTTGGGCTCTCTATTGCCCATCTGCTCTGAATCCCTTTAATGGGATAGTTTTTAAAACCATTGCCCCTCCCCTGTTCTGCTTTGTTGAGGGTCGCGCCTCAGAAATCATCCGGTTTAGCCCCCTCCCCATTTACAGAAGTGGAAATTGGCATTTTGCTTTCTCCGTGGTCTTACCTTTGTCTCAGCAGCGTTTGCAGTCTGGCTAGAGCGGATTTCGGTCCCTTCTAGAATCATGGGATTCCAGATGTTGACCTGCAAGGCTCCTCAGAGGTGTCCAGCCCCTTTTACAGATGAGGAAACTGAGGGAGTCTGAAATGAGGGTGATGAAAGCTGACCTGCTCTGTGCGGGGGAGCACGTCACATTGTCTATGGTCGTTGGCTGTCATGTGATCAGAAAAGACGCTTGCATGTTTCCCCATTCAGCCCGGGTGGAGCGCGGAACCCATCAGACATCTCTGTGAGGTGGGACGGGATCCCCGACCCTGCTTTGCTAGGTCTCCAGGGCTTCACTTTTATATTGATTCTCCATAGACGGCTCTTTGCCATTACAGAATTAGCCGTGAAATTGGCAATGTGTTGTCAATGCGGGCTCCCTGGGAGGACTTTCCACCTGATTATCCCAACACAACGGCATCGCGGCTCAGCTTCACTTTCTCGTTTCCATTCCACAAACATTTATTTAATGTTCTTTTTAATGTTTAATTTCAGAAAACAACCCTCCAACTATTGTTTTAAAAGTGTTTTTGAGAAGTCATTTCCAAGCTATAAAGCTTTGCCAAGCACTTCTGAACGAAGATTTATTTGTGTTCCGACGTGTCGAACGGTTGTTGTGACCAATGGAACAAATATATATCAACATGAACAAAATAACTTTCCTTAAAAAAAAAAAAAAATCTCCTAGGCAGTGCAGTTTTCTGACAGTAGCATTTTATTTTTCCAAGAGAATTGTTCGTTCTGTACATTTGGTTCAACATTTCAGAAAACATTTATGTCTTCTTTTTATAAGATGAATCTGCAGTTTCTCAAGAGTCAGGTGTGTGGATAGTTAACCTGGTGAGGTTGGTTTTTGGCAAGCAGCTACTTCCGAAAACGATCTTGACGGCCTAATGACAGAATCAGCACTGGATCCACCACCGTCTAGTTAGAAGTGAGGCTCGATAAGCAGCAATCCAGCCGGTAGCGATCCCACAACGCAGAAGGCTAATCGTGGGCCAGAGGGAGGGAATCGTCACCCTCCGTCCTCCGTCCTGGACGCTTCGTGTCTGGGCTGAGGGTTGAATTCGTTTTTGGATGACACGTGTTGGGAAAAGTGTAGAAAAGTTGATTGTAGAATGATTCTCGATCAGTAAAGAGATTCGAGTTGGGTCCTGTAGTGAAACTGGGGCCATTTAGCTTAGAGAAGACTTTACTGAAATTGGGGAGGGGACATGGTCAAATATGGAGGCCTGTTAGGTGGAAAAGAAATGTTTGGGAAGTGATAGGGAGAGATTCTCTGCCGGCAGATGACTGAGGAGGGAGGTTGGCGAGCATAGGAGGTCGGCAAGCGTAGGAGGCCGTCTCCCAAGACTCTGGATGCAACGAGGTGAAATTCGTTAGAGATAAGTGTCAAGGCTCTTTTTTGGGGTGCAAAAAACAAACTTCACAGGGAGAAAGCGGGAATAGCTCTCCAGAGAGAGAGAGAGAGACGGCGGTCTTTCTTGTACATCTCCCGGCTCAGCCCGGACAGCCACTCTTGGGAATATTCTCATGGGGCTCCGCTTTGGGATCAGGACTGAACCCTTCCAAGGCCCCAGGCCTAGGATTCTGGTCTATGATTCTGCGTCACTAAATCCAACAGGCATTTTAGCAAAAGAAGGAGCAGTTCGTATAAGAATAGATGAAATTACAGGAAGCACTGGGCTCAGAAGAAGTTGGGATTTCTAAATATATTTTCTCGTCATTAAATTTAGCTAGGCTTTGACTTGCGTCTGCCTCCTTCCCCGTGTGTCAAATCACTTTGTGACGGAAACCGTGGGAGACCTTTCTTGGGAAGGTGTTTTATTCTAGGACACAAACGGCTTCTGTGACGTTCAGACCGTGGCGCCGGGCTTCCGTCTGTTGAGATGGATCCAGCTATTTGACCTTGAAGTGATGTTTCTCTCGCTGCCAGCTTCTGTTCAAGCGCCATATGCCCACAGGAGCCTGGAAATGGTCTCCAACTGGAGCCTTCCTGCCTCTGAGAATTTGTGCCGAGACCCGTCGGGGCCCCCCAGGCGTCCCAGGGTAGTGCGTTCAGGAAGGGAAGGGGCCCCGGAGGTCATTTTACAGAAGCCAAAGGTCCTGTTTGAGGTTGCAGGACCATTGGGAGGGGATGTCCTGACCCCAGATGCATGCTGTGTTGAGAATAGATGAGGAGCCATGCGTTCTCAACTTTGAGGTGCTGACTCCCTGGTACTCAGTAGGTGCTTAATAAATGTTCACTTATTGATCCATGATGAGGAAATGGGGGGAAGCACTTTTAGAGTTGCTCTCCACAGCCAACCGACCTTGCCAGAAAGGGCCTTTTGGTTCCCCCTGGCTTCTGCAGACTATCGCAGTGGGCCTTTACTGGGTCTGAAATAGCTATTGGAGTTGAACCCCTTAGTACAGCTTTAGAGCCGCCATCTTTATTGCTTTCAATTCTACCAGCCACTCGCAGGAGCCTTCTCTCTTTTCACTATGAGACAAAGACCAAGTTGAAATAATTCCTGTCCAAACCCCTTTGGTTTTTTCCATTTTGGGGGAGGAAAGGGCTGAGGTGGAGTTAGTGCTAATAACAATAATAATAATAATAATAATAATAATAATAATAATAATAATTATTATTATTATTATTATTGTTATTATTATTATTATAGAAGATAAGAGCTGGGCCTGTGATTTCCTTGATATGGGAACACCCAATAAGGAAAACTGCCTTGAATAATACAGGTTTCTGCCTTCTCTGGAACTTGTAAATCATCCGGGGAACCAAAGTGATTCCATAGTGTGGACTCAAGGAAAGTGAGTTCAAATCTATCTCAGGTAATTAGCCATAGGAGTCTGGCTAAGTCACTTCGTCTCTGTCTGCCTCAGTCTCCTCATCTGTGAAATGGGAACAATAATAGCCTCTACCTCCTAGGGTTGCTGTGAGGATGAAATGCTATATTTGTGGAGCTCTTAAAGCAGTGTATAGATACTGTTGATCATTATTATTATTATTAGTGAGTGATTCAGTGACTTGCCAAGAGTCATAGGGCCAGTAAGTCCTCCCGGGTTTTCCTATTTTTATCATAACAATAAGAGCAGTAAATGACAGTAATTGAAAAGGGGCATCTCTATAATACTTTTAAAGTTTCTATAACACTCATAACTTGGGTGCCTCAAAAGTCTTAGTGCATCTTAAGCATCAAAACTAGGAGTAGTCCTCGGCCTCCGGGCCCCGTCTGTACTCACTGGTAGCTGACAGAACTCTGAATGAGCTGATGAGCACTGTGGATGAAAATCTCCTTGACAGCCAGAGTCAGAGCTCGGGCAAACCCAGGCTGACAGAGGAAAGTACCTGTACCGATGTGCCGAGCCTCTCACAGGATCCTCTTGGGTTCCTCACCTTTGTGGTGAAGTGGGGAGCAGGGCTCTGGGGGCTCAATTAGGCAAAGCCTTCTAAGGAAGCTGGGCCGGAGTGCTTCTCTGTGGAAATGGCCCTGGAGCAGCCACTGGCCGGGGGCTCAGATCCCAGTGTGGGCTGAAACTCGGGCCCGTCCTTCTGGCACTCATCTGACCCTGGGTTTAGCATGTGACCGAACAGTTGGATGATGTGAGCTCCCAGGGGTCTTCTGGCTTCTGAGCACTCTGAGAGTTCTGAATTTGTCACAAAGGCCCTCCCAGACGGTCGCTGACGCAATGTGTGTGCAGTGGAGAACATGATTGTTGTCTGTGTACCTGCAGCCCCGGTACCCGGGACCTCCTCGGTGCTTCCTCAGGCCTTGGATTCCCATCTAAAGAAAAGGTGAAGGAAAGTCTGAGGGAGTTCTGGACTTGGGGCTGTGGCTCGATGTTGGGGAACACTCAGAAGCCGGTCATGTTTGTCCCCACTGGGGAGAGGAGCCTTCTGGACAAGACCGGGGGCGGCTGGGGTGGGAAATGTTTGCTGCAAACCTGGGGCTCCAGCCCCGCCAGCTACTTCTCTGCATGCTCCTCCGAGACTTGACTAAGCGTTTTCTTTAGCTGCGGAATTGTTCATAATAATTCTTTTTGCCTATCATTTACTCATTAACTCATCCTGCATTTATTGAGCTCGGCTTTGTCCTTAGGGCCCTGGGGGTGGAACAGAGAAATTGATAATGTTCCCCGGAGGAGGTTAAATCTGGTTAGGGAGGGAACAAGCATAAACTCCTGGAACAATGGGAAAAGTTGCTCCAGGAGATGGATGAGCCATGGGAGCAAGGCCGCCCCTGCCCTTCTGCCTCTTTTTCCTGGGCTCTCACTGGCCCTCTCAGGGTCTCTAAGGGGAGGGCTCCTTTCTAGCTCTACCTCTGTCCTTCGTAATGATCCAGGCCATGGTCCTCCTCACTTTCTCTTCAGGAATAAAGCTTTAGTTTTGTCCGCCACACTCTGCTTATGTTACACTAAACTCTGTACATGTTGTGTCCCCTCCCCGTAGACTGGAAAGACCCCAAGGGCTGGATGTTAAATGTGTCACTGCCTAGGGTCATTCCTTGCACTTAGTAGGGACTTAATTGTTGAAAGGAAAGGAATGGAAGCAGCCAGTTTTTGAGGGGTGACTAAGCTGAATTTGGGCCTTCCCTCGATTTCCAATTCCTTGCCACTTCAAAAAGAGCCTTTAATAAGGACTCGTTGGATTGCATTGAGTTGAATTTCCTCGGTGTCATGTCTAAAATCACCACCAAATCTTTGAGCTTGATAAGTTTGATGGGGACTTGCACGAGCTCATTGCCCTTGAACTGTCCCCGTGGCGCTCCCCCAGTCGGGTGAGCTGTTTCGGCCTTCGAGCGCTGCTCGGGGGGTCAACTTAGTGCAGTCAGAGAGGGGTAGAAGAAAAACAAGAGCTGTGCTCTAAAGGTCCCGGCTTATTAAAACGAAGCTGTCTGCTTGCTGCTTGTGTAACCTTTAGACGAATAATTTATAGCGGGAGATGCTCATCCAGTGGCATAAATTTCTCTGTAAGTCTCATTAGATGATTAAGCAAGATTAACGGTCCTCGTTGTCTGATTAGCTAAACATCTCGAATATGTAATTAATTCTTGGGAAATGTCATTTTTATAGAATTCCAGGAAAGATGAAGTTTGAGATACGGAATATCCTTTTCTGGGTTTATCACAAAATGAGAAATGAAGACCAGCGGGGGTCCTAGAACAGAGAGAAGAGGTCCTTGCCACGTGTGGCTCCCACACAGTCAAGAACTGATTTCATTTTGTCTTAAGATAAACATCTTGTCATATTTCATCTTCAAAATGACGGTATTAGGCCTAGATCCCTGAATTGTCGCCCATTCTCTGGTCGCTCTTCCCGCTCCCCTTCTACGCGCTGATGTTAATTGTTCGGTTTATCTCGCATGTGACCTGCTCTCCTTCCTCCCACAGCCACTGCCGGCTCAGACCCTTGTCCCCCCCTGTCCGGCCTATGGCCTTACATCTCTCTCCACTCCGGTCCCTTCACACCGAGACCGGCGGGATGTTCTTTCAGAGAAGTCCGGTTATGTTCCTGTGCTACACAGACTGGCCGTTAGCACCGAGCCCGAGCGTCCCTGCTTGCAGTTGAAGCCCTTCGCTCTCTGGCTCCCATTTGTTCCCAGACTGATTTCCCTGCCACCTCCCCTTCTCCCGCCCCACCGAGGCTGACTACATTTTAGCCAAACTTGCCTCCTGGCTATTTCCTGCTTTTCGACCCCACCACCTGCCCGTCAATCCATCAACAAGTATAAATTAAGCACCTACTATGTTCCAGATTCTGGGTTAAATACAAGATTGGAACCAGCCCCACAAATAAAAAGATTCCATCCTAATGGGGAGAGGGGGGAGTATATATAAGAACTGTAACCTTAATAAATACAACTTTACAAAGTAGTGAATACAGGCTGCTTGGGACAGAGAGCCCTCTGGTGATTTTAAAAGAAGAGAGGGTCTTTGAGAAGGGCGGATGTCCTTGGCCATGTGTGCGACACAAAGGCTGCAGAGGGAGAGAGGCGGCCAGTGTGAGTGCGAGCGAGTGAGGTCCAGTGAGTTGGAAAAGCGGCTTGGAGTCAGGAAGAGTTTGTATTTATCCCGAGGGCCCCGGGCTTGTGGGAGCAGAAATTGTGTAGTCAGGGACTATGCTGGAGGGACGGTCCTTTGGCCCAGGGATCCAGAGTGAAGAGAGACTGGAGGCACGTGTTGGATCTGTTGAGTCGGCCACAAGCCATTTTGCCTAGAACGCCCACCTTTCTCACCTGATACTCGTCCTGGTCTCCTTCCCAGCTTCAGTGAAGGCCTTTCTTGGCCTAGCAGTGCGTGGGGCTCCCCACCTCCATCCCTCCCTGGCATCCCTAAAACACAGGGCGTCATTCCCCAGCTCTGCCCCTCCCTGGGGCCGGTGATGGAAGAAACAGAACAGCCTCCTCTTGTGCCTTCGTCATCATGTCCCTTTCCTTTCGCGGATGCCTCTCACCTGCTCACCTTGCCTTCCCATGGAGGGCTGGGCCCAGCCCCTCTGTCACTCACCCAGACTCCTCAGGGTGAGGACTTGAATCACATTAATCAGGATTCTTTTGATTAAAGTGCCAAGAATTGGGCAAGGGCCAAGATGGGAAGCGTTGCGGTTGGGGCTCTGTGGGAGGCTCATGACGTCCCTTAACTCTTAGGGATTCCCCGAGGGACGTAAGGCTTCTCTCTGGTACTCCCCCTGCTCGTGCCGAGGTGGACCAGCAGAGTAAGTCCGGGACACGGTCTCCATTTCTGCCACCTCTCTGTGTATGTGCATATGATGAAAAGTCGGTGAGTCCTTTCAGACGGCATCTCCTGCAGTTTTTCATTAGTTCTTGTATTGGGATCATGGGACTCAGTTTCTCTGCTTATATTACGTAATAAAAAAAAGTTGTCAGCTTAAGCAGATAAGATGGGTGGAAGTTTTGTGCCCTTCTGTGGCTCTGGGTCCGGTTCTGCTGATGGATCTTTTCACAGAGACTTGTTGAAGGGATACTTTCTGATTTCTTGGTCCCCCTGAGCGGCGTGATGGCTTCTGGGAACACAGGGTCGAGGTTTAGTCGGTTTGACAGGATCGGCAGCATTTCTGGGAACTCAGAAGTGACCTCTCCCAAACTGGTAAAGCCACGCCTCGGGATTCTGTCAGTCAAAAAGCCCCAGGGTGTGTTTCCAGAGACCCATGACACTTTTTGTGGCCTCCGGGCACTGGGATCGCTGGTGGTTGTGTGGGGCTGATCTGAAACATTTCCTGTATCTGTTGAATAATGAAATTATCTTGAGATTCATGGGGCTGGACCTTGGCCTAAAAAGGAAACAGAGTCCTGGGCCGGAGATCCGACGTGGTCCTTTCTGGGTTCCTTTGGCTGTTTTCAGAGGACTTTGTGCTTCTCAGGCCGGATCCCCAGGCCCCTTTGCCTCCCACATCTTGGTGAGTCTTAAGCTTGATCTGCCTGCTGCAGATCCCTAATCCTTGGCCGTCAGAGAATGAGCATCGATGAAGTCCCGACTGGGCACAGCTCTGTGCTTGGCTTGTGGACCCCAAAGGAAGCCTGATGCGCCCTGCCTTCTCTCACCAGCAGCTGCAGAGTCCCCATCATTTCTCGGAACCAACCCCCCAGAAGTCCAGAGTTCCAAGCTCACTGGAAGGCCCGCTCCATGCCAGCCCAGGCCCCTCCAGCCCTTATACTCGAGGCTCCTTCCCCTTCTGCTTGTCCCCTGCCTGGGAGGGAGAGCCCAGAATTCCCTCTGCTTTGGGGCAGCTCTGGGATGGATGAGAAATATTAATGTCCGCTGATGCGATTGGGTTCCCCACACACCTAAATTTCACCACGAGTTTGTCATTTCATTTCCTCCAGTCCCCCACCTCCACTGGCCCCCTTGGGCCCACAAGCACTGATTAAAGCCCTCTGGTGTCTCAGGCATTAGAACGTGGTTATAGAGAAAGGCAAAAATAGTCCCTGCCCACAGAGTTTACGTCCCAATGTGGGAGACCATAGGTGGGTGAGCCGGAGTAGATGCACTCACACGTGAGCGAAGGTGATCTCGGCGGAAAGGCCCCCAAGGGGTGTTGGAGCGGGCACGTGGGCCTGGGAGAGCGTCCCCTATAAGGAGGTGTTTCAGGAAGGGAGGCTTGGCTGTCCTCCAGGTCCTCCCCTGGCGAGCATCCCCAGGTGCTTCGTTGGATCCTCACGTGGCCATTTGGATCTTTGCCACATTCCTCCCAGGGCTCCGTATACAGTTGGTGCTTAATGTCGGCATGTTGAATGGTGTGGAGTCGGAGACTCGCTCATCTTGACTGCTTGCGCTGTAGTGCGTAAGGCATTTGGAGGTCATGCGTTCATCCCTGGCAGTGAGGCGGAACGCCGTGCGGTGCTCGCCGAGGTACAGCTGGGCAGCGAGGTTCCGCCCCATGGACTCCCCCTCCTCCTGCCAGTCTTCCCTCAGGAGCCGTTCCCCCCCCCCCGAATTCACGTATTTGTGAAACCTCATCACATGTGTCAGAGCCTCTGATGCCTTGGCTGATTTTCCTTGTTCTTTATTCCTTCTCTCTCCTTAAATGTTCTTGTATTTACATATCTGTCTACTGCCCTGCTGCGAAGTGGTGGATTCTCTGAGGGCAAGGACATATTGCCGCAGCCCCCACAAGAGGCTCTCCCCCAGCAGAAGGGTAGGCAGTGACTAAACTGTGTCCAGTGCTGCTCTGGCGAAGGGCTTTTGCCCTATTCTCTTACTCGATTCTCATAACAACTCTGTGAGGGAGTCCCCATTTTACAGATAAGGAAACTGAGTCTCAGCGTGGATGGAACTGACTTTTAGCCTCACCCTCCCATTGCACCCCGCTGCCCTGCAGAGCAGAGAAAATGCTAGCTTCTCTCTCTGTATGTACAAATAATATAAAATTGATAGTTGAAACAGGCCACAAACAAGTATATGCTGGAACGGGACTTCATCAGAATATAAATTAAAAACCGCGCGCGTGTGTGGTACGTATCATATTACATGTGAGCGTAGATAGATCCTTGACCACCAACAAACCACCAGCCGCCTGCCTCAAAACGGGCAGATTCCACGAATCTGTCTCTCTTCTGGGCGGGCAGTGCTTCTGTCTCTCCCATGTTTCCTCTCTCCTGAGTGACACTGTTTGGCATTTCATCTGAATGAAGATGTAGTCAGGCTGCTTCATTTGTCTCTTGATTGCTGGGTCGGCCATTCTGCGCCCCCTAATTATTTTCTTAGCCTTTTCCGAGGCTCCCCTGCCCTCGGGCGTAGCCTTTTGGGGGCCCTCAGGTTTCTCAGTGGGCTTTTTGTGCCTTTAGGAAGCAGCTTCTCTGGAGAGATCAGAAGCGTCGTTGACCCTCTGTCACTCTGCTTGGCTAAAAGAAACCGACTTGCTTCAGAAGTAAAGGGAAATTGGCCAGTCCAGCAGCGGCATTTCTTCTTGCTTTCACCCCTGTCTCTGTTTGGCTTTTGGAGCCGTTGACATTTCAGGAGACGGATCCTCGGGCACACAGCACCCAGGTCTTGGCCATTCCATCGTGTCCAAGCGTATTCTACACTGTTGTGTTGTCTGGGTGTCGGACCCATAAGGGATGGACTTAGGAACTGGTGGAATCTCAGCGCTGGAGGGAGCCGCAGCTGCCATCAGGGCCAGTCCTTACTGGGACGAGAATCCCTTCTCCAGCTTCCCCAGTGAGGAGGAGCCTTCCATGGCCTCGGTGCCCTGTTCTAGCTTGGGCAGCTCTAGCTATCAGGAGGTTTTGGTCGTTAGCAAGTCTTGATTAGATGGATGTGCAGTGCACAAATCTGGAAGGCATTTCCTTCCTCCCTCCCTCTGTCCCTCCCTTCCTTCTCTCCTTCCTTCCTTCCTTCCTTCCTTCCTTCCTTCCTTCCTTCCTTCCTTCCTTCCTTCCTTCCTTCCTTCCTTCTGCTTCCTTCCTTCCTTCCTTCCTTCCTTCTTCCTTCCTCCCTCCTTCCTCCCTCCCTCCCTCCCTCCCTCCCTCCCTCCCTTCCTTCCTTCCCTCCTTCCTTCCCTTCTCTCCTTCCCTCCCTCCTTCCCTTCCCTCCTTCCCTTCCTTCCTTCCTTCCTTCCTTCCTTCCTTCCTTCCTTCCTTCCTTCCTTCCTTCCTTCCTTCCTTCCTTCCTTCCTTCCTTCCTTCCTTCCTTCCTTCCTTCCTTCCTTCCTTCCTTCCTTCTTCCTCCCTCCCTCCCTCCCTCCCTCCCTTTCTTCTTTCCTTCCTTCCTTCCTTCCTTCCTTCCTTCCTTCCTTCCTTCCTTCCTTCCTTCCTTCCTTCCTTCCTTCCTTCCTTCCTTCCTTCCTTCCTTCCTTCCTTCCTTCCTTCCTTCCTTCCTTTTCTTCTTTTCTTTCATTTTGTTCCCTCCCTGCTTCATTTCTTCTTTCTTCCCTTCCCTCTCTCTTTTTTTCACTCCCTTCTTCCCCATTCTTTCTTGGCCATAGTCCTTTATTTCCTCTCCACCTTCCATCTCAGTGGTTTTCTTCAGCACTTATGCAGCTAAGCTGTTTCCCATTGTATCACAGCTAAGTAGTTCATTTTCCCTTCCATTTGTTCCATCTGATTCAGAGATATTCTAAAGCAGAAAAGCCCATCTCTCCATTCTGGTGGGGAGCCAAGGACAAGGGGAGAGCTCCAGATAGCTCCCCAAGTGGGCCAGGGTCAACCTAGGATTCTGAGAGAGGGTAAAGTCAGCCCTGGCTGTGTGGACCCTCAGGCAGAAAGCTCTCACAGCTGTTTTCTCAGTCACGATCTTGCTTGTGGAAGCGGGGGTTTGTCCAGGGTGCAGAAGGGGGCTATTTAGCACCCCCACCACAGCATCCTCCTGCGAGCCGGCTCTGACAAGGATTATGCTCCTGCCACTTCATTCTTCCTTAGCTTGGAGATCTCCTTGACATGGGCTCAATCTTTCCTTGCAAATTTCAGGTGAACCTAGCATCTTATTGCCTGAATGAATGTCTAATTCTGAGTGTCTTTCAAAGCTTGCTTCCATTTGTTTACTAAAGAACTGAAGTGCCTCCATCCAGATGCTCTAAAACAGGACATTGGGATTTTCTGTCCTTTGTTCAGTGATGGAGCAGAAAATCTCCCTTTAGAAACAGAGAGTTTGTGCTGCTTGCTCTTTTCCTTCTCAGTTTTTATTGTCATTTAAATGTGACTTTTCTTCTGCTTCCTGAGTAAGCATGGAAACCAGCAGATTCTGCTGAGAGAGGAAAATGCCATTTAAAAAAATAATTTCATTGATGCCTTTTGTTTATACGTCTCACCAATTTGGGGCTGGTAGACTCCCCCTCTCTTCCCTTCTCACCTTTGAACCCTCTTTGGCAGCACTTGGGCCTGACGATGTCTCTCTGCCTCCATCTGTGGCATCTCGTGTCCCTCTGAGAAGGGCAAAGGTTGTGTCTTTATTATTACTTATTTATTATTAATTTTTAGTTAGTCGAAATTCAGCCTTTTGTTTTAAGTCGATATCGGTCTTTATGTCACTCTTTTGGTTCTCCCTGTTTCCCTCTGCATCAGCAGAGAAGTCTTCTCACGGTTCTCTGAATCCCTCGCTTTCAGCGTTACCTACTGCCCAGTAATATCCCATCATGTGCACAGACCACAGTAAATTCAGTGGCTCGTTCTTCCACAAAACTGGATTGCTGTGAAGCTTTTGCCTATAAAGCGTCTTTGAGCTCTTTGTAGTTTAGATCCAATCTTGGCCCAACTGAGTTAAAAAGGGCGTGAATCCTAATTTTCCTTTTTCCTCCATAATTACAAATGGGTTTTCCTAAAGGTGTAAACACTCACAGTTGACTCACCAGTGAAAGTTCCCATGGTTCTGGAAACTGAGTGTTTCTGTTTTCCCATTATCTTCATTTATGGATGAAAGAATTACTTAATTTTTATTTTATTTTATTTTTTTTTGTAATTAAACATTTGTAGCATGTTTCCTTGGATCATTAACAACGTGCCATTCTTTTGAAATCTGTTCATATCTTTTGACTATTTTTCTATTAGAGAATGGCTTTTGGCCTTATATATTTCTCTCAGTTCCTTAAATATTTAAATATCTGCCAATCTTTTGTTGAGATTGAAGTCGGGAATCTCACTCCCACTCTAATGCTCTTCCAAGCCATAGACATTCCTCTTTTAAAAAGTTACTTTATGAAAAAAAAAAATTTCAAAAAAGTTACTTTATGAAGAGTTAATTCAAGGATTGAAATTGCCGGCCTTGGAGTCTTGTACAGAAATGTGTGCATTTTGCCTAATTGCTTTTCATTATTTCAAAGGCTCTGTTTTGTATTTGTGCTTTTTTTTTTTTTCTTGCCTTTTGTTTGCAGTTAGTCCCTGAGCATTTGTATTACAAAAATGGGCGAGATTGGGATCTTCCTAATCATGTATATTCTCCTTTAATTATCCTTCAGAAGGAAATGTGCGGACTCCGGCTTCTTAGGGGGTGGTGATCTCGTCTTTTTGGACCAGAAAACGAAGCGAGGTCTGAGTTTTTATAGTCTTGGCTTGTCCATGTCCGTGATGTTTACGTAGATTACTAAGACTTGGATTGAAGAAGACCTGTAAGGGTTTTCTTTCAGCCAATCAATAAACATTCATGAAATGCACGGTTTTTCCTAGCCGCTGCACTGGAGAGACATTAAATAATCCCTACCTAGAAGACACTACTATTGCATTGGGAGATAAGCCCACCTCCCTGGCACCTAAGTCTTGTGTTTGGTATACAGCAGGTGCCTAATGGATGCTTTTTGGTGAATTAGGATGCAGAAAGTGACAGAAGATTTTTTTTTTTGAGGGGGAGGACAATAGAAAAGGTACTGGTAGCTTCAAGAAAGGGCTCCTGTTACTTTGGGATAATATTTGAGCTGAGTCCTAGAAGACTGATTCTAAGCTGCAAAGGTGATGGCCAGGCCAGAGACTCCCACAGAGGAAAGGCTGAGGGAGCCCCACAGGAGGTCTGCTGAGGGCACCTGGCGCATGCTGTGTGTATATTGACCTAGGGAATTCAGGCGTCTTGCAGGGCTTTTAGCTGGATCCTGAGAATCCCGATATTTTTTCAAATAAGAGAAGCAAGAAAGTCATCTTTGTGCTGATCTTGCTCTCCTGCAGAGAAGGGCAGCCCTGTGGCCTTTCTGTGTGATGGCACCGTGAACAGGTCTCAGTGGAGCCCTTCCCAGGCTTCTCTGCCTTATTGATTTGCTCTGTAAATGAAGGGACGCCCCTGCACTCTCCCACTTCCCTTTTCCTAACATTGCCCCCTCGGGATCTAGGCAAGGGCTGCCCAGGTGCTCCTCGAGTTGCTGGACGCTCCGAGAAGCAGGGAGGGACATCAGACAGGAGGGGGTCCTGGCACAGGGTGGCTGCCCCCGGGCTGAGCTCAGGGCCTAGGTCCGGTCCAGCCTGGTCATCCCTGCCCCATGAGTCTGACTCCACAGGACCGAGGGCAGTGAACACTGATTTCCAGAGTGAGACTTTTGAGCTCCAACACAGCCCATCAGTTTTTGGATTCCTCGTTACTGGGATTGCCGGCGAGGTTCCCCGAGGTGGAGTGACGTTCCGAGCTTTGTGATATTTGGCTTGTTCTCTCTTTTTGCCCTGGGCTGTCGTTTCTTCTCTCTTAGTCACTGAAGGGAGCATCATGGAAACATAATAAGCCTTTCCTGCACTTGGTTCTGGGAGAGTAACATTGAAGATGACAATGGGCACTGGAGGAATCTTCCCAATGGTGAGGGTCTCAGAGAGGGAGAGCTCAGTGCAGACTTTGCAAAGGATGCTTGTGTGGGCAGAAGCTGGAGAGCCTGGCCTCTGTGGCCCCCTCCCTAGCCCCTCCATTTCATCCAAACTCTGGCCATCCTTCTCCTCCCCCTTGCACTGACCACTGGGCTCTGCCCTGGGGTGCTAGCCTTGGCTCAGCCAGCCCTGAACCACCGTGTGACTTCTTGGGCTTTTCCAAAGCTGCCCGCCGTACCAGAGTCCTTCACTCCCTCATCAGGGGAAGATAATTCCCCTACTACGGGTCAGCTCCTTACGACAGGAACTGTCATCTTCGCTTATAACTGTGCATCTAGTGCTTACCCAGTGACTGGCTCCCAATGGACATTTAAACATTTCATATTCCTTCTCTACCTCTCTCTCTGTCTCTCATCATTTCTTCAGAACAGTAGTGTGCTATCACAATTATATAATACAAACGGTTCTGTTCAGTCATTCCCCAAGTGAAGGAAAGCCCTCAGTTTCCATCCTTTTCCAGCCCACAAAAAAGAATCGCTATAAATATTTGTGTACACACATGTCTTTTTCCTTTGTGTTATTTTTAAAAAATCTCCTCAGAGTACAGGAGTGGTATTGCTAGGTCAAAAATATTCATGATTTTGTATCCCATTGGGCACAATTGCAAATTACTCGACCCGTTCACGACTCCACGAACGGCACATTCGTGTTCCAATTGTCCCCCATTTCCCCCAACTTTATCATTTTCTTTTTGTATCATATTAGTCAATCTGAATAGTGGTAAGGGGCTCCTCAGGAGTCTTTTACTTTGCATTTCCTTAATCAATAGTGATTTAGAGTATTTTTTTTCATAGGACTATAGATAGCTTGAATTTCTTCTGAAAACTGCCTATTCATATCTTTTGACAATTAATCAATCAGGAACGACTTCTTCTTATACATGTGATTCAGTTCTCTTTATATTTAAGAAATGAAGCCTTTATCAGAGAAACTTATATAAACTCTCTACCCTTCCTCCCATTTCCTGCCTTTTTTTTTTTTTTTCTAATCTTGGCTACATTGATTTTATTTGTGCAAAACCTTTTAACTTTGAAGTAATCAAAACCATCCATTATATATCTTGTTGTGTGATCATATATTCTTTCCTCATCCATAAATCTGACAGGCAAAAAATGGAATCGTGCCTCTCTTCCTTCCTCCCTTCCTCTCTCTCCCCTCCTTTCTTCCTTCTTTCCTCCCTCCCTCTCTCTCCCTTTCTTCCTTCTTTTTGGCATTCAGCTTTCTGTGTTTATGTTGTTGCCCTCTCTGATAGAATGGAAGCTCTCAGAAAAGAGGGAATATTTGATTTTTTGTCTTTCAAGCTTTAGACATTTGCTTTCTCTCCTTTCGAAACTCTCCCGTTGGACAATAGGGGGTCAGCCAGGATCTCCAGCCCTCAGCTAGAACTACTGTTGTATGAGCCATGAGATTTTTGGGCTAGGGAGACACTCTCGTGGTCATTAGGCAAAAAGCTCTCCTCGGATGCATCACAACCCCCCCAAATTCCCAAGTCACCTTTCTGTTGGATTTGTTCTTCCAGCCTCTATCCTGCTCCCTGCCCTGCAGCTTCTGTAAGTGAGCCTCCTTTGCTATTCCTCATGCTTCCATCCCTTTCCACCTGTGCCTCTTGTTCTTTGGCTGCCTTCTTTCTGGATTTCTCACCAAGTGCCCCAAGGACGTCTTGAATCAAAGTCTTGGACCTCTATATATGTCCTTGTTTCCTCTCTTTTTCCAATCAGCTCTTTGAGAAAAAGGACTTTTTCATTTTTAATTCATCTAGCATCTAACACAGTGTTTATCACATAGTAGGTACTAAGTGCTCATGGGATTGAATTGAGTGGAATTTCTGCCAAAGAACCATTATAGACTTTGGATATGGCTTTTTTTCTGGCAGAAGAGGTTCAACATTCCCAGGGCCGTGGGATTCCGAGCTCACCAGATTTCTGGTTCTGCTGGATATTGTCTCGGATCCGCCATCTTAGTACTTCCAAGTTTAGAGGGGCCAAGGACGTTGTCAATGACTCCGGGTCAGAACCAAGGATGTTATCACTGACCTAAAGTAATTAGACGGCCTGTTACCTAATGAGATCTAAGTAACCAAAGTAATTAGAATACAAGCATACCTCAGAATGCATTTATTAAGCACTTCTGGTATGCAGACCTAGTATATCGAGTTGAAGCTCCCTCTCTCACCTGCCAGTTTTCAAGACTCTGAGGAGTTTTAGCCCTTAGTGCAGAGCCACTGTTTGGCAGAGGGGACAGGATCCCCGCTTTCTTGATTCCATCTTGCATCCGAACCGTTCACCTTCTTTTCCAGGCTCAGGTGCCGTTCGTAGAAGGGCAGTGTTAGGGGTATAGAATAGAAACTCCTTTGGAGCACAGGGATGCTTTTTCTTTTGCATCCCTACTGTGGTGCCTGACACCTAATAATCAATTAATAAATTACCACCCCCCAAATTAATAAATACATGTTTGTCAAGTTAATTGCATCGGTCGATCATCCAGTGATAGTGAGGTATTGATGATCTAAGGTTCTGCCGTATATGCTTCTGCCTTAACTGACTTTGTTCCTTGATTCTTAACAAGTCTAATCTTGTAGATGAAAATATTGATGTGAATGATAGTGCAACGAGGAGGTTTGCAGAACTGACAGGGTTTAAACAACTAGATTTTCTTTGAGATGTAGTGTCCGTGGAAACGTTATTGGAATAAATCAGTGGGACTTGACACGTTGGTGACGTGGATTCTCCCACCGGTAGTGAAGGGGCTTGAACACATTAGAAGTCTACTTTAGTAGCTCGTGTGCTTGTGCCTGTGCTGAGCAAAGCCGGGCGATTTTTTTGGTGGTGGATGAAAAATGGTCAGACGCCGGCATCCCTTTGGCAGGTGGGCGTGCGGACCACCAAGGTCACCTGTCCGGCATTTGTCTTGGCAAGCTGGGCTGTCTTAGGGCCTACCAACCCCCTATTGCTGTTTTTATTGCATACCTTTAAGACCATTTGGAGACAGCTAGAAGACAGGGCTGCAAGTGAGATTTGTGGATTATATCTATTTTCACTCGAAACCTCTAAGTAAAATCAATTTAATATGCATTTTCTTGAGAAATATGTAAATTAATAATTGCTTCATACATTATTCAAGAAAAAACTTATTTTTTATCATTGATAGCTCTTCTAATCTTATATAAAGATATGCTAATGGATTTAATTAAAATAATTATCCTGAATAATGTAGCCTGAACTTTACCCTAAAATAGTACATATTAATCATTATCACTGGTAACATTTTTAGCCAGAGAGGCCCTTCCAATATTAAGTAGATCTCAGAAGTTTTTAGGGGGAGGCTTGTATATGTGGGGGGCGGGTTCTGCTTTGTTTGCAGTTTGAATTGGCTGAAGTTTAACGGTCAAGTTTCCATTGAGAAGAACAAGAAAATGATTGACTTT
The DNA here is from genome assembly GCF_048593235.1 of Sminthopsis crassicaudata. Classification (NCBI taxonomy): domain Eukaryota; kingdom Metazoa; phylum Chordata; class Mammalia; order Dasyuromorphia; family Dasyuridae; genus Sminthopsis; species Sminthopsis crassicaudata. The sequence continues at coordinate 676,038,048 of NC_133618.1, forward strand.
CCTGAAAAGTTTCATCCCTCAATGAAGTCTCCATCATTTGTCCTTCCTCCTCCTAGTTGTAACTCTTGCTCCTTGGTCCTGGAAGTCCTAAGACGGAGAAGCACTACTTGGGCCTTCACAAGTATTAGGAATTTGCAATTATCCTTCTCCTTCTTAAGTTGGGAGGGGAAGGCCCTTTGCTGTGACCACTGAGCCCATTGAGGTCTTGATTGGAAGAGAAGCTTCATTTAAATGCAGACTCCCCTTTCCCCTACCCCTTCAGAAGTGTCTGCTCTTTCTTAGAAATAGGATTATGGGTAACCTGCTCGGCGGACGCTTTTGATGCTCTGTTGGCTGCAGGACCAAACACCAAGTTCTCCAGTGGGTATTTCAGGCTCTTCACAGCGTGCCTCCTTCCTCCCTTTCCAGGCTCTTTATAGCTTGCTCCCTTCTTTGGACACCGTGATTCCTTTGAACATGACCTCTCACTTCTGCTCTCCCGGTCTTTGTGTTGTCTCTCCCATTAATCCATTCTTTGTACCTGCATCCCCAACGCTTAGCCGAGTGCCCAGAACATAATAAAACCCAAATAAGTGACTGAATGACTGACTAACCCACTGGCACAAATTGAACAAATTGTCCTTTTAGTAGCTTCTAAGAAATTGTTATCTTTCAGTCGCTGAATTTCCATGTGGACTAAGATATTCTGTTCCTAATATTGACCATTATTTAGCCAATAAATATTGGTTAATAAACATGATCCGGAAGCAACTTATCTAAGTTTAGTAGTAGGAAAGTTTAATTCTGAGATACCAAATAATCAAAAAGCATTTAATTTGCCATTAAATTAATAAGTCGACAAGCTCTGTCCGGGTCTTGGCCCTGAGGTTAACAGACAAAAATAAATCCGTTTTTGCTCTTAGGGCTCTTCCATTCTGCTAAAAGCAATAAAATTAATGACAAATATTATCACTAAACTTAAAGAAGATAGTAAATTAGTAATTTTTATGTTAACACAGTGACTTAAGAAGAGCGGGATGATAATTTAGTAATGTGTAGGCCAGGCCTGCCCAACAAATCTTTGGTATCCAGCGCTCCCTCACCGGCTGCCCTCCCCAGTGGGCATTTGGGTTACTTGGCAAAAAGGGAATATTTCTGTCCCTATAGAGCCCAGGGACATTTTCTTCTTCACAGTGTCAATGCAATAGCTCTCTTACTATGTTCTTTGTGTTCCACTTAGTCAAAGGAGGGAATTAGAAATGCAATAAACGTGTTCTTTGCTCCTTTTTTTTTTAATATACCTCTCTCACACTCTTTTTGGTAATTGGGCAGGTCCTGCCTGCCCATTTTCAGATTGGCTAGGAGATTTTCACATCCCTCTTTGGCAGAATACCAAGGATCCTGAATTTGAAGTCAACAAAATCTCATTTCCTCATGTAGAAAATGAGAGGTCCCAATAAGATAATTCCTAATGTTCCTTTCATCTCTTAAGATTATCTTATTATACAGATAAATATAAACTCATAAAACACATCACTTGTGCTTTTCACTGAATTAAGCATAAGGTCTCATGTGTGAATAATGCAGCTAGATAAATGCTCAGTATAAAATATTTATATTGCAAGTAGCTATAGGCTGCTAATTATAATAACAATAATAATAAAAGATAGTTAGAAATCGATTTTATATTAATGCATCAACTAGAAATTATCATGAAGCCATAGAAATAGAAAGCCCGTTGCCACAGTATGTTGAAGTTTAATTTTCTATTATTGAATTGAGCTGGGATGAGATGGAGATACAGAGTTCCTATGAGTGTTTGAGAAAATATTTGAATATGGATGTGTGAATGTGCATTTGCAAGGTTAAAAGAGCTGAAGGAAAAACAATTGTTCAGACTGTCAGCCCTGATGCACAGGGTGCTGTTGATGGAGACCGGGTGGATCTGACCATCTGTAGCCTGGCATTTTGGTGTTGGCATCTGGGGGCAGAACTGGGATGATTGAGGAAAAGCAAGAAGGAAGTAGCTTACAAAGCCCCAAAAAGTTACTGCTAGGAGATGAGATTAATGCTAGGGTGGGGAGTGGGGTAAGTGCCCCTGGGCATTGAGGGAGGTGGAGAAAAGGGTTGCAAGTGGAACACAAGGATCCTTATTTGAATCTCAGCTGCTTTCTATTGGGATGATATTAGGTACCTGACTTACCTTCTGGCTCTGTGTTGTTGTCTCACTTTGTCTTCACCCCCTTCCCTACCTCTCTCTCCCACTTTTCTGGTCTGTCTGTGTTTCTGTCTTTGTGTGTCTGTGTGTCTCTCTCTCTGTCTCTCTCTCTGTCTCTCTCTCTCTCTCTGTCTCTCTCTTTCTCTCTCTCTCTGTCTCTCTCTCTTTCTCTCTCTCTCTGTCTCTCTCTTTTTCTCTCTCTTTTTTTCTTTGTCTGTCTATCTCCATATCTCTCTGTCTGTTTCTATCTCTCCCCCTCCTCCCATCTCTCCTGTCTCTCATTGTCTCTGTCTCTCTCCCCACCTCCACCTCTCTCTCTGTGTCCCCTTCTTGTCTAGATAGATGTCACTTTTTACACATTTCACAGTGCCAGACAAATATATTTTCATTTCTAGCCTCATAATAACCCTGCATAGTAGGTGCTCTTATTATCCTTATCTACTATCAGAGGCAGAGGTTAAGTGGCTTGGCCAGGATCACAAGCTAGGAGATGCCTGGGATGGGATTTAAACTCAGGTCTTTATGACAGGATCTCGCACTCTGTCCCAGCTGCCTGAGGAATGAGCAGATGTATGTGAAACAATGGAATTTTGCGGGGTTGATGTACAAATTTTTAAAGAACTCTTACATGTTTCAATTCATTTATTTGGTTTCAGGCCCCAGCTAAAATCCCCCCTCCTTTTCCAGGAGGCCTTCCCCATTCCTCTTTGATTTAGTGTCTTCACTGGGATCATTCTATCTCGAGCTATTGTATGTTGTCTTCCCAGTTAGAGTGTAAGCTTCTTGAGGGAAGGGATGTTGTTGTGTCTTTCCTTTTCAAGCCTTTCAAGGCCAAACACGGTGCACAGTACATAATGGGTGCTTAATAAATGTTTATTGGCTGGCAGATTAGCAGTATAAAGCCTTTTAAATTTGTCGCTTTATTATTTAATTGATTGACTGACAGACTAGTGGTATAAAGACAGTTAAATTTATTGTTTTATTTTTTAATTGATTGGCTGACAGACTAGTGATATAAAGCCAGTTTGTCGTGTTATTATTTAAGTGATTGGCTGACAGACTAGCGGTATAAAGCCAGTTAAATTTGTTGTTTTATTTTTTTAATTGATGGTCCAATTGTGCTTAAAACTCTCATTGAAAAAATTCCCGGTACCAAATTATGTCAGGACATCCCCACCCCTGCTTCAGTGCACACACACACACATACACGCATGTAAGCATGACGTGAAGAAAAGCTCATCCACAATGGGAATAGTTCAAAGGCAGCAGGTGCAGTCTCACAATCCCACGCGGGCTCCCCTTCCCCTGGGGTCCTCCCTTGGAGGCCAGGCGACCGGCTGTTTAAAGGGTTTTGCCGAGGGGACTCGGACCCAGGTATTGATTGGGCTCCCTGGCCTTTGCGATCCCTTCCTGCTCTGAGATGTCTTCAGTAAAACGTGTTCTGATGTATTTAATATAAAGAGATGTAAGAAGCTACATGGGAAAACGTAGACTTTTCGGGTAAGGGGAGGGCATGTCAGTTTAATAATACTAGCCAACAGTCATGGGGTGTTTCAAGGCTTGAAAATCCCTTTACACATATTAAGTAAAACTTAACTCTGATGTAGTTGCTCTTATTATCCCTATTTTATGCTTGAGGAAACTGTGGCAAGTGGGGTGAAGTGACTTGCCCAGATCACATAGCTAGTAAGTGTTGGAGGTCAGATTTGAACTCAGGCCTACCCTAACTATTAGCTCAGGTTACTAATTTTACAATGCACTTTGTACTTTCTGCGCCACTCCCTTCCCTCATCATCTCCCTATGGGATGATATTTCATTGTTAAATATAAGTCAGCATTAGCAGAAAAAGACTTCCTTACTAAAATCAACTATCAAGCATTTATGAAGTGCCTACTGTGTGCCAAGTACAGGTCTAGACTCAGGAAGAGTCCACATTTTATCTAACTGGACAATATACATGCCTCTATTTATAAGTTCAATTGGTGGTAATGTTTTTTAGGGGAGGAATCTTAGCAAATGATAAGATCTGGGCAGGCTTCACACAGGGGGTTGCATCCTAGTTGAGCTTTGAAGGAAACCTCAACCCGACAATCCTCCCAAGCCCCCCCGACAAGACCCCCTAAATAAAGAACCCAAGATGTTTGGTCAGAAGGAGTGCTTTGGCTTGCACCTGCACGGACAGCCTTTCCTATTCTTGCTTGGTCATGGGACCTTCCCATCAGAGCCAACCACCGCACGGATGTTGAGGGCACTTCAGGGCCCAGTGTGCCCCAGTTAGGAGAGGCGGCCCGGCCCGAGGGGAGCCGAGCAGAAGGTGGGTTATGAATGTTCCAAAGTTCATTTGTTCATGTCTTTTGGTCATGGCCATCTTCAGATAGCATTTGTTAAAGCACCTAAAGGCTGAATGCTTTGTTGGACACAGAATGCAAGAAATGGAAACGACATACTCCTTGCCCCCCAGAAACTTACAAACTCAGCCTGCCGCTTGGAGAGCCCCGAACCTCGGCCTTCCAGTTTGGGGGCGTTCAGGAATGCTATGAGTTGTCAAGAAAAATATATTTTTGTTTATTTCAAAACAACTCAGAGGAAATGGGAGCAGCTTGTTTGGAGCCACCCTGTAATTCCTGAACCCAAATCTTCCTAACACAAGTAATTGATCAGTATTCCATTTTTTACAATTATCATTATTATTTTTATTCATTTATTTGTTCATTCATATATTTATTTAATGGTGATGTAGCATAAATCTATTAGGACTTCTTTATCATTGCTGGTACTGGGTCATAAAATCACTGAGGTACCTAAACCCTGGGTGTGTATATGTGATTGTGTGTATGTGATTTCTGTGGCTATTTGGACTTCTGAACTATTTCCAGCTGTCTGAAAAACATGTACCTGCATAAATATGCAGACATATACATTAGGTCGAAAATGGTAGAAGAGAAAATGAAATAATCAGAGAAGGTAAAGTCTGACATCTTTTGAATGGGGGTGCTGTGGCAGGAATGATGAATGGTTACTGCCAGAGGAGAGTGACCCAGTGGAGGAGAGTGGAATTGTCGGCGGAGAAAGGGTCCCTGAGCCGGATGGTCCACGTTCATTGGATCTCAGAGTTCTTGCTAAGGTCCAATCTTCTGGAAGCAACTCCTGTGAAAGCTTCAGGCTAGCCAACCTTATCCACCGCCACCCACAGGACACAGAAATCAGCCTTGGTAGAGCATCCAGACACCCTGAAGGAGAGATCAAGGGCAAAGTGGACCAGCATCATGGACTGATGGAGGCTTCTCAGGACCCTGATCCTTGGGAATAGCAATAATTTCAACCCAGAGTCTTCAGCCATCGTTAAGGAAAGTAAGCTCTGAGGCTATGCAACCTAGCAGCTGCTCCTGGAAGTGGGGAGCTCCTGAAGACCCAGAAGAGGAATTTCTGGCTTCCCCAAATTCCTCAAATCATTGAAGGATTCCATTTTAGAAATTGATATTGTGCGTACAATTTAAGAGGCATCAGACTTTCTTTTCTGGTGTTCCCCAAGGACTGCTGGATTTGTTTCATTTGTCTTACTTTTCTTTTTCTATTTCCTGGTCTTCGCTTACTGGTTTGCCATGGTAAATGTTTCATTTATTCATTCTATTCTTAGGAAAGAAGCCTCCTGTCTTTATAAGACATTATAATTTTAAAATTTCTGAAACATAGGAATTCAGAGTGCCTAGAGGCAGTGTGCTGGCCCAACAGAAAGACTACTAGAGCTGAGTTCAAATCTTGTTTTAGATCCTGAATGCTGTGTGATTCTGACAAGTCATTGTTCTTCTGTTTTCCTTCTCTATCAGTGGAAGATATTGAACCTCATTGCTCTAAGGCTCCTAGTTCTGTGGTCTTTGGACTTTTCTCCTACAGGATAGCTAAGTGGTGCAGTGGAGAGCTCACTGAACTTATAAGACTAATGTTCATCTAGCCTCAGACACATACTAGCTTGTGTGACTCTGGGTGAGTCACTTTACCCTATTTACCTCAGTTTTCTCATCTGTAAAATGGGCTGGAGAAGAAAATGCAAATTCCTCTAGTGTCTTTGCTAAGAAAACCCCACATGGGGCTCATGAAGAGTTGTTCATGCCTGAACAACAAAGAAATATTTCTGAAATTCATTCTGCTGCATATTTTTCTTATCTTTTAATTTTAGGGGAATGTTAAGTTGCTGTTACTACCATCCTAGCATTGGTCAGATAACCCTTTTCCTTTGTTGTCGATTTGCAGGGGGCAGCCCTGAAATATCTACCCACGATCGTCAATGATGTGAAATTGGTATTTGATCCCAAAGAACTCAGGTAAGAGAGAATCCAGGGTATTTTCCGTATTGTATTTATTATCATTCTTGGTAACAAATATTCTATGATTATTATGTGCATGTAGTTAGGACTTTTAATTGAACCAAAAAGCAATTTTGGAGATTCAACCCATGTGCCATTTTTTTTTTTTTAAATATTCCTTCTACATGAGTCTGTGAACAATTTCCCATAAAAAGCATTTTACTGTTTTACTTCTCTGTGACTCATTGTAGCCCTGTGCTAATCCCACATCTTTCATGGCTCTGTCATTGCAATGGAAGAGTCTGTAACCATTGGCCAATTATTGTTCTAGCTTTCAGTGACCCCCAAAAGGATGATTCCTTTGGTCACAGAAACTCTTGAAGATCACTTACTAACTCAGGCTCTGCCCTTGGCATTGGTGGGAGGGATGCACTTGCCAACAATATTATAGATTATTAAAAAACTGAGTATTATTTTTATAATTATTTTTAATATATAATACCCACCCCCAATTACATTTTAAAATGTTTTAAAACTTTTTTTTTTTTTAAGTTTTGAGAATTCTAGATTCTACCCCTGGCAGAAGTGGACATTAATGGAGAACAAGGCATAAAGGTTCCAGCCCTGCCATTTCTTACCTGTGGGATCTTTGTTTGTAAGGAATCCCTGTTTCCTCATCACAAATTGAGGCTGCTTGAGTTTCTTTTTCTTTTAAATTTCATTTATTTATTTGGTTAAATATTTCTCAGTTACATGTAAAAGTTTTTTTGACACCAACTTTTGAAATCTAATTTTTTTTTGCTCCCACTCTTGCACTTCCTTAGATGACCGTTAAGGTCCAAATCTATGATCTCATGAACATGAGTACGTGTATGAGGCCCTGGTGTCTAGTGGTTAGGATTCTGCTCTGGGAAGCAGGAAGACCTGCTGCTGCCATTCACTTCCTGGGTGACTCGGGACAAGTGACTCTCTTTGCCTCTCACTGGGTTTCTCGTTTGTAAAACCAATCAGAACTGCTGGGTAATGGATAGAGATAGGTCTGTGTCTGCCCTCACTCGGGCCATGTGATCTTGAGCAAGTCACTTTCCCATATCACCCTGAAGGCATCTCTAACAGCGGAGAAGATGCTGACCCATACTAGGAGACTGAGTTTCTTATATCCTGAAATCCCAGACATCGGGAATAATAAAGCTGGGCTCAAAGTTGGCCCTTTTTAGTTGCTCTAGAAGAGGATCAATGACAACCTGAGTCCGAATTAGATTTAAGTGAGTCTCCATTGCAAAAGCTGGCAGTTTCACTCATTTCTCCACGTTGGTGTAGGGCAAAGTCATGAAGTTAAATTTACAATTAGTGTCAAAAGTTTTTAATCTGCAACAGAAATCCCAGTGATGATCCCGATGGGGGCGATGAGGAGGATGTGGAGGAGGAGAGGACTCTATCTCCTGGGTAAAGCTCTTTTGATTTTCCAGGGCCAAACTACCTCCTCATTAGAATCCCATGGCTTCTTGTGTACTTTGCTCAGATGTCTCCTGAAAGTGTTGAGACTCTTCTTATCCAGCTCTGTACGGGGACCAGTTTTCCTCCTGTATCAAAGAGCATCCTGCAGTTGACTTTCCGTCTTTTCTGCTCCTATGGCTGTGGGAACACAAGCCCTCACAGGTGTCCTGTTTTGTTCTTCTCTTCCCATGCAGCAAAATGTTTACCGAGTTCATCCTGAACGTGCCCACGGGCTTGCTGACAATTCAGAAGCTCTACTGCTTGATTGAAATCGTTCACAGCGACCTCTTCACCCAGCATGGTGAGCCGAAGGCTGGCGATCGTTAAACCATCCCATTAGTCAGTGTCCGCGGGCTCGGGTAGACGCCACTGAGGCTTCTCTTGGCATGAGGCAACAGGAGTTTCAGGCAATTAAAGCTACTCCCTTACAGGAACAGGAAGATTTAGTCCCTGCTCGTTGACAGGAGTGCGGGGGATGGCTCCCACGTGGAGGCAGATGCGGGGGGGGTGATTCCCGGGGTGCTGGACAGCGACCCTAGTCAGCAGCCCTCGTCCGTGGGACACAGCTCTGCAGGGGGGCCTGGGAGGCTGCTTTTTGGGGGATGAGTGACCCAGTGTCCTTTGAGGTGACTGTGGATGAGACCGCCCTTTTCCTGGAGTTTGGGAACAGTGGTGATCATTTTGTACTTGTCAGTTTGCTTCCCTGTTGATGACTTGGTCGCTTTATGAGAAGAAGCCCCCAGTCCACCGTAACCGGGTTCCGGTGGGCCGATCGTCGTTCTTCTTGTTTTGGACAAATGGGATTTACATTCTGTGTTTGTAGAGAGTGCTTTGAGTGAAGCCTCAGGCCTTCGTCGTTGCTCTCGCTCATTTATTCGCAGCCCATATAAAGTCCTGACACACGAGCCAAGACCGGAGCCTTCTCTGAGAGGCTTTGCCTTCCCTCCACATTTATGTTCACGCTTTGGTCTTATTTTTCTTAAAAACCAACAACACACACAAAACCCCGAACTTCCGTGCTCCCTTCTCTTTATGATTCCCAGTGTAAGCGTGGAGAAACTGAGGCAAAGCCAAGGGCCTGAAAGGAAAATCTCCTCATTCTTGGCTTTTAGTGCATTTCTGAGCCCCATTTAAGTCAGTTAAACATGTAACATTAGAGAATTTTCTTTTGACACGGAGAGGCTGTATGACTTGGCCACTCCCACCTGGCTGATGAGTTTCCAAGGCACTTACACCCAGGCCTGTGCTAAATTCTATACTACTGTGCCTTCCTCAGCTTAACCAGATTAGCTTGGAGTAAAAGGATGGTGCTAGATTTTTTCTTTAATTTTAAATGTAAATCTTTTTTTTTGGTGCCAGCTTTTTAACTGCAGCTTCAGATCATATGTTTTCAGTGAAATATTTTCAGTCTGAAAAGGTGCCTTCGTATTCCTGGGGGGAAAAAGCAACAAAGGAAGTGGTGAGTGATCAGAAGAGATGAGGGGAAGATGGCCAGGGGTCGCTGGGGACCGGGGGAGAATCACCTCCTGTTTCTCAGGCAGAGGTACAATTTCATTCTCGAGTGTGGATTTTCTCAGACAGAGAAGGTGGCTGTGGACTGTAAGCAGCCAGGATGGTTATGGATGAAGTCCGAGAGCTGCTCCGTGGCTCCGCGCCCTCCAAGCAGCTGTGCAGTTCTGCCGGCCACATGTAGCCTCCCACGGGGCAGCTTGTCCTGGGCAGCCAGACCTGCCTACCCCGAATCCTGGCCAGGGGCTGCTGGAGGCGCTTTAGAAGAAACAGTCCTGGCCAGTGTGACGGTCAGTACTGTCCCAGGGCTTTGCATTGGAAGCAGCTTTCCAAGACTCTGAGATTCTCATAACAACTCACATTTCTCTGTGTGTGTGCCCTGACAGAAGGGCAATATTTGGAGGGCCTGGACTGTTTATATAGTGGTTTGTTTGTTTGTTTGTTTTTGAACTGCAGCACTAGCATAATACTGGATACTCGGGTCCCTTTTTTTTTTTTTTTTTTTTTTTTTTTTTTTAATTTTTTATTTTATTTTATAATTATAACATTTTTTGACAGTACATATGCATGGGTAATTTTTTACAACATTATCCCTTGCACTTACTTCTATTCAGATTTTTTCCCTTCCTCCCCCAACCCCCTCCCCCAGATGGCAAGCAGTCTTACATATGTTAAATATATTACAGTATAATTTAGATACAATATATGTGTGTAGAACCGAATTTTTTGTTGCACAGGAAGAATTGGATTCAGAAGGTAAAAATAACAGTTTACATTCATTTCCCAGTGTTCCTTTTCTGGATGTAGCTGGTTCTGTCCATCATTAATCAATTGGAATTGGATTAGCTCTTCTCTATGTTGAAGAAATCCACTTCCATCAGCATGCATCCTCATACAGTATCATTGTTGAAGTGTATAATGATCTTCTGGTTCTGCTCGTTTCACTCAGCATCAGTTGATGTAAGTCTCTCCAAGCCTCTCTGTATTTCTCCTGTTGGTCATTTCTTATAGAACAATAATATTCCATAACATTCATATACCACAGCCTACCCAACCATTCTCCAATTGATGGACATCCATTCATCTTCCAGCTTCTAGCCACTATGAAAAGGGCTGCCACAAACATTTTGGCACATACAGGACCCTTTCCCTTCTCTAGTAGTTCCTTGGGGTATAAGCCCAGTAGTAGTATGGCTGGGTCAAAGGGTATGCACATTTTGATAACTTTTTGGGCATAATTCCAGATTGCTCTCCAGAATGGTTGGATTCTTTCACAACTCCACCAACAATGCATCAGTGTCCCAGTTTTCCCACAGCCCCTCCAACATTCATCGTTATTTGTTCCTGTCATCTTAGCCAATCTGACAGGTGTGTAATGATACCTCAGAGTTGTCTTAATTTGCATTTCTCTGATCAATAGTGATTTGGAACACTCTTTCATATGAGTGGAAATAGTTTTAATTTCATCATCTGAAAATTGTCTGTTCATATCCTTTGACCATTTATCAATTGGAGAATGGCTTGATTTCTTATAAATTAAAGTCAATTCTCTGTATATTTTGGAGATGAGGCCTTTATCAGAACCTTTAACTGTAAAAATTTTTTCCCAATTTGTTACTTCCCTTCTAATCTTGTTTGCATTAGTTTTGTTTGTGCAGAAACTTTTTAATTTGGTGTAATCAAAATGTTCTATTTTGTGATCAATAATGGTCTCTAGTTCTCCCTTGGACACAAACTCCTTCCTCCTCCACAAGTCTGAGAGGTAAACCATCCCATGTTCCTCCAATTTATTTATGATTTCGTTCTTTATGCCTAAATCTTGGACCCATTTTGATCTAATCTTAGTATGTGGTGTTAAATGTGGGTCCATGCCTAGTTTCTGCCATACTAATTTCCAGTTTTCCCAGCAGTTTTTGTCAAATAATGAATTCTTATCCCAAAATTTGGGATCTTTGGGTTTGTCAAAGATTAGATTGCTATTTTTATTCACTGTCTTGTCCTGTGAACCTAACCTATGCCACTGATCAACTAGTCTATTTCTTAGCCAATACCAAATGGTTTTGGTGACTGTTGCTTTATAATATAGCTTTAAATCAGGTACACTTAGACCACCTTCCTCTGACTTTTTTTTCATTAGTTCCCTTGCAATTCTCGACCTTTTATTCTTCCATATGAATTTTGTTGTTATTTTTTCTAGGTCATTAAAATAGTTTCTTGGGAGTCTGATTGGTATAGCACTAAATAAATAGATTAGTTTGGGGAGTATTGTCATCTTTATTATATTCGCTCAGCCTATCCAAGAACACTGAATGTCTTTCCAATTATTTAAATCTGACTTTATTTTTGTGGCAAGTGTTTTGTAATTTTGCTCATATAATTCCTGACTCTTCTTTGGTAGATATATTCCCAAATATTTGATACTATCGACTGTTATTTTGAAGGGAATTTCTCTTTGTATCTCTTGCTGTTGGATTGTGTTGGTAATGTATAAAAATCCTGAGGATTTATGTGGATTTATTTTGTATCCTGCGACTTTGCTAAAATTCTGAATTATTTCTAATAGCTTTTTAGCAGAGTCTTTGGGGTTCTCTAAGTATACCATTATGTCATCTGCGAAAAGTGACAATTTGATTTCTTCATTTCCTACTCTAATTCCTTGGATCTCTTTCTCGGCTCTTATTGCCAAGGCTAGAGTTTCTAGTACTATATTGAATAGTAATGGTGATAGTGGGCAACCTTGTTTCACTCCTGATCTTACAGGGAAAGGTTCTAGTTTATCACCATTACATATGATGTTTACTGAAGGTTTTAAATATATGCTCCTTATTATTTTAAGGAATAGTCCATTTATTCCTATACTCTCAAGCGTTTTTAGTAGGAATGGATGTTGGATTTTATCAAATGCCTTTTCTGCATCTATTGAGATGATCATATGGTTTTTATTAATTTGATTATTAATATGGTCAATTATACTAATAGTTTTCCTAATATTAAACCAGCCCTGCATTCCTGGTATAAATCCCACTTGGTCATAGTGTATTATCCTGGGGATGATTTTCTGAAGTCTATTTGCTAATATCTTATTTAAGATTTTAGCATCAATATTCATTAAGGAAATTGGTCTATAGTTTTCTTTCTCAGTTTTCGATCTACCTGGTTTAGGTATCAGTACCATGTCTGTGTCATAGAAGGAATTTGGTAGGACTCCTTCAATCCCTATTTTTTCAAACAGTTTACATAGCATTGGAGTTAGTTGTTCTTTAAATGTTTGGTAGAATTCACCTGTAAATCCATCTGGTCCTGGGGACTTTTTCTTAGGAAGTTGGTTAATAGCTTGGTCTATTTCTTTTTCTGAGATGGGACTATTTAGACTACTTACTTCTTCCTCTGTTAATCTGGGCAAGCTATATTTTTGAAGGTATTCTTCCATTTCATTTAAGTTATCGAATTTATCGGCATAAAGTTGAACAAAATAGCTCCTAACTATTGTTCTAATTTCCTCTTCATTAGTGGTGAGTTCACCCTTTTCATTTTCAAGACTATCAATTTGCTTTTTCTCTTTCCTTTTTTTAATCAGGTTTACTAAGGGTTTGTCTATTTTGTTGGTTTTTTCATAAAACCAACTCTTAGTTTTATTAATTAATTCAATAGTTTTTTTACTTTCAATTTTATTAATCTCACCTTTTATTTTTTGAATTTCAAGTTTTGTGTTTGTCTGGGGGTTTTTAATTTGTTCCTTTTCTAGCAATTTTAGTTGTAAACCCAATTCGTTGGCCGTCTCTTTCTCTATTTTATGCAAGTAGGCCTGTAGAGATATAAAACTTCCCCTAATTACTGCTTTGGCTGTATCCCACACATTTTGGTATGATGTCTCATTATTGTCATTTTCTTGGGTGAAGTTATTAATTATGTCTATGATTTGCTGTTTTACCCAATCATTCTTTAGTATAAGATTATTTAGTTTCCAATTATTTTTTGGTCTCTTTTCCCCTGGCTTTTTATTAAATGTTATTTTGATTGCATTATGGTCTGAAAAGGATGCATTTACTATTTCTGCCTTACTGCATTTGATTTTGAGGTTTTTATGCCCTAGTATATGATCGATTTTTGTATAGGTTCCATGAACTGCTGAGAAGAAAGTATATTCCTTTCTGTCTCCATTTAGCTTTCGCCAAAGATCTATCATATCAGACTTTTCTAGTATTCTATTTACCTCTTTGACTTCTTTCTTATTTATTTTGTGGTTTGATTTATCTAATTCTGATAGTGCAAGGTTGAGATCTCCCGCTATTATAGTTTTGCTATCTATTTCCTCTTGCAGCTCTCTTAATTTCTCTTTTAAGAATTTAGATGCTGCACCACTTGGTGCATACATGTTTAATATTGATACTGCTTCACTATTGATGCTTCCCTTTAGCAGGATATAATGCCCTTCCTTATCTCTTTTAATTAGATCAATTTTTGTTTTTGCTTGATCTGAGATGAGGATGGCTACCCCTGCTTTTTTGGCTTCACCTGAAGCATAATAGATTCTGCTCCACCCTTTTACTTTTAGTTTGAATGTCTCACCCTGTTTCAGGTGTGTTTCCTGTAAACAACATATAGTAGGATTCTGACTTTTAATCCAGTCTGCTAAATGCTTCCTCTTTATGAGGCAGTTTGCCCCATTCACATTTATGGTTAGAAGGACTAATTCTATATTGCTTACCATCCTATTAACCCCTGCTTATGCTTTTCCCCTTTCCTTTCCTTTTACCCTCCTATCCAGTATTAAACTGGTAAACACCACTTGCTTTTCACAGCCCTCCCTTTTTAGGATCCCTCCCCCACCTTAAAGGTCCTCCCCTTATTTTACCCCTTTTCCTCGAAATTACTGTATTCCCTTCCCCTTAGCTTACTCCTTCCCTTTCACTTTTCAATGAAGTGGAAGAAGTTTCACCATAAATCGAATATGTCTATTGATACACGCTATGTTCATCTCCCTCCTTTCTTTCTCTCAGATATAATAGGTTACCTTTGCCTCTTCATGAGATATGTAGTACCACCACTTTATACTTTTTTATGATATAATCTCCTTTCCACCTCTAGTTTCTAAGACAAATTGTACATATGTTCTTTACATATTTTTTTGACAGAAGTATAGTTCTCAAGATTTCTTTTTACCTTTTTTAGAAGTCTCTTGAGTTCTGTATTTGAAGATCAAACCTTTTATTTAGGTCTGGTTTTTTCATCAAAAATAGATGGAATTCATTTATTTCGTTAAATGTCCATCTTCTTCCCTGGAAAACGATGCTCATTCTTGCTGGGTAAGTTATTCTTGGCTGCATACCAAGTTCCTTAGCCTTTCGGAATATCATGTTCCAGGCCCTGCGTTCTTTTAATGTGGACGCTGCTAGATCCTGTGTTATCCTTATTGTGGATCCTCCATATCTGAATTGTTTTTTTCTAGCAGCTTCCAATATCTTTTCCTTTGTCTGATGGTTCTTGAACTTGGCCACTATATTTCTTGGCGTTTTGATTTTAGGGTCCCTTTCAGTAGGTGATCGATGAATTTTCTCAATGTCTATTTTACCCTCTGTTTCCAAAACGTTTGGGCAGTTCTCTTTGATAATTTCCTCGAAAATGGTGTCCAAGCTCTTTTTTTCCTCCCATTTTTCAGGGAGTCCGATTATTCTCAAATTGTCTCTCCTGGATCTGTTTTCCAGGTCTGTTGTCTTTCTGGTAAGGTACTTGACAGTCTTTTCAATTGTTTCATTTCTCTGGTTTTGCTTGACTCCCTCTTGGTTTCTCCTTGAGTCATTCATTTCTACTTGTTCCAGTCTAATTTTCAGTGATGTATTTTCTTCACTCACTTTTTTTATATCTCTTTGTAATTGTCCAATTGAGGTTTTATCTTCTATGGAATTTTTTTCCATTTTATCCATTTTATTTTTTAGAGAGCTGATTTCTTTTTCCAGCTCTCTAATCCTGTTTTCCTTGGAGTTGTTTACCTTTTCCAGCTCACTAATCCTGTTTTCCTTGGAGTTGTTTACCTTTTCCAGCTCACTAATCTTGTTTCTCAATGATTTGATTTCTTTATCCATTCTGTCTTTGAATGCATGGGATGACTTCTCCAGGCTCTCTTGCCAAGCTTCCCTTTCCTTTTCCCATTTCTCTTCCAGCTCTCTTGTGAGAGCCTTTTTGATTTCCTCTATGAGAGTCTTATGTATTGAGGAGCAGCTTATATCCCTCCCAGGGACAGTCTGTTCCTAGTCTCCTCAGCATTTGAAGTCTGCTCCCTCTCCACACAGAAGCTGTCAATGGTTAGAGCCCTTTTGAATTTTTTGTTCATTTTGTCAGAGTAGGAATCAAAGAAAACAAACTGACAAGAGAAACAATTGGTCTGTTTTGCGGGGGATAGGGCTGGATGTTATTAATGGGCTTCCTCTACAGACTGGGGGTAGGGCAACAGAGAGCCACTAACAGAACAGCAATGACTGTACTGAGTCTGCGCTCTGAGGCTCTGAGAACGCACCGAGTCAGTACAGGTGGGGGTTGGGGGTGGCTGGGCTCTGAGAGACGCTGGCTTTCTGGGGTTTTAATCTTCACCTCCGGTGTTTACACCCTCTCCACCGCTCCTGGCTTGCTGCCAAGACGGAGCATCTACACTGGGGCAAAAGCCCTTTCACAGAAACGGCAGAGATCACACCCCTCCCCCTCAGGTCTGAGCTGTGTGAGCTGCCTATCTTGCTCTGGCTGTCTGCCCTCAGTCTGCGCCCAGTCTGATTGACCCTCCCCCGAACAAACACAGACCTTTTCTGGCGACTTTCAAGGATGTCTTCTCTTGGTGATAATTTGTGGATTTCTTTCTGGGTCAAGCATTAAGTCAGAGGCTTGTCATGAAGTAAGTTCTGAGAGAAAACGAGGAGCTCAAGCAGCTGTCTGCCTCCACACCGCCATCTTGGCCGGAAATGTTGGGTCCCTTAAAAAAACAAAACAAAACAAAACAAAATCATGCTGACCCTCCATTGAATTTTGACTTTTTCCAATTCCATCTCCCCTCCTTGAGGAGGCAGGCCAAGTTTCTGGCACTACAGTTAATAAGCATTTATTCCAATTAATTCAATCAACAAGCATTTATTAAGTCTTCCAATTGCTAGGACCATCTGTCCCGAAACTTACCTTGGCTTCTGTTGCATTTATTTAACAATTATTATTATTTATTTACTTGCTCATTTATTTATTTATTTGTTGCTGAGGGAATTGGGATTAAGTGACTTGCCCAGGGTCACACAGGCAGGAAGTGTTAAGTGTCTGATCAGATTTGAACTCGGGTCCTGACTTCAGGGCTGGTTCTTTACCCGCTGCGTCACCCAGCTGCCCCATTCAACAATTATTATATATGATCATATTAACTTTCCTGACAGAATATTAGTTCCTCCAGAACAGGGCCGCTGCATCTTTTTTTTTTTTTTGCATCCCTTTTCACCGAGGACTCTTCCTGGCATATAGTTGGTGCTTAATCAAGGCTTGTTGATGGATCGATTGAACGATTTGGGGACAGTCGGTGTAGATGCCCGTATCTGCCACCACTTGAACTCAGGCCTCCTCGGGCCTCTTCCCTTTCCAGTGGGCCGTGGCTTCTTGTCCAGTGGAGTTAATCGCACGATCTTCAGCAACAGCTCCAGCCATCTCATCTGCTCGTTAGGGGAGATTTAATAGCCGAGATCTCCAGGGAGGTCTCATTACGGAGATTTCATTACTTTTACAAAATAGACCACCCTACATTAGCTATAAATAATTAAAGTTAAGGCGCACTTGCGAACAGAAAAGCAGAGGCCCAAGCAAGGAGAGACAGCGCTCTCTTCTCCCTGCTGGCTTCTTGGCTTTCTGTGCCCGGTCCCATCGCTCGCTACTTCACACATCTCCCCGTGTCCCCCACAAGTCCGGAATCACCCAAATCCTGCCATTTCCCTCCTCTTTGTTTCGGCCCTGTGCCTTCTGGAGTGAGCTGCCTTCTGAAAGGCTTTGGGATACGCTTCAAATCTGGCAGCGTTCCTGCAGCCTTTACTCTGGGGGTCTTGGCTGCTGGGGGGCACGCTCGGTGTGGGCTCCTCCAGCCACCCCCACGGCGTGCTGTCGTGCTCTGGGCTGGCTCTGTGGTGGGCTTCCATAGAGTGACCAGAAATCTGGGGGATCGTTGGCGGGGGTGCAGAGGACTAAAATTACAATGGTGCACTTCCATGTGGGAGAATGGCACTTGGGAAGTGTCGTCCAGCGGGAAGAACGCTGGGATTGGACCAAAGAGACTTGGGTGATGCTTCCAGGCTCTTTGAAACTGAGCTCATCAGTCTGCCTTTTGCGCCTCAGTTGCCTCATCGGCCGTGCAGTTCACCCAGTGTGTTCAGGTGATGGATAGAAGAAGAGCCAGAATCCTCCACTGCGAATGGGATGGGACGAGTGAACAAAAAGCATTTATGTCACAGAGTGAGACACTGTAATGGGGGAGGGAAGGGGGTGACTGGAGAGGGGCGTTTTTGTGAAGGAAATGGGCGCGACGATCCTGAGTCAGGAAGTAAAGGGGCAGCCCGTGGTCGCTCTGGATATTTGAAGGGCTGTGATAGGGAGAGGTATTGGGCAGTTGTCCACTGACCTCAGTGGGCAAACCTAGCGGCCGTGGGAAGAGGCTCCAGAATGATTCTCTAAGGAAAAGTCTGCCGTCACTCAGCCCATCCCTAAGTGTCCTGGGCTCTGTCCAGAGGAAGTGAGCTCTCCTTGTTGGGCCGAAAGCTCAGGTTCTGTGATTCCCGGATCCAGCCGGTGGACGAGGATTCTCACAGTGAGCTCAGGTTCTGTGATTCCCGGATCGGGCCCGTGGACAAGGATTCTCACAGTGAGCTCAGGTTCTGTGGTTCCCGGATCGGGCCGGTGGACAAGGATTCTCACAGTGAGCTCAGGTTCTGTGGTTCCCGGATCGGGCCGGAGGACAAGGATTCTCACAGTGAGCTCAGGTTCTGTGATTCCCGGATCGGGCCGGTGTACAAGGATTCTCACAGTGAGCTCAGGTTCTGTGATTCCCGGATCGGGCCGGTGGACAAGGATTCTCACAGTGAGCTCAGGTTCTGTGATTCCCGGATCGGGCCGGAGGACAAGGATTCTCACAGTGAGCTCAGGTTCTGTGATTCCCGGATCGGGCCGGTGGACAAGGATTCTCACAGTGAGCTCAGGTTCTGTGATTCCCGGATCGGGCCCGTGGACAAGGATTCTCACAGTGAGCTCAGGTTCTGTGATTCCCGGATCGGGCCCGTGGACAAGGATTCTCACAGTGAGCTCAGGTTCTGTGATTCCCGGATCGGGCCCGTGGACAAGGATTCTCACAGTGAGCTCAGGTTCTGTGATTCCCGGATCGGGCCCGTGGACAAGGATTCTCACAGTGAGCTCAGGTTCTGTGATTCCTGGATCAGGCCGGAGGACAAGGATTCTCACAGTGAGCTCAGGTTCTGTGATTCCCGGATCGGGCCGGTGGACAAGGATTCTCACAGTGAGCTCAGGTTCTGTGATTCCCGGATCGGGCCCGCGGACAAGGATTCTCACAGTGAGCTCAGGTTCTGTGATTCCCGGATCGGGCCCGCGGACAAGGATTCTCACAGTGAGCTCAGGTTCTGTGATTCCCGGATCGGGCCGGCGGACAAGGATTCTCACAGTGAGCTCAGGTTCTGTGATTCCCGGATCCGGCCCGTGGACAAGGATTCTCACAGTGAGCTCAGGTTCTGTGATTCCCGGATCGGGCCCGCGGACAAGGATTCTCACAGTGAGCTCAGGTTCTGTGATTCCCGGATCCGGCCCGTGGACAAGGATTCTCACAGTGAGCTCAGGTTCTGTGATTCCCGGATCCGGCCCGTGGACAAGGATTCTCACAGTGAGCTCAGGTTCTGTGATTCCCGGATCAGGCCGGAGGACAAGGATTCTCACAGTGAGCTCAGGTTCTGTGATTCCCGGATCGGGCCGGTGGACAAGGATTCTCACAGTGAGCTCAGGTTCTGTGATTCCCGGATCGGGCCGGAGGACAAGGATTCTCACAGTGAGCTCAGGTTCTGTGATTCCTGGATCGGGCCGGTGGACAAGGATTCTCACAGTGAGCTCAGGTTCTGTGATTCCCGGATCGGGCCCGTGGACAAGGATTCTCACAGTGAGCTCAGGTTCTGTGATTCCCGGATCGGGCCCGTGGACAAGGATTCTCACAGTGAGCTCAGGTTCTGTGGTTCCCGGATCAGGCTGGTGGACAAGGATTCTCACAGTGAGCTCAGATTCTGTGGTTCCCGGATCGGGCCGGTGGACAAGGATTCTTAAGTGAGCTCAGGTTCTGTGATTCCCGGATCGGGCCGGTGGACAAGGATTCTTAAGTGAGCTCAGGTTCTGTGATTCCCGGATCGGGCCGGTGGACAAGGATTCTTAAGTGAGCTCAGGTTCTGTGGTTCCCGGATCGGGCCCGTGGACGAGGATTCTCACAGTAAGCTCAGGTTCTGTGATTCCCGGATCAGGCTGGTGGACAAGGATTCTCACAGTGAGCTCAGGTTCTGTGATTCCTGGATCAGGCCGGAGGACAAGGATTCTCACAGTGAGCTCAGGTTCTGTGATTCCCGGATCGGGCCGGTGGACAAGGATTCTCACATTGAGCTCAGGTTCTGTGGTTCCCGGATCAGGCTGGTGGACAAGGATTCTTAAGTGAGCTCAGGTTCTGTGATTCCCGGATCGGGCCGGTGGACAAGGATTCTCACAGTGAGCTCAGGTTCTGTGATTCCCGGATCCAGCCGGTGGACGAGGATTCTCACAGTGAGCTCAGGTTCTGTGATTCCCGGATCGGGCCCGTGGACAAGGATTCTCACAGTGAGCTCAGGTTCTGTGATTCCCGGATCCAGCCAGTGGACAAGGATTCTCACAGTGAGCTCAGGTTCTGTGATTCCTGGATCAGGCCGGAGGACAAGGATTCTCACAGTGAGCTCAG
Source organism: Sminthopsis crassicaudata (assembly GCF_048593235.1). NCBI lineage: Eukaryota > Metazoa > Chordata > Mammalia > Dasyuromorphia > Dasyuridae > Sminthopsis > Sminthopsis crassicaudata. Next base: position 676,058,540 of record NC_133618.1, read on the forward strand.
GTTCTGTGATTCCCGGATCGGGCCGGTGGACAAGGATTCTCACAGTGAGCTCAGGTTCTGTGATTCCTGGATCGGGCCCGCGGACAAGGATTCTCACAGTGAGCTCAGGTTCTGTGATTCCCGGATCCGGCCCGTGGACAAGGATTCTCACAGTGAGCTCAGGTTCTGTGATTCCCGGATCGGGCCCGCGGACAAGGATTCTCACAGTGAGCTCAGGTTCTGTGATTCCCGGATCCGGCCCGTGGACAAGGATTCTCACAGTGAGCTCAGGTTCTGTGATTCCCGGATCGGGCCGGCGGACAAGGATTCTCACAGTGAGCTCAGGTTCTGTGATTCCCGGATCCGGCCCGTGGACAAGGATTCTCACAGTAAGCTCAGGTTCTGTGGTTCCCGGATCAGGCCCGTGGACAAGGATTCTCACAGTGAGCTCAGGTTCTGTGATTCCCGGATCAGGCTGGTGGACAAGGATTCTCACAGTGAGCTCAGATTCTGTGGTTCCCGGATCAGGCTGGTGGACAAGGATTCTCACAGTGAGCTCAGATTCTGTGGTTCCCGGATCGGGCCGGTAGACAAGGATTCTTAAGTGAGCTCAGGTTCTGTGATTCCCGGATCGGGCCGGTGGACAAGGATTCTTAAGTGAGCTCAGGTTCTGTGATTCCCGGATCGGGCCCGTGGACGAGGATTCTCACAGTAAGCTCAGGTTCTGTGATTCCCGGATCAGGCCCGTGGACAAGGATTCTCACAGTGAGCTCAGGTTCTGTGATTCCTGGATCAGGCCGGAGGACAAGGATTCTCACAGTGAGCTCAGGTTCTGTGATTCCCGGATCGGGCCGGTGGACAAGGATTCTCACATTGAGCTCAGGTTCTGTGGTTCCCGGATCAGGCTGGTGGACAAGGATTCTCACAGTGAGCTCAGGTTCTGTGATTCCTGGATCAGGCCGGAGGACAAGGATTCTCACAGTGAGCTCAGGTTCTGTGATTCCCGGATCGGGCCCGTGGACAAGGATTCTCACAGTGAGCTCAGGTTCTGTGGTTCCCGGATCAGGCTGGTGGACAAGGATTCTCACAGTGAGCTCAGGTTCTGTGGTTCCCGGATCAGGCTGGTGGACAAGGATTCTTAAGTGAGCTCAGGTTCTGTGATTCCCGGATCGGGCCGGTGGACAAGGATTCTCACAGTGAGCTCAGGTTCTGTGATTCCCGGATCCAGCCGGTGGACGAGGATTCTCACAGTGAGCTCAGGTTCTGTGATTCCCGGATCGGGCCCGTGGACAAGGATTCTCACAGTGAGCTCAGGTTCTGTGGTTCCCGGATCAGGCTGGTGAACAAGGATTCTTAAGTGAGCTCAGGTTCTGTGATTCCCGGATCGGGCCGGTGGACAAGGATTCTCACAGTGAGCTCAGGTTCTGTGATTCCCGGATCCAGCCGGTGGACGAGGATTCTCACAGTGAGCTCAGGTTCTGTGATTCCCGGATCGGGCCCGTGGACAAGGATTCTCACAGTGAGCTCAGGTTCTGTGATTTCCGGATCCAGCCGGTGGACAAGGATTCTCACAGTGAGCTCAGGTTCTGTGATTCCTGGATCAGGCCGGAGGACAAGGATTCTCACAGTGAGCTCAGGTTCTGTGATTCCCGGATCGGGCCCGTGGACAAGGATTCTTACAATGAGCTCAGGTTCTGTGATTCCCGGATCGGGCCGGTGGACAAGGATTCTCACAGTGAGCTCAGGTTCTGTGATTCCCGGATCGGGCCGGAGGACAAGGATTCTCACAGTGAGCTCAGGTTCTGTGATTCCTGGATCGGGCCGGTGGACAAGGATTCTCACAGTGAGCTCAGGTTCTGTGATTCCCGGATCGGGCCCGTGGACAAGGATTCTCACAGTGAGCTCAGGTTCTGTGATTCCCGGATCGGGCCGGAGGACAAGGATTCTCACAGTGAGCTCAGGTTCTGTGATTCCTGGATCGGGCCGGTGGACAAGGATTCTCACAGTGAGCTCAGGTTCTGTGATTCCCGGATCGGGCCCGTGGACAAGGATTCTCACAGTGAGCTCAGGTTCTGTGATTCCCGGATCGGGCCCGTGGACAAGGATTCTCACAGTGAGCTCAGGTTCTGTGATTCCCGGATCGGGCCCGTGGACAAGGATTCTCACAGTGAGCTCAGGTTCTGTGATTCCCGGATCGGGCCCGTGGACAAGGATTCTCACAGTGAGCTCAGGTTCTGTGATTCCCGGATCAGGCCGGAGGACAAGGATTCTCACAGTGAGCTCAGGTTCTGTGATTCCCGGATCGGGCCGGTGGACAAGGATTCTCACAGTGAGCTCAGGTTCTGTGATTCCCGGATCGGGCCCGCGGACAAGGATTCTCACAGTGAGCTCAGGTTCTGTGATTCCCGGATCCGGCCCGTGGACAAGGATTCTCACAGTGAGCTCAGGTTCTGTGATTCCCGGATCGGGCCCGCGGACAAGGATTCTCACAGTGAGCTCAGGTTCTGTGATTCCCGGATCCGGCCCGTGGACAAGGATTCTCACAGTGAGCTCAGGTTCTGTGATTCCCGGATCCGGCCCGTGGACAAGGATTCTCACAGTAAGCTCAGGTTCTGTGGTTCCCGGATCAGGCCCGTGGACAAGGATTCTCACAGTGAGCTCAGGTTCTGTGATTCCCGGATCAGGCTGGTGGACAAGGATTCTCACAGTGAGCTCAGATTCTGTGGTTCCCGGATCAGGCTGGTGGACAAGGATTCTCACAGTGAGCTCAGATTCTGTGGTTCCCGGATCGGGCCGGTGGACAAGGATTCTTAAGTGAGCTCAGGTTCTGTGATTCCCGGATCGGGCCGGTGGACAAGGATTCTTAAGTGAGCTCAGGTTCTGTGATTCCCGGATCGGGCCGGTGGACAAGGATTCTTAAGTGAGCTCAGGTTCTGTGGTTCCCGGATCGGGCCCGTGGACGAGGATTCTCACAGTAAGCTCAGGTTCTGTGATTCCCGGATCAGGCTGGTGGACAAGGATTCTCACAGTGAGCTCAGGCTCTGTGATTCCTGGATCAGGCCGGAGGACAAGGATTCTCACAGTGAGCTCAGGTTCTGTGATTCCCGGATCGGGCCGGTGGACAAGGATTCTCACATTGAGCTCAGGTTCTGTGGTTCCCGGATCAGGCTGGTGGACAAGGATTCTTAAGTGAGCTCAGGTTCTGTGATTCCCGGATCGGGCCGGTGGACAAGGATTCTCACAGTGAGCTCAGGTTCTGTGATTCCCGGATCCAGCCGGTGGACGAGGATTCTCACAGTGAGCTCAGGTTCTGTGATTCCCGGATCGGGCCCGTGGACAAGGATTCTCACAGTGAGCTCAGGTTCTGTGATTCCCGGATCCAGCCGGTGGACAAGGATTCTCACAGTGAGCTCAGGTTCTGTGATTCCTGGATCAGGCCGGAGGACAAGGATTCTCACAGTGAGCTCAGGTTCTGTGATTCCCGGATCCAGCCGGTGGACGAGGATTCTCACAGTGAGCTCAGGTTCTGTGATTCCCGGATCGGGCCCGTGGACAAGGATTCTCACAGTGAGCTCAGGTTCTGTGATTCCCGGATCGGGCCGGAGGACAAGGATTCTCACAGTGAGCTCAGGTTCTGTGATTCCTGGATCGGGCCGGTGGACAAGGATTCTCACAGTGAGCTCAGGTTCTGTGATTCCCGGATCGGGCCCGTGGACAAGGATTCTCACAGTGAGCTCAGGTTCTGTGATTCCCGGATCGGGCCCGTGGACAAGGATTCTCACAGTGAGCTCAGGTTCTGTGATTCCCGGATCGGGCCCGTGGACAAGGATTCTCACAGTGAGCTCAGGTTCTGTGATTCCCGGATCGGGCCCGTGGACAAGGATTCTCACAGTGAGCTCAGGTTCTGTGATTCCTGGATCAGGCCGGAGGACAAGGATTCTCACAGTGAGCTCAGGTTCTGTGATTCCCGGATCGGGCCGGTGGACAAGGATTCTCACAGTGAGCTCAGGTTCTGTGATTCCCGGATCGGGCCCGCGGACAAGGATTCTCACAGTGAGCTCAGGTTCTGTGATTCCCGGATCCGGCCCGTGGACAAGGATTCTCACAGTGAGCTCAGGTTCTGTGATTCCCGGATCGGGCCCGCGGACAAGGATTCTCACAGTGAGCTCAGGTTCTGTGATTCCCGGATCCGGCCCGTGGACAAGGATTCTCACAGTGAGCTCAGGTTCTGTGATTCCCGGATCCGGCCCGTGGACAAGGATTCTCACAGTGAGCTCAGGTTCTGTGATTCCCGGATCAGGCCGGAGGACAAGGATTCTCACAGTGAGCTCAGGTTCTGTGATTCCCGGATCGGGCCGGTGGACAAGGATTCTCACAGTGAGCTCAGGTTCTGTGATTCCCGGATCGGGCCGGAGGACAAGGATTCTCACAGTGAGCTCAGGTTCTGTGATTCCTGGATCGGGCCGGTGGACAAGGATTCTCACAGTGAGCTCAGGTTCTGTGATTCCCGGATCGGGCCCGTGGACAAGGATTCTCACAGTGAGCTCAGGTTCTGTGATTCCCGGATCGGGCCCGTGGACAAGGATTCTCACAGTGAGCTCAGGTTCTGTGGTTCCCGGATCAGGCTGGTGGACAAGGATTCTCACAGTGAGCTCAGATTCTGTGGTTCCCGGATCGGGCCGGTGGACAAGGATTCTTAAGTGAGCTCAGGTTCTGTGATTCCCGGATCGGGCCGGTGGACAAGGATTCTTAAGTGAGCTCAGGTTCTGTGATTCCCGGATCGGGCCGGTGGACAAGGATTCTTAAGTGAGCTCAGGTTCTGTGGTTCCCGGATCGGGCCCGTGGACGAGGATTCTCACAGTAAGCTCAGGTTCTGTGATTCCCGGATCAGGCTGGTGGACAAGGATTCTCACAGTGAGCTCAGGTTCTGTGATTCCTGGATCAGGCCGGAGGACAAGGATTCTCACAGTGAGCTCAGGTTCTGTGATTCCCGGATCGGGCCGGTGGACAAGGATTCTCACATTGAGCTCAGGTTCTGTGGTTCCCGGATCAGGCTGGTGGACAAGGATTCTTAAGTGAGCTCAGGTTCTGTGATTCCCGGATCGGGCCGGTGGACAAGGATTCTCACAGTGAGCTCAGGTTCTGTGATTCCCGGATCCAGCCGGTGGACGAGGATTCTCACAGTGAGCTCAGGTTCTGTGATTCCCGGATCGGGCCCGTGGACAAGGATTCTCACAGTGAGCTCAGGTTCTGTGATTCCCGGATCCAGCCAGTGGACAAGGATTCTCACAGTGAGCTCAGGTTCTGTGATTCCTGGATCAGGCCGGAGGACAAGGATTCTCACAGTGAGCTCAGGTTCTGTGATTCCCGGATCAGGCTGGTGGACAAGGATTCTTAAGTGAGCTCAGGTTCTGTGATTCCCGGATCGGGCCGGTGGACAAGGATTCTCACAGTGAGCTCAGGTTCTGTGATTCCCGGATCGGGCCGGTGGACAAGGATTCTCACAGTGAGCTCAGGTTCTGTGATTCCTGGATCGGGCCCGCGGACAAGGATTCTCACAGTGAGCTCAGGTTCTGTGATTCCCGGATCCGGCCCGTGGACAAGGATTCTCACAGTGAGCTCAGGTTCTGTGATTCCCGGATCGGGCCCGCGGACAAGGATTCTCACAGTGAGCTCAGGTTCTGTGATTCCCGGATCCGGCCCGTGGACAAGGATTCTCACAGTGAGCTCAGGTTCTGTGATTCCCGGATCGGGCCGGCGGACAAGGATTCTCACAGTGAGCTCAGGTTCTGTGATTCCCGGATCCGGCCCGTGGACAAGGATTCTCACAGTAAGCTCAGGTTCTGTGGTTCCCGGATCAGGCCCGTGGACAAGGATTCTCACAGTGAGCTCAGGTTCTGTGATTCCCGGATCAGGCTGGTGGACAAGGATTCTCACAGTGAGCTCAGATTCTGTGGTTCCCGGATCAGGCTGGTGGACAAGGATTCTCACAGTGAGCTCAGATTCTGTGGTTCCCGGATCGGGCCGGTAGACAAGGATTCTTAAGTGAGCTCAGGTTCTGTGATTCCCGGATCGGGCCGGTGGACAAGGATTCTTAAGTGAGCTCAGGTTCTGTGATTCCCGGATCGGGCCGGTGGACAAGGATTCTTAAGTGAGCTCAGGTTCTGTGGTTCCCGGATCGGGCCCGTGGACGAGGATTCTCACAGTAAGCTCAGGTTCTGTGATTCCCGGATCAGGCTGGTGGACAAGGATTCTCACAGTGAGCTCAGGTTCTGTGATTCCTGGATCAGGCCGGAGGACAAGGATTCTCACAGTGAGCTCAGGTTCTGTGATTCCCGGATCGGGCCGGTGGACAAGGATTCTCACATTGAGCTCAGGTTCTGTGGTTCCCGGATCAGGCTGGTGGACAAGGATTCTCACAGTGAGCTCAGGTTCTGTGATTCCTGGATCAGGCCGGAGGACAAGGATTCTCACAGTGAGCTCAGGTTCTGTGATTCCCGGATCGGGCCCGTGGACAAGGATTCTCACAGTGAGCTCAGGTTCTGTGGTTCCCGGATCAGGCTGGTGGACAAGGATTCTCACAGTGAGCTCAGGTTCTGTGGTTCCCGGATCAGGCTGGTGGACAAGGATTCTTAAGTGAGCTCAGGTTCTGTGATTCCCGGATCGGGCCGGTGGACAAGGATTCTCACAGTGAGCTCAGGTTCTGTGATTCCCGGATCGGGCCGGTGGACAAGGATTCTCACAGTGAGCTCAGGCTCTGTGATTCCTGGATCAGGCCGGTGGACGAGGATTCTCACAGTGAGCTCAGGTTCTGTGATTCCCGGATCGGGCCCGTGGACAAGGATTCTCACAGTGAGCTCAGGTTCTGTGGTTCCCGGATCAGGCTGGTGGACAAGGATTCTTAAGTGAGCTCAGGTTCTGTGATTCCCGGATCGGGCCGGTGGACAAGGATTCTCACAGTGAGCTCAGGTTCTGTGATTCCCGGATCCAGCCGGTGGACGAGGATTCTCACAGTGAGCTCAGGTTCTGTGATTCCCGGATCGGGCCCGTGGACAAGGATTCTCACAGTGAGCTCAGGTTCTGTGATTTCCGGATCCAGCCGGTGGACAAGGATTCTCACAGTGAGCTCAGGTTCTGTGATTCCTGGATCAGGCCGGAGGACAAGGATTCTCACAGTGAGCTCAGGTTCTGTGATTCCCGGATCGGGCCCGTGGACAAGGATTCTTACAATGAGCTCAGGTTCTGTGATTCCCGGATCGGGCCGGTGGACAAGGATTCTCACAGTGAGCTCAGGTTCTGTGATTCCCGGATCGGGCCGGAGGACAAGGATTCTCACAGTGAGCTCAGGTTCTGTGATTCCTGGATCGGGCCGGTGGACAAGGATTCTCACAGTGAGCTCAGGTTCTGTGATTCCCGGATCGGGCCCGTGGACAAGGATTCTCACAGTGAGCTCAGGTTCTGTGATTCCCGGATCGGGCCGGAGGACAAGGATTCTCACAGTGAGCTCAGGTTCTGTGATTCCCGGATCGGGCCGGTGGACAAGGATTCTCACAGTGAGCTCAGGTTCTGTGATTCCCGGATCGGGCCCGTGGACAAGGATTCTCACAGTGAGCTCAGGTTCTGTGATTCCCGGATCGGGCCCGTGGACAAGGATTCTCACAGTGAGCTCAGGTTCTGTGATTCCCGGATCGGGCCCGTGGACAAGGATTCTCACAGTGAGCTCAGGTTCTGTGATTCCCGGATCGGGCCCGTGGACAAGGATTCTCACAGTGAGCTCAGGTTCTGTGATTCCCGGATCAGGCCGGAGGACAAGGATTCTCACAGTGAGCTCAGGTTCTGTGATTCCCGGATCGGGCCGGTGGACAAGGATTCTCACAGTGAGCTCAGGTTCTGTGATTCCCGGATCGGGCCCGCGGACAAGGATTCTCACAGTGAGCTCAGGTTCTGTGATTCCCGGATCCGGCCCGTGGACAAGGATTCTCACAGTGAGCTCAGGTTCTGTGATTCCCGGATCGGGCCCGCGGACAAGGATTCTCACAGTGAGCTCAGGTTCTGTGATTCCCGGATCCGGCCCGTGGACAAGGATTCTCACAGTGAGCTCAGGTTCTGTGATTCCCGGATCCGGCCCGTGGACAAGGATTCTCACAGTAAGCTCAGGTTCTGTGGTTCCCGGATCAGGCCCGTGGACAAGGATTCTCACAGTGAGCTCAGGTTCTGTGATTCCCGGATCAGGCCGGTGGACAAGGATTCTCACAGTGAGCTCAGATTCTGTGGTTCCCGGATCAGGCTGGTGGACAAGGATTCTCACAGTGAGCTCAGATTCTGTGGTTCCCGGATCGGGCCGGTGGACAAGGATTCTTAAGTGAGCTCAGGTTCTGTGATTCCCGGATCGGGCCGGTGGACAAGGATTCTTAAGTGAGCTCAGGTTCTGTGATTCCCGGATCGGGCCGGTGGACAAGGATTCTTAAGTGAGCTCAGGTTCTGTGGTTCCCGGATCGGGCCCGTGGACGAGGATTCTCACAGTAAGCTCAGGTTCTGTGATTCCCGGATCAGGCTGGTGGACAAGGATTCTCACAGTGAGCTCAGGTTCTGTGATTCCTGGATCAGGCCGGAGGACAAGGATTCTCACAGTGAGCTCAGGTTCTGTGATTCCCGGATCGGGCCGGTGGACAAGGATTCTCACATTGAGCTCAGGTTCTGTGGTTCCCGGATCAGGCTGGTGGACAAGGATTCTTAAGTGAGCTCAGGTTCTGTGATTCCCGGATCGGGCCGGTGGACAAGGATTCTCACAGTGAGCTCAGGTTCTGTGATTCCCGGATCCAGCCGGTGGACGAGGATTCTCACAGTGAGCTCAGGTTCTGTGATTCCCGGATCGGGCCCGTGGACAAGGATTCTCACAGTGAGCTCAGGTTCTGTGATTCCCGGATCCAGCCGGTGGACAAGGATTCTCACAGTGAGCTCAGGTTCTGTGATTCCTGGATCAGGCCGGAGGACAAGGATTCTCACAGTGAGCTCAGGTTCTGTGATTCCCGGATCGGGCCGGTGGACAAGGATTCTCACAGTGAGCTCAGGTTCTGTGATTCCTGGATCGGGCCCGCGGACAAGGATTCTCACAGTGAGCTCAGGTTCTGTGATTCCCGGATCCGGCCCGTGGACAAGGATTCTCACAGTGAGCTCAGGTTCTGTGATTCCCGGATCGGGCCCGCGGACAAGGATTCTCACAGTGAGCTCAGGTTCTGTGATTCCCGGATCCGGCCCGTGGACAAGGATTCTCACAGTGAGCTCAGGTTCTGTGATTCCCGGATCGGGCCGGCGGACAAGGATTCTCACAGTGAGCTCAGGTTCTGTGATTCCCGGATCCGGCCCGTGGACAAGGATTCTCACAGTAAGCTCAGGTTCTGTGGTTCCCGGATCAGGCCCGTGGACAAGGATTCTCACAGTGAGCTCAGGTTCTGTGATTCCCGGATCAGGCTGGTGGACAAGGATTCTCACAGTGAGCTCAGATTCTGTGGTTCCCGGATCAGGCTGGTGGACAAGGATTCTCACAGTGAGCTCAGATTCTGTGGTTCCCGGATCGGGCCGGTAGACAAGGATTCTTAAGTGAGCTCAGGTTCTGTGATTCCCGGATCGGGCCGGTGGACAAGGATTCTTAAGTGAGCTCAGGTTCTGTGATTCCCGGATCGGGCCGGTGGACAAGGATTCTTAAGTGAGCTCAGGTTCTGTGGTTCCCGGATCGGGCCCGTGGACGAGGATTCTCACAGTAAGCTCAGGTTCTGTGATTCCCGGATCAGGCTGGTGGACAAGGATTCTCACAGTGAGCTCAGGTTCTGTGATTCCTGGATCAGGCCGGAGGACAAGGATTCTCACAGTGAGCTCAGGTTCTGTGATTCCCGGATCGGGCCGGTGGACAAGGATTCTCACATTGAGCTCAGGTTCTGTGGTTCCCGGATCAGGCTGGTGGACAAGGATTCTCACAGTGAGCTCAGGTTCTGTGATTCCCGGATCGGGCCCGTGGACAAGGATTCTCACAGTGAGCTCAGGTTCTGTGGTTCCCGGATCAGGCTGGTGGACAAGGATTCTCACAGTGAGCTCAGGTTCTGTGGTTCCCGGATCAGGCTGGTGGACAAGGATTCTCACAGTGAGCTCAGATTCTGTGATTCCCGGATCGGGCCGGTGGACGAGGATTCTCACAGTGAGCTCAGGTTCTGTGGTTCCCGGATCAGGCTGGTGGACAAGGATTCTCACAGTGAGCTCAGGTTCTGTGATTCCCGGATCAGGCTGGTGGACAAGGATTCTCACAGTGAGCTCAGGTTCTGTGGTTCCCGGATCCAGCCGGTGGACAAGGATTCTCACAGTGAGCTCAGGTTCTGTGATTCCCGGATCAGGCTGGTGGACAAGGATTCTCACAGTGAGCTCAGGTTCTGTGATTCCTGGATCAGGCCCGCGGACAAGGATTCTCACAGTGAGCTCAGGTTCTGTGGTTCCCGGATCGGGCCCGTGGACAAGGATTCTCACAGTGAGCTCAGGTTCTGTGATTCCCGGATCAGGCCGGCGGACAAGGATTCTCACAGTGAGCTCAGGTTCTGTGGTTCCCGGATCGGGCCGGAGGACAAGGATTCTCACAGTGAGCTCAGGTTCTGTGGTTCCCGGATCGGGCCGGAGGACAAGGATTCTCACAGTGAGCTCAGGTTCTGTGGTTCCCGGATCGGGCCGGAGGACAAGGATTCTCACAGTGAGCTCAGGTTCTGTGGTTCCCGGATCAGGCTGGTGGACAAGGATTCTCACAGTGAGCTCAGGTTCTGTGATTCCCAGATTGGGCCGGCGGACAAGGATTCTCACAGTGAGCTCAGGTTCTGTGATTCCCGGATCGGGCCGGAGGACAAGGATTCTCACAGTGAGCTCAGGTTCTGTGGTTCCCGGATCGGGTCAGTGGACAAGGATTCTCACAGTGAGTTCAGGTTCTGTGATTCCCGGATCGGGCCCGTGGACAAGGATTCTCACAGTGAGCTCAGGTTCTGTGATTCCCGGATCGGGCCGGCGGACAAGGATTCTCACAGTGAGCTCAGGTTCTGTGATTCCTGGATCGGGCCCGCGGACAAGGATTCTCACAGTGAGCTCAGGTTCTGTGGTTCCCGGATCGGGCCGGAGGACAAGGATTCTTAAGTGAGCTCAGGTTCTGTGATTCCCGGATCGGGTCAGTGGACAAGGATTCTCACAGTGAGTTCAGGTTCTGTGGTTCCCGGATCGGGCCCGTGGACAAGGATTCTCACAGTGAGTTCAGGTTCTGTGGTTCCCGGATCGGGTCAGTGGACAAGGATTCTCACAGTGAGCTCAGGTTCTGTGATTCCCGGATCGGGTCAGTGGACAAGGATTCTCACAGTGAGTTCAGGTTCTGTGGTTCCCGGATCGGGCCCGTGGACAAGGATTCTCACAGTGAGTTCAGGTTCTGTGGTTCCCGGATCGGGCCGGAGGACAAGGATTCTCACAGTGAGCTCAGGTTCTGTGGTTCCCGGATCGGGCCGGAGGACAAGGATTCTCACAGTGAGCTCAGGTTCTGTGGTTCCCGGATCAGGCTGGTGGACAAGGATTCTCACAGTGAGCTTAGGTTCTGTGATTCCCAGATTGGGCCGGCGGACAAGGATTCTCACAGTGAGCTCAGGTTCTGTGATTCCCGGATCGGGCCGGTGGACAAGGATTCTCACAGTGAGCTCAGGTTCTGTGGTTCCCGGATCGGGTCAGTGGACAAGGATTCTCACAGTGAGTTCAGGTTCTGTGATTCCCGGATCGGGCCCGTGGACAAGGATTCTCACAGTGAGCTCAGGTTCTGTGATTCCCGGATCGGGCCGGCGGACAAGGATTCTCACAGTGAGCTCAGGTTCTGTGATTCCTGGATCGGGCCCGCGGACAAGGATTCTCACAGTGAGCTCAGGTTCTGTGGTTCCCGGATCGGGTCAGTGGACAAGGATTCTCACAGTGAGTTCAGGTTCTGTGGTTCCCGGATCGGGCCCGTGGACAAGGATTCTCACAGTGAGTTCAGGTTCTGTGGTTCCCGGATCGGGTCAGTGGACAAGGATTCTCACAGTGAGCTCAGGTTCTGTGATTCCTGGATCGGGCCCGCGGACAAGGATTCTCACAGTGAGCTCAGGTTCTGTGATTCCCGGATCGGGCCCGTGGACAAGGATTCTCACAGTGAGCTCAGGTTCTGTGATTCCCGGATCCAGCCGGTGGACAAGGATTCTCACAGTGAGCTCAGGTTCTGTGATTCCCGGATCGGGCCCGTGGACAAGGATTCTCACAGTGAGCTCAGGTTCTGTGATTCCCGGATCGGGCCCGTGGACAAGGATTCTCACAGTGAGCTCAGGTTCTGTGATTCCTGGATCAGGCCGGAGGACAAGGATTCTCACAGTGAGCTCAGGTTCTGTGATTCCCGGATCGGGCCGGTGGACAAGGATTCTCACATTGAGCTCAGGTTCTGTGGTTCCCGGATCAGGCTGGTGGACAAGGATTCTTAAGTGAGCTCAGGTTCTGTGATTCCCGGATCGGGCCCGTGGACAAGGATTCTCACAGTGAGCTCAGGTTCTGTGGTTCCCGGATCGGGCCGGAGGACAAGGATTCTCACAGTGAGCTCAGGTTCTGTGATTCCCGGGTCAGGCCCGTGGACAAGGATTCTTGATCCGGGCTGGTTGGAGTGATCTCTCCGGGTGCCTTCAGCTTCTAAAATAACAGGTATTTTCTGTGAAGGCCTAATGATCTCTGGATCAGAGATCTGGTGAAATTACACCGAGGTCTGTCCTTAAGACAGCCTCCAGCCCTGGTTTAAGGAGGGCCGTGGCCAAGGGCCTTCCTAGGATTTCTTGTGATCCTAGAAGCGGGAACTTGTCCTCAGAGGTAGGTAAAGGGGGCTGTCAAAGGAACGAGCTCTGAATTTTGTCTCCTTGAGCTTGAAAGAGGCAACCCATCCAATCAGAAATGCCAGCAAGACTGGTGAATCCATGCAGAAATCCCGATCAGAAAGGCTTTCTCCGACCTTAGGTCTCCATCTGAACTCTATAACGGACAGTGTCTGTGATGGGGGGCTGGGGCAGGAATGAAGGGGGAGGGTACTAATTCTGTGAGGAGACTCGTTAGGGAGCACGAGGAGGAAGCTGCTGAAGTGCAGTGCTGTCCTTGAGGAATCCATCTGACTCTGCGTTAGAAACATCTGTTCTGCTCTTGACTAACTTGTCAGGAACATCTGTCCTCCAGAGGCAGAAGGGACCATGGGAAGCACAATCAGATCCTTAGAACTTAGAGCATCAGAGTGCCCAAAGACAATTTGGAGAGACCTTAGAGCTTTGGAAGGACCTTCGAACTTCAGAGCTGGATGGGTCCTTCTTGATCTAAACTGGCGAAGCCGGGATCTGGCGACGTCAGAGCACGTGGATGTGGATGTGGATTGCGGAGACCTCACCAGCAGCTCCCTATTTCTTTCAGGTTTCTGAAGCACATTTGGCCATGTGATATTGAACGTTGATGCTGGGAGGTACTTTGGAATATTGGATATTGGAGTTACAAGAGCTTAGGGCATAGAATCTCAGAGGTGGAAGGGACCCCAGGGCAGGAGATGGTAGAGGTGGAAGGAAATTTAGAAATTAGACCTTGGGACATAGAAAGGAAAAGGTCGGAGCTCTGAAGACCTTCACATGACCCATCCCTCCTCTGACATCTCATGAATGAGACCCAGAAAGGGAGCAGCGGCTTTTTGAGTGAAACGCCCGTGGTAATTCACGCATTAAGGAAGACGGCTTTTTCGTGTCTTGAGGGCTCCAAAGCCTCCCTGCCTGCGCCGCCTTTCCACCTTCTGATGGCTGTAACTCTCCCGTGGACGGCCACGTTTGGCGCGGGAGCTCCTGCAGCCCCTTAGCACGCTGTCCCTGTGCAATTGGGTGCTCTCTAATAGCTCCAGACAAGACTCGCCAATGGCTACTTAAGTAGGTTACAGCTTCACAAGCGCGAATCGCTGATGTGGAGCGAGGCAGTCACAACGCGAGTTAGAAGAGGAGAAAAGGTCAGAGCGTTATCATTTTTGTATCGTGGCCCCCCCACGCTTACATTGCTGCAGACACATCACTGACAAGGGCGGAAAAGTGCAAGTTGAAATTGCTGGTCAGAAAATAAAATTTTGGAGTAATTGAATTATTATTGCAAAGAAACCCCCTCCTTCCCGCCAAAGCACCAGCGGCTCAGGTTGATGCTTCGCGGGAAATGGTCCTGCGTTAATTTTAGAGAAGAATGGAACAAAATGAATGCATGTAAGATCCCTGCCCGAGCTCCAGCTCTGATGGGACCCCATGGCCTTAGAGGGGATGAATGGATGGGTAATGCAATGTGCACCTCCTGAGCATCCCGCAGTGGAGCGGAAAGCCTAGTTGCTTTGTGAGTGCAACACTCCTCTTCCCTCCCTCTACCTTGATGTCTCTGGATCAGCGAGCTCATGGAATAACACTTCCTTCAGGCTTTCCCTTTAAATCAGAACTAAGTTTTCTTCAAAGATCATGCAACTCAAGCTGTATCTTTGTTTTGTTTTTTAAATTTGATTTTTATTTAGAACTTAAATAATGAATGAAATGAACTTTTTATTGGACAAAACCGTGGCATTGTACATGAGGCTGTAAAGCTACTTGATATAAATATTTTCCTTTTATTCCCCCCCCCCCCCCCACCCAGTGTAAGATAAATTAAGTGGATAAATCTCAAAGCTTCTCTGCTGGTTTGTGATTGCTTCTGGACTTTTTTCCCTCCTTACCATCTCCCCCTAATTCCGGCATTCTACCCTGTTTTTTTTTTTTTCCCCTGAGGCAACTGGAGTTAAGTGACTTGCTCAGGGTCACATAGCTAGGAAGTGTTGAGATCAAATTTGAACTCATATCCTTCTGACTTCAGGTCTGGTGCTCTATGTACTGCACCCCCTAGCTGCCCCTCCTGCCCTGTACTTTATTTATTTTTTTTATAATATTATCCCTTGTATTCATTTTTCCAAATTCCCCCCCCCTCCCTCCATTCCCTCCCCCCGATGGCAGGCAATCCCATACATTTTACATGTGTTACAGTATAACCTAGATACAATACATGTGTGTAAATCCCATTTTCTTGTTGCACATTAAGTATTAGATTCCGAAGGTACAAGTAAACTCTGCCCTGTACTTTAAAATAAGAGCTACTCTTGAAGAATATTTTGCATTAGATCATTACTGGGAGGTGGAAATTCCTTTGATGGCTGCATTTAGGCAAACAGCCCTCATTTGTCTGGATCTGAAAATTCTGAATCTTGAATCTATCCCTTCTTATTCTTTGACCCTCTGACAGCATTGCTTTTTGATTGATAAGTCAAGGATGCGGGTTCTTACATGGTTCTCCCTTCCATATCCAGAAATAATATTTGTAGAGCACTTAGGTCAGTGTCTGGCACATAGTAGGTGCTCTATAAATGCTAGCTATTATCATGTGCATTACCTAAGTTCCTTACCCTCAGTCCCCTCCGTATCCAGAAATAATATTTGTAGAGCACTTAGGTCAGTGTCTGGCACATAGTAGGTGCTCTATAAATGCTAGCTATTATCATGTGCATTACCTAAGTTCCTTACCCTCAGTCCCCTCCGTATCCAGAAATAATATTTGTAGAGCACTTAGGTCAGTGTCTGGCACATAGTAGGTGCTCTATAAATGCTAGCTATTATCATGTGCATTACCTAAGTTCCTTACCCTCAGTCCCCTCCGTATCCAGAAATAATATTTGTAGAGCACTTAGGTCAGTGTCTGGCACATAGTAGGTGCTCTATAAATGCTAGCTATTATCATGTGCATTACCTAAGTTCCTTACCCTCAGTCCCCTCCGTATCCAGAAATAATATTTGTAGAGCACTTAGGTCAGTGTCTGGCACATAGTAGGTGCTCTATAAATGCTAGCTATTATCATGTGCATTACCTAAGTTCCTTACCCTCAGTCCCCTCCGTATCCAGAAATAATATTTGTAGAGCACTTAGGTCAGTGTCTGGCACATAGTAGGTGCTCTATAAATGCTAGCTATTATCATGTGCATTACCTAAGTTCCTTACCCTCAGTCCTCTCAGTATCCAGAAATAATATTTGTAGAGCACTTAGGTCAGTGTCTGGCACATAGTAGGTGCTCTATAAATGCTAGCTATTATCATGTGCATTACCTAAGTTCCTTACCCTCAGTCCTCTCAGTATCCAGAAATAATATTTGTAGAGCACTTAGGTCAGTGTCTGGCACATAGTAGGTGCTCTATAAATGCTAGCTATTATCATGTGCATTACCTAAGTTCCTTACCCTCAGTCCCCTCAGTATCCAGAAATAATATTTGTAGAGCACTTAGGTCAGTGTCTGGCACATAGTAGGTGCTCTATAAATGCTAGCTATTATCATGTGCATTACCTAAGTTCCTTACCCTCAGTCCCCTCCGTATCCAGAAATAATATTTGTAGAGCACTTAGGTCAGTGTCTGGCACATAGTAGGTGCTCTATAAATGCTAGCTATTATCATGTGCATTACCTAAGTTCCTTACCTTCAGTCCTCTCAGTATCCAGAAATAATATTTGTAGAGCACTTAGGTCAGTGTCTGGCACATAGTAGGTGCTCTATAAATGCTAGCTATTATCATGTGCATTACCTAAGTTCCTTACCCTCAGTCCCCTCTGTATCCAGAAATAATGTTTGTAGAGCACTTAGGTCAGTGTCTGGCACATAGTAGGTGCTCTATAAATGCTAGCTATTATCATGTGCATTACCTAAGTTCCTTACCCTCAGTCCCCTCCGTATCCAGAAATAATATTTGTAGAGCACTTAGGTCAGTGTCTGGCACATAGTAGGTGCTCTATAAATGCTAGCTATTATCATGTGCATTACCTAAGTTCCTTACCCTCAGTCCCCTCCGTATCCAGAAATAATATTTGTAGAGCACTTAGGTCAGTGTCTGGCACATAGTAGGTGCTCTATAAATGCTAGCTATTATCATGTGCATTACCTAAGTTCCTTACCCTCAGTCCCCTCCGTATCCAGAAATAATATTTGTAGAGCACTTAGGTCAGTGTCTGGCACATAGTAGGTGCTCTATAAATGCTAGCTATTATCATGTGCATTACCTAAGTTCCTTACCCTCAGTCCTCTCAGTATCCAGAAATAATATTTGTAGAGCACTTAGGTCAGTGTCTGGCACATAGTAGGTGCTCTATAAATGCTAGCTATTATCATGTGCATTACCTAAGTTCCTTACCCTCAGTCCTCTCAGTATCCAGAAATAATATTTGTAGAGCACTTAGGTCAGTGTCTGGCACATAGTAGGTGCTCTATAAATGCTAGCTATTATCATGTGCATTACCTAAGTTCCTTACCCTCAGTCCCCTCAGTATCCAGAAATAATATTTGTAGAGCACTTAGGTCAGTGTCTGGCACATAGTAGGTGCTCTATAAATGCTAGCTATTATCATGTGCATTACCTAAGTTCCTTACCCTCAGTCCCCTCCGTATCCAGAAATAATATTTGTAGAGCACTTAGGTCAGTGTCTGGCACATAGTAGGTGCTCTATAAATGCTAGCTATTATCATGTGCATTACCTAAGTTCCTTACCTTCAGTCCTCTCAGTATCCAGAAATAATATTTGTAGAACACTTAGGTCAGTGTCTGGCACATAGTAGGTGCTCTATAAATGCTAGCTATTATCATGAGCATTACCTAACATTCCTTGCCCTAAGTCCCCTCCATATCCACTGAAAAGGAAGCTGCACTTTGTCACTCTTCTCCAAGGCCAGCTTTGGTCTTGGCAATTTAAAGTATTAGTTCATTCTTTCATCTCTGTTCCTTTTCTCTCTTTCTCTCTTTTCCATTTCTTTGAAAAGCCTTGATCTCTATTAAATAAGGATGAATGCCTTCTTGGGCTCCCCCTCTCCCAGTCGCTGTCACCTGTGTACCTTCAAAAGTAATGTCTGACAAAGCTGAATTGGACCTTCTGGAGGTTTTCTCTCTCCTCTCTCTTGTTCCTTCGTTCCTCCGTCATTTATGGACAACCCACCATCTGGTTATTAGTTTTGGGAGAGTGTAGTGTTCTGGGACAACGTGGCAGATTCATAGGTTTATGGAAATGCGGCGTCATCATGGAGGAGACGGGAAGCAGGTGGCGAGCCCTGGGCCCGCCCAGGACCCCTGGGATGCCAGGCCTGGGAAGGGGCGCTCCGAGCCTCTGTCCAGGAGCTGGGTTTCCATGTTTCCTGTATCTCATCAGCTGCCTTTGTAACTGTATTTTATCTCATGCATTTGCAAAGTTTCCCAAGTGGTTTTGTTCTCCACATCCCAAACAATCCCTCCAGAGCACAGGCATTAGGTTAAGGAGGAATTTCGGCTTGTGAGGGTATCCCCTGAGGGATTCCTTGGGTTGTGTCTGGTAAGGTAACGGACCAGAATGCTCTGGAATGCTGTTGTGATCATTGATGAGATCGTGGGTCTCCTTCCAGTCCAAATCTGCCAGCATTTATTAAGCTCTTAGTGTTTACCAGACTGTTGCTAGGCACTGGGGCAATACAGACAAAACAAGTAAAAATTAGCCCTGCTGCCAGCGCTTACCTTCTCCTGGGCAGATCTTGGTGCTAGTAGCTGACATTACAAAAGCATCGATGGCTGACAGAGCGCTTTCCATATATTCTCGGCTTATTTAGTCTTCACAGAAACCTTCTGACCCCTGCAGTCCTGTAACTATTCCTGGTGTAAAGATGTAAAGACAGAGGTAGGACATTTAGGAAGTGCCGGCTGCGTCCCTGGAAGAGACGTGGAAATGGAGGTGGAGGGAAAGTGCGGCGATGTGGTCTGGGTCCCAAAGCGTCCGGGGTCCACGTGGGTTCTCTCCGGCCTCGTGTCTGGAACTCAGTGCGCTAGTCTACTCTGTCTTGGTTTGAGGAGGCAGAGAGCACTAACATCGGGGGATTAAGAACAGCCTCAGTCCACATTCTTGCCCGGATTTGACTCCCAGCTCAGTTCCAAGAGGCTTCTGGGAAGCCCGATCTGATCCCCTGATCTCTCTTTCCTCCTCAAATCATCTCCTGTTCTGTCTCATCCCTTCCCTCAGAACATAAACCCCTTGGGCCAGGGTTCTGTCCTCTGTGCCCGGCTCCATAGAGGTTGCCATAGTCAGCTGACTTGCACTCACAAAGGAAGAGCAATATATGCAAATGTCTATCGTCCCAGAAGTTATTTCTCACTTTTCCTTTAGGATTTACCTGGGGAGGTAGGTGGGGGTGGGGAGCAGATGAGCCCAAGCTAAATGAAGTTCTCAGTTGGCTGAAAAATAGGATGATTTCTCTATTAAATGATGTATCCACGAGAAGATAAATGGAGAGCATCCCCCATTTAGATGAGCTCTTCCTGTCTGATTCTCATTAAAAGTGTTAATTGTTATCTTGGTGCATTATAATGAGAGCCAGGTTATTAAAGATCCCTTTATGGGTCATTTGTTTCCTTTGCCTTTGCAAACTCCAAATGAAAAAACACATTGCTCCGTGTTCATAAAAGCAAATGTTTTAAATGGATAAAGCTACTCTCGTGGCCACGTTGGGCCGGAGCTCGGCTCTTGTAAGATGGCCAGATGTTTTGCTCGGGCGTTGAGAAGTCAGTAAGGATGCCTGCCGAACATCTCTTTATTAAGATGAATATGTTATCGTCTGCATTGCGCTTTGGACCTGGGCAGCAGCCGGTGAGCAGATGTCGAAATCCTGTTGACTCTAATTGTGTATCCCAGTCATGAAGGCGCCCGGACTGTCCTAGGCCCTTCAGCTGACTTTTATTGAAGCTTTTCTGCATGCCGGGCGCTGTCCTTGGGTGCCAAGGCAAAAGGGAGACTTTTTGTGCCCTCGAGGAACATACTTTTTACTGGTGGAGACAACATAGGCAGAGATAAGTTCCTACCCAATAGATACAGAGTCAAGACCAAAATGATTCCAGGACAGTGGAGCACCCTGACAGGAGAGCTCAGAAGGGTGTACGAAAGGCCACTGATTTAGGCTTTGAAGCAAAGCAGCCATTATTCTTCTCTCAAATAATATCTTAGTTTTCAAAATATGTGCAAAGGTAGTTTTTCAACATTCATCTTTGCAAAACCTTGTGTTCCAAATTTTTTCTCCCTCACCCCTTTCCCCTAGACAGAAAATAATCCATATGCAATTCTTCTAAACATATTTCCACGTTTATCATGCTGCACAAGAAAAATCAGATCAAAAAGGAAAAAATGGGAGAAAAAAAGAGCAAACAAATAACAACAAAAAAGATAAAACTCTGCGTTGTGATCCACACTTGTTCCCCTCGATCTTCTCTCTGGATGTCAGTAGCTCTCTCCATCATAAGACCATGGAAACTGGTCCAAATCATCTCATCTTTGGAAAGAGCCACGTATCAGGCCTTCTTCAAGGTAGCCATGAGCGTTCTGGGCTTGGAGGAAAACCTGTGCACAAACAGGAATGTGCTACGAGTCCCTCTATGACCCACCCCCCTCAGCGCCGTCACCCCACAACCAAGTGGGTGCTCTGTAATTACATCGTGATCCTGGAGTAGCTGGCTAGGTCTTGGGGGACTTTTTGAAGCTGCTGAGGAGGAAAATGTGCTTCCTGATCTCTGAGATGGGTGATGGACTACAGTTAATAAAGGCTGAACTTAGACTTTTATTGTCATGAACTTTTTATGAAATGTCACCCCAATAAATAGCCAAGAAAGTGGCAGATTCTGGGGGTCCGGGCACTTTCACTTATGAGCTATGGAGTCTGGAAGGGTGCAAGGCTGCAGGCTGTGAAGAAGGCTTTACACTTGTGGGGAGAGGATCGGGAGCTACTGGAGTCACTGAGCATGTGCAGCATGGGCGAGCCTGCTAGGCGGATCATAGAGATGAGGCAGGGCCCCCCCCCCAGGCTCTGGAAGCAATCCAAGGGTGAGGTGATGGGGGTCCCGAACAAGATGGCCGATGAGTGAAGGGAAGGAGAGACATACAAGAGCTGCTGTGGTGGTCAAAATGATGAGAACTGGCAGCAGACTGGATATGGGGGGGGGCAAGTGAGGAGACCCCACAATTGTGAGCTGAGGGAAGCGGGAGGATTGTGGGTCCTTCAGAATAAAAGGGAATTGGGGAGAGGGCGGGGCTTTCTCTTTGGGATATGTCTACAGGACGTGTGTCTCCATGTCCAAGAAGCCATTGGTGATAGGACCTGAGGTCAGGAGAGAGTATAGGCTGGAAAAATGGCTCAGAAATCCCTCTGCACAGACGTGAGGCTGACGGAGTCTTCAGCTGCTTAAGAGGGAGAGCGGAACAGATTTCTCCATCAAGGAGTCATCTGCGTAGGGATGAAGGTCGGACCCACGGGAGCCAAGGAGATCTTCAAGTGAGGCCCTGGAGAGGAGAAAATCAAGCTGTCCCGGGATGGAGCTTTGGATGCGGTCAGTGGGAGAGACATGGATGAGAAGCTGGCAAGAGTCTGAGGAGCGGCCAGCAAAATGGGAAGGGACAGGCAGAGGTCACAGGGACAAACGGGAAGGGAACTGGAGAGACCAAGGTCACATGTACCCAGAGAGGAGAGAATATTTAGCAATGGTGGTGGTCATCAGGTGAAGAGAAGCCCACTGAGGAAGGAGGAAGGGCGTCAGCTGTGCTCATGAAGACGTCACTGGCGCATTTGGAAAGAGCAGTTTCAGCTGGAGGATGACCAGTTGACCCGCACTTTTTAAGCTCTTATGTACCAGACTCGGGGCTGTCCACTGGAGAGGAAAAGAAAAAGCCAAAAATAGGAATCAGATAGCAGAAGGTTCAGGAGAGCAGGAAGAAAAGAGGTCAGAGAGCCGTTAAACCCTGATGCTTTTCCCGGGAATTTGGCTGGGAAAAGGCGAGAGAGCTCGAGAAAGGGGACTCTGGAGATCAAAAACAGCTTTGTGGAGACTTGGTGATCGTGGACTGCGAGGAGCAAGAAGTGGGCAGGGCCCGAGAGGGTTGGGGGAAGGAAGGTTGGCGGGGGCGGCGCTCCATGGCACGGCGGGCACGGCGAATCGAGCACGTCCCATCCCATTCACAACCATGCGTGGCGCGTGGGGGGAGCACTTTCCTGGCTCCATTTCTCCAACGGTCCCTCAGTTTCCTGTTTTATCTTTGCCCTCCGCTCCAGGCTAGTGAGGGTGACGTCCTCTGCCTTCTCTCTAGGGGAAACAAGGCATTAAAAGCGTCCAGAAACAGAGCAGAGCCTGGGCTGGCCATAAAGGGGACCCGGCCAGGGGCTCTCCCCAGCCTCGCATGCATTGGGCGGGCGTCCTGTGGCAGACTTGGGGGTGTGAGTGAGAATCTCGCCAGAGGGCCCAGTGTGAGGGGGTCACAATCTGCCTGTGAAGATGAGGTCACTAAACTATTTGAGTAATGGAGACTGGGCCATGGAGTCTCCCCAAACCCCGGCCAGCTGGGCCTGTACTTACACATTCAGAGGTTGCAAAGAGCTAGGACTTGGAGTTGGAGGCCCTGAGTTCGAATCCCAGCTCCTGTTTGCCCTGGCTCTGGGACGGAGTCACCGGCTGCCTCCCTCTAGGAGTGGATGGAGGCTGCTCCCGCTGCCCTTAGGCCCCAAATAGTGAATTCTGCTGCGGCCCCTCAGGCGGGAACAGCCCTGACTTTGGGTCCTGGACGGGCCGCGCAGCCTGCAGGGCCTCTGGGCCACTCTCCAAGGCCGGATGGAGCCGGTCCACAGGGTGGGGGGGGCATTTCCTCCCCTGGGACACCTCTCCTGGGACAAATCACGGGACAGGCCTGGGCCTGATCGAGTGGGTAACTTAGTATTTATGTTTCCTTTTCTTGGGATCATTCTGAGAAAATACAGAGGAAGCAAAATGTCCCGTGAGACCTTGGTGCTCCCTCCTTCCCCCTCGGAGGCCCAGCTCCTTCTTCCATAAAACG
Source organism: Sminthopsis crassicaudata (assembly GCF_048593235.1). Taxonomy (NCBI): domain Eukaryota; kingdom Metazoa; phylum Chordata; class Mammalia; order Dasyuromorphia; family Dasyuridae; genus Sminthopsis; species Sminthopsis crassicaudata. The sequence goes on from NC_133618.1 coordinate 676,081,483, forward strand.
AAAGCCTTGGCCTAGACCGGGGGCTTCATGCCGGGTTTGCGCCTCCTCATCTTCCTTTGGAACCCATTTCTTTTATGCATTAAAAGAGTTATTCTGAGATCGTGTCCCCGTGCACGTCTGTGGTCAGCCAGAGGGCCCAGAAACATGGGAAGGAAGCTAGAGGAGGCGACTGCTGAGTGCTCTTGTATCTGGGATGCGGATCTCCTGCAGGGTCCGGGACAGACAGGACGCCCAGGCAGAAAGACGCCGGCCTAGTCAGTGGGGCTGGAAGGATGGCCGGAGGGGCCCAGCTCGGGCACTGGGCAAGGAGCCCAGGCCTCCAGGGCCCAGCCCAGGCGCCTCTTGGGGGGCTTTCCACTTACTCTTTCTTTACAATTGCTTTAGACACATTTACTTTGTGCATCTTTTATATTTATTTCTGCAAGCGTGGCAGTCTCACCTTGGCATTGGTAGCAGGGGTTAGTTAGCCTTGCTTCTGTCACAAAGCTCTGAGAGGAAAACACTCTCTGTCTCTGTCTCTCTCTGTCTCTGTCTCTCTTTGTCTCTGTCTCTCTTTTGTCTCTCCCTGTCTCTGTTTCTTCTTTTCACTCTCTCTCTGCCTTTTTCTGTCTCTCTCCCCATTTATTTATTCATTCATTATTCTGTGACATTTATTTGTTTGCACACTCATTCCCTATTTGATTTTTGCACACTTTGTTACCTTCCACACCACGCCTGGGACGTGGGACCCATGGACCACAGATTTGGGGTCACTTGACCCTCTGCTTGTCAGGGTGCTGATGTCCCAATCATTCTCCCCAATTTTAGGGTTAGAGTTCCCGAGCCTCGGACAAGTGAAAAGCCTTCGCTCGCTCCCCACTCTTCTCCGTCCTATAAATGTTGTTTTGTTGTTTCTGACGGTGACCCCTCATTATCCCTCCTCCCTTTTTGTTTTTGGCAAAGGTACTGAAGGGATTTGCCATTTTTCTCCAGCTCATTTTACAAATTCAGAAACTGAGGCAAACTGTGTGAAATAGTTTGTGGAGGTCACCCAGCTAGACGTGTTTGGGACTGGATTTGAACTCAGGAAGACGAGTGTTCTTGACGCTAGACTTGCGCTCTGTGGTGCCCCAAATGAGCTTAAAAGCAGAACCCTGTGGCCTCCGAGAGTTGGCCCTGCCTCCCAATGGAGTTAAGAGAACGGTGCTTTGTGGTCCTTAAGAAGGGGTGCACTTGTTTTCCCCCTGCGCCTCCTAAAGCGTGTCCTGCTCTTTCCGCCCAGACTGCCGAGAGATCCTGCTCCCCATGATGACGGAGCAGCTGAAGTATCACCTGGAGAGGCAGGAGGACCTGGAGGCCTGCTGTCAGCTGCTCAGTAACATTCTGGAGGTGCTCTACCGGAACGACGTGGTGAGTGGGACCGTGTGGGCCGGCCGCGGCGGGGAGCGGGGACGGAGCCTGCCTCCGTCTGGGCTTTGGGGTCGGGCCCATGAGTGAGGGATGGAACCTCCTTCCCTGAGGCCGGGGGCGCCAGGCCGGGGTCCCCCAGCCGGGCCGTGTCAGAGGCGGATCACTGCAGCCCAAGGTCACTCTGCTCTCCATTGTCCCATACTTCCCCCACTAAATTATAGCCGTTACAGCCATTGATTTAAAAAGTGACCCAGTCTGGAAATGCTTAATTGGTTGACTAATGAAAGATCATAAAAATTACACCCTTTGAATGGATCTATTCTTTATTATTTTTAAGATTTGCTTAAATCAAATTCCTGCAATTATACAACAAATTATCATTAATGAGCTAGAATTAATAAAATGGCTTGGACTTTCTTTGTGTGGGCTTTTGCCTTTGACAGGGGCCATTTTTCATCTTGTTAAGGGTTCTAATTGATTTACTTTTAAGTGGGTGAAAGATTTCATAGCAAACATCAGGGCTGGAATTTTAACGACAGTCTTGTGGGGTTGATTGTCAGTGCTCTGTGCTTCTTGTCCAGGGACCCACGCAGCGCCACGTTCAGCTCATCATGGAGAAGCTACTTCGGACCGTGAACCGAACCGTCATCTCCATGGGACGGGATTCTGAGCTCATCGTGAGTGGTTCCTGCTGTCGGCTCTGTGGGGGGGGTGATGATTTTGAGGATGAGGATGATGATGATAAGGATGGGGATGATGAGGATAAGGATGACGATGAGGATGAGGATGATGATAAGGATGAGGATGATGATGATAAGGATGAGGATGATGAGGATGATGATGGTGAGGATGATGATAAGGATGAGGATGATGATGATAAGGATGAGGATGATGAGGATGATGATGGTGAGGATGATGATAAGAATGAGGATGATGATGATAAGGATGAGGATGATGAGGAGGATGAGCGGGGCCATTTTTCCATGATGAACAAATTTAAATCTTCATCACAGTGAGCAGACTTGATACTTTTATGATTGCTGTGGTTTCTGGAGTATGGTTTAGTGTTTATTTGTGACTTCAATTTGGAACTGAAATGGGCAGAGAACAACTGTGACCCAGATAAAACTGTCTCATCAAGTCAGCCCCAGGAAGCCGGCCTTTCCCAGATGCCCACGTGTGGCACGTCGGGCCGACCCTGCCATTCTGGTGCTCCAGGTCGGCTGCCTGCAATTGGCATGTGTCATGCTGGCCCGAGGCTGGGCGACACTGACGCCTTTCCCCCAGACGTGGCAGGACAAGGCCGGCCCCCCCCAGGGGTCCTGGAGCTGCTCTGGGAGACTGCTTCGTGATGGTGTCAGTCCTCCTCATGGCTGATCACAGATGAGTGTGAAGAGTGGAATGAAAATCAGCAGTTGTGGCTCTTTTTCATCTTACTAAAGTAATTCATTGTAGCCGTGTGCCACATCCCTTATGTCTTTCTTCCTTCCTTCCTTCCTTCCTTCCTTCCTTCCTTCCTTCCTTCCTTCCTTCCTTCCTTCCTTCCTTCCTTCCTTCCTTCCTTCCTTCCTTCCTTCCTTCCTTCCTTCCTTCCTTCCTTCCTTCCTTCCTTCCTTCCTTCCTCCTTCCTTCCTCCCCTCCTCCCTTCCTTCCTTCCTCTCGCTTTCTCTCTCTCTTCCTCCCTTTCCCCCCCTTCTCTCTCCCTCTCTTCTTTCCCTCTGTCTTCCTCCCTTCCCTTCCCACCCCAGTCTTTCTTTCCAAGCACAATTTGTGGGAAAGCTTGGCTGAATTAGCATGTGAGAAGGCCGAGGCTTTGATTTCAAAGGCATTTTGGTCCAGGCTGAGTGTTCTCTCTTGCAGCTTGAATGTGCCATGTGTTGTATGTCAGTATGCTAGATTATTTCTGGGTTTGGTACGATGGTTCTATGATGTTTCCAATTTTTTTCTACTTTTCTTGTGAAAGTAAATTTTCCTTACTCCTAATTTTCTACTGTTGTTATTCTCTTCTCTGGTGCAAAAATGAATTTTCTGTCCTAAATTAAAGAGGAAGCTCAGCCCCAATCAGGAGGCTGTGTTTCTAGGCTGAAGCTGAGGCTTCTTTTGTATCTTGATGGGCCTTAGGATGGTTTTCTGAATATATCAACTCCAATTTCTGCTGCTGGTCCCCTTGGTACCTCAATATTGCTCCTTCACATGGGAATCCTTCCGGGGTACATTTAAAGGTTCCCATCCACTTCCTCTCTTTACCTTGTTCTCCTCCTTGCTATTGGGGGTATTTTGTGGTGAAATAAGTTTCCCAATTCTACACTGTTCAGCCAGAGGAAGATGTATACTAAATAATGGTAGTATTTCCACCTTATTTTATAGGAGACGAGGAGAAGGGGAAACAGAGTCACTGGGCCAGTTCTGGAGAGGTCCATTTAATGTAGCTTAATTAACTACACAGAAATTTGATTAGAGATTGGCCAAAATATTGGGAACATTTTAGTTGGGCTTACTTTTTAGTGACGGTGCAGGAGGCTTTTATTATGAGTCTGGTATGACGGGCGACAGACTTGGGGCCGGAAGAGCTCTTAGAAGTGGGACAATTCCAGCCCTTCATGTCACCGAGGCAGAAATTGAGTGTGAAAGAAGATAAATGACGGGTCATGTTAAAAATAACCGTTTACATTTCCTTAGAGCAGGGCTTCTCAAACTACGGCCCGCGGGCCAGATGCGGCCACTGAGGACGTTTATGCGCCCGCCGGGTTGTGGCAAATGGGCCGAAGGGCGGAGACAGAGTGGGAGCTTTTGTCCGGCCCTCCCACGGTCTGAGGGACAGTGAGCTGGCCCCCTGTTTAAAAAGCGTGAGGACCACTGCCCTAGACCTTTCACATGCTGCTCCACCTGACCACTGATTTGGTGCAAAGATTATAATTTCCCAACATTATGAGTTGATTGCAGTTCTTTTTCTTATTAAGAATTGAAGAAACTGTTAATGAGGGAGGTTCACACAGCTATCAGGCCCCTGTGGGGAGATTCGAACTCAGGCCCACTTGACTACAAATCTATTTACGAGGCTCCCTTGCTGCTACATAAGCTCCATACCCATGATGCTTTTCGGTAAGGGAGTAGGAGGCCAGGATGTGTGTAATGGGAAGCCACAGAACGTTTCTCTGCTAGAATAGCACTCCTGGTGCCCGTTCTCTCTCCGGTTGCTGCCAGTTGGGAAAACCGCTCCGGTCCCGTGGTGGGAATTCCCCTTGTTCTCACTGGGCCTTGTGGCGGGAATCGGAGCAGCTTTGAGCAGACGGACAGCTCCCCGGTTCTTTGAGGGGAGGTCGGGTCGCCAGCCCATTTTTCAGAGAGCCAGGTCGTATTCACATTGCTCTGAATGGAATCAGCCCCTTCCTTTGCTGCCCTCCTCCCTCCTCCCCTCTGAGGCCCCGATGCTCGGCCCGCACCCTGCGCCCTCCTGGTTCGGGATTCCTGCCTCTTGTGCCCATGTGGCTGCACCGGAATTAGATTAGGGAGGGAGCTGGGGAGGCGGTGACAAGGCGGTGGACCCGGGCCATCGCGGGCAGCCACACACTCCTGCTGGCCCTCGCTCCCGTCTGCAGAGGAGGGGGCTTTGTGGCGGAGACCCTTGTTCGGTGTGTTTGCAGAGCACAAAAAGGGGGCCCGGTTCTGCAGCCTCAGCAGGGCCCCGGGCTTCCTGGTGTGGCCCACAGAGCTCCGGGGAGATTCTCCGCTTCAGTTTCTGAAGGGGACGGCTCCCCGAGAAGTGCTTGGGCAGCTTGCCCCGGGCAGGGTGTTTCCTCGCCCTTCGTCTCTGGGCTGACCCCGCTTGGTGACCCACAGGGTAGTGTTCTAGGCTCATTGGGACCCCCCTGTTTGCCTGTTATGTCTTCTACCGTGTTGGGAGCATGGCCGGGAGCGGGTCGGCCCCCGCGGGCTGCAGTGTGTCCCCAGCGCCTGGCACCTGGTAGCACTTACTTAATGCCTGTGGCCTGGTTGGTGTCCCAGTGGTGGATTGTGCAGCACTGAGGCCACTGCCAGGGTCTCCTGGACTGGTGGTCTCGGGGAATCTCTTGCTGCTTTGGGGCCATTCCTTTGTCTTTCCTCTCCCTCCCTCACTGTCTTTCCCTCTTACTCGTTCCTCTCTTCTTTTCCTTCTCTCCCCCTTTCTATTCTCCCTCCCTGCCCCTCCCTCCCACATCCCCCTCTCCCTCTTCCCCTTTCCTGGCCCGTGCTGCCCTCAGGCCGTGCTGCCCCCGCAGTCTGGGTGGGGGGTTTCCCGGGCAGGGGCCGACAGAACACAGCTGCCTCAGGAGGCCAGAACCTTCCCGGGTGGGAAAGAGCCACTTAGTTTTCCCACTTCACCTGCTGGAGCTTCCTCCCTTGGAGTAGCAGGGAGGCTGCTCTGGCCCGGTTCTTCCCGCGACGAGGTGCCAGTCAGTCTCAGACGCTCTTTTACGAAGGGCTGATGGACGATGAGAGCGCTAATTCCTTCTGCCAGAAGACTTTGGGGGCTCCCGAGCCAGGGCCGCCCGGGCCGTGCCTTTATAACCGCGGCGTTTGTTTAGGGCCGGTGGCAGTGCCTCACGGCGGCTTGTCTCATCCAGGTTCGATCTTCGGTGTATTTTGTCTCCACGTACACTAGATGCTCTTGTCGCTCGTTAGGGAGCCAGGCTTCGTGCTCCTCGGCCCTTCCTCCACGGACGCCCCTCCGAGCGCCTCAGAACTCAGGGGCCCAGGCTGAGGGACCCGGGCAGTCAGCGGGTGGTGCACGATGGGCCTCGGCCTTGGGCTCGAGCGCTCGTCCTCCGGGCTTCTCCAGTGAGCCATGCGCCCTTCGGGGCCTGGATGCACCGGCCAGCCTTGAGGGCCGGGCCCCCCCGTAATGACTGAGCTGAAGGGCGGGACCTGCGGGGCCGGGGTATCCAAGCAGGTGGCGGAAGGAGCGCGGGGGGAGATCTGACAGCGAATGGAAATGACCCTTATTGAAGGAGGCTGGGAGCTCTCAGCGAGAGAACCCATATGTGTAAATGTGTGTGCGTGTGTCCATATCCAATGAAATCTCTATCTCCAAAAACTCACCCACACACATTCATATTTATATATACACGTGTAACATACATCTACATCTGTCTATCCATCTCTAGGCAAATAGGGTTAAGTGATTTGTCCAAAGCCCCCTCAGGATATTTATTTTTGTGTTTTATATTTATGTTATACATTATATTTTCATGATTTATTTATATTTTTATGGTTTACATTATTTATATTTATTATATTATATATTTATATTTATATGCTTTATTTATATTTTATATTTATATTTTATTTTATTTATATAAAATATTTATTTTAATATAAAACAATCCTTTATAATCGTCCGTGTTGGAAGCCATTTCTGCCCTTGGGGTATCGAGGTAATTGCTCTTCCTTTCCTCCAGCGAAGGCCCAAGAAGCGACTTCTCTGTGATTTCCCTCCTTGAGTCGGGGCCTTGCAGGATCTTCACCCGCCTCCTTGTTCGGCTGCTGATTTTTTCTATCCTTTTGCCTTTATGCAACAAGAAGCTCTGGGCCTGGTCGGTGTGCTCCTTGTTGCCTCCCGGCAGCGGGAGGACTGTGGAAAACGTGGAGACCGCTGCTCCGGGGAGCAGGGGATGGCTCTGACTGTGCATCGCTAGGACCCTGACACGTAGCAGGCCTGAGTGTTTCTTGCTGACTGGCGTGTCCTTTGTACTAAGGTTTGTCATTCCCTCTAAAGAATTCTCAATGTCTGCCACGTCTATTTCTGGGATCAGGTTTTATTCTGTTCCTCATGGAGTGAATCAGTGAACGAGGGGCCCCGTTGGACATTAGCGCCCAAAATATTGACCTTCCCGGACACTGTCCAAACCTCCTGGGGGCCAGCTCTTGGCCGAGCTCTGCCTCCACCTACCACCTGGGGGGTCTGCCCAGCCGGGGTGGGAGCGCTGATACCCGGGACCTGGGGCGTGGTAGAAAGGGAGCACCTCCGAGGAGAGGGAGGAAGGGGAGCGAAGGAAAGAGCTTTGTTCTTAAGCTGCCAGACAGTGGAGAGGACCGGCTCTCGGTGAACGTCCATTCACAGAGGGCAGAGCCGGGGTCCCGCCGGGGAGTTTGGGGGTAAGTCAGAACTGGGGTGCCACTGGTTTTAGGACTGCAAGTGAAGGACCAGAAGGGAAGTGGGAGCGGGGAAGGGATCCATGGTGGGAGAAAACAGCGAGATGGCCCGGAGGCGTCCGCTTGGGGTGGGCATCCACCAGTCCAGGCGAGCTAGAGTGTGTCTGTCCGGGTGGCTGCTTTTGGTTCACTCAGCCATTCCCTGCATCCCTTCTTTGGGCCAGGATTTCGGGGGGGACTGAATGGGCTTATCACTCCCATTGATGGGGCTCACAGTGGTCCGGGGCTGCTCTGGCTAGAGAAATGGCTACTCTAGTTTTGTGACTTGGATTAAGTCCCTACTGTGGGCAGGCCGGAGATCGAAAGGCACAAAGGGCGTGGCCCCCGACTCTCAGGAGCGGGGACAAAGCTGGTCCCCCCCACTTCTCTCCTTCCGGAGGCCGCAGAGGCTGCCGGGGCCTTCACCTCGGCCTCTGCCTCCCTCCTTGTAGGGAGAACTGCCGGCACCACGAAGGGGGCTGTGGCCCAGCTCCTGCTGCACCCCCACCTCTGGGAGAGTGCTCCAGCTTACTTCCGGAAGATGTTCCTCCTGCTTGTGGAGGAACGGAGACCCGGGCATCCTGATAGAATTAAGGAAGTTTGGGTCTAGATATTAAGGAAGTGTGAGTGCCTCTGAGCCCCTCCTGAGCCCCCCATTCTTCATGTTTACAGAGCAGGCGGAGGAGGGGAGGGCTTCGGGGCATTTCCCAGAGGAAGATGCTCATTCCCGGGGCTGGGATGGAAAACTAGTCTCCCTCTGTGGCGCTCCGAAAGCTAGGCTTTGAGGAGACACTGAATCATGTCTTTTCCCGCTGTCTGATTTTCTGTAAATAGGTGTCATTTTGTTCCCAAATTTTATGTAACGTGATGAAATAAACCTTATAATGTATATGTGGTTTTAATCAAAATTTTAGATTCATTTTAAAAACCCACTTTGAGGTATCTTGTTCTGCCAGGGCTGTTGTTATTGCCAGTTCTCCGAGCGAGGGAAGGCCACCTTTTGTTTCAAGTCTCAGTTACGGGTCATTGTTAACCAACTAGTCGGTTTTAAGACAAGAAAAGAGCGGATTGGTGACTCATGTGAAAGTCATCATTTCAGGGTCATTTAAAAATGAAATTGTTCTACTTTAATGAAGTTCTTTTCAGTGAAGGTCATGGGCACTGGCCCTCCACCCTGATTCTGACTGAAAAAGCTAGTGTCTGTCTGTCTGTCTGTAAGGGATTGGGAGGCTGCCTGGGAGGCCCGCTGTCCGCTCTGTTGGCTCGGGCCCCGGACTCGCTCTGGCAGCCGCGACCTTCCCCCGGGCTGCATTGGCACCTCGTGTTTACATGCCAGGTTTCATTTTGCTCTCTAGAAAGCTGCTAACATTGCAGTCCTTGCACTGAGATCCTTGGGAGTCTTCAGACAGAAGGTGGGCCAGCTTGTTCGAAACATTTTTATAACTTTAATTAGAAACTGTAGAAAATACAGGAAACACATTTCCCCCCACATGAAACAATCGTACTTCCTTCCTGGCCCAGTGTCACCTTTCCCTCTCCTTTTCTTACACAAAAATACTTTTGAATATAGTTTACTTATGTACAGAGATTGTTAGCCCTCACGTGGTTTTACCGTCCGGGTGAGTTGATCATTAAAGCCCCAGCGTCCATGGCTCTCACCGAGCATTTGCAACTCATTTTCCTTATGAATGGTTTTCAAGGCAAGAGCCAACCCACTCGCTTCAACGTTTTTGTAGACTAAAAATACTTGGAACTAAAATGGATTTAATGTGGAAGAAGGAGGAAGCAGGACCCAAATCGGAGTGTGGGTACAAGCTTCTTGTAAAGATGCTCACACCTTGCCTTGCCTTTTCTTTTTCTTTCCTTTCCCTTTCCTTTCCTATTTTTCTGTCCATTCCTTTTTCCTTTCCCTTTCCCTTTCTTTTCCTTTTCTTTTTTTATTTTCCTTTTCTTTTTTCTTTCCATTCCTTTTTCCTATCCCTTTCTTTTCCTTTTCTCTTTTTTCCTTTCCTTTTCTTTTTTCTTTCCATTCCTTTTTCCTTTCCCTTTCTTTTCTTTTTCTCTTTTTTCTTTCCTTTTTTCTTTCCATTCCTTTTTCCTTTCCCTTTCTTTTCCTTTTCTTTTTTTATTTTCCTTTTCTTTTTTCTTTCCATTCCTTTTTCCTTTCCCTTTCCCTTTCTTTTCCTTTTCTTTTTTTATTTTCCTTTTCTTTTTTCTTTCCATTCCTTTTTCCTTTCCCTTTCCCTTTCTTTTCCTTTTCTTTTTTTATTTTCCTTTTCTTTTTTCTTTCCATTCCTTTTTCCTTTCCCTTTCTTTTCTTTTTCTCTTTTTTCTTTTCTTTTTTCTTTCCATTCCTTTTTCCTTTCCCTTTCTTTTCCTTTTCTTTTTTATTTTCCTTTTCTTTTTTCTTTCCATTCCTTTTTCATTTCCCTTTCTTTTCTTTTTCTCTTTTTTCTTTCCTTTTTTCTTTCCATTCCTTTTTCCTTTCCCTTTCTTTTCCTTTTCTCTTTCCTTTCCTTTTCTTTCCTTTGCTTTCCCTTTTTTCTTTTTCCTTTCGTCTCCTCTTCTTTCCTCTCCTCTCCTCTCTCCTTTCTCCTTTCCTTTTTTCCTTTTCCCCACTCTTCTCCCTCTTTTTGCTCTTTTTCTCTCTCTCCATCTTCTTCCTACTTTCTTTCCTTTCTTCCTCCCTTTCTTCCTTCATTGCCCTCTCCTCCCTTCCCTCCTTCATTTCTCTTTCCAACTTCCTTTGGACTTTTTTCTTCTAGCTCTGATAATACTAAGGATCTATGGCATCTCTACTGTTGCTGATCCCTCCGCCCTTGCAGATTGCCTAAAGACTTAGTTGAGGAGCTGTACGAATGGCCGAGCCCTGACAGTTCTTCACCCTCCGGCAGGCTGGTATGTAACCTCACGTGGGTTGCTCCTTGGCTCAGCATCACCCCGCCCGTCACCGGGGCCCTCCTCGCCCATGTGACAGCAGAGGCCTTGGCGAGCCGGCCGAGCCGGGCCCTGGAAAAGATGCCCGTCAGTTGGGTGAGCGGGACACTGTGCACAATGACTTCAGTTGTACAAAAAGGAGAAAGGAGATCCCTAGTTCCTATTATGACAAGCGAGGGTTTGACAGACAAGAGTTAGTGACGCCTCAGGGAAGGGGACTTGGTTATAAAAAGAGAGCTGTAAAGGTGCAAAGAATGAGTGAAAAAATAAAGAAGATTTCCATTGTCATGTGTAACCAAGAAAGGATTCCAAGTGTCTCTGTTTATTTAAAAAATACCTAAAAACTTTTGATTCACAGCTTTTCCTAAGGAGTCAGGGAGTACAGCTTCCTACTAGGTTAAGTGGCGATGACGTTCGTCCGTTGAGGCGGCTAAGCTAAAATGCACTGGGTTCATCTTGGAGATGGTCAGGTCATCAACAGTTGTTACAAAGCTTAACAAATGATATAAAACCTCTGGCTGCTTTCCCATCGGCCCACAGGAGACCGGAGCCCACAAGAACGTCCTCCGCCGAGGCGACGGGATGCCCGCGAGCCCTCGGGAGCCGGGGCCTTCCTCGTCTGCCTCTCGGTAGTGGTTTTCAGCTTCTTGCCAGAATTGAGTATTTGGCCTGTGGGTACCAAAAAGATTAAAAATGAGATCTAAGAAAGCTTAGAGTCCCGAAGCTTTGACCCTGTCAACTTGCAGTGATTAAAGGCGTGTCCTGACTTTGGGCGGTCCGTGGCTGCTCGCCAACAGGGAAATGAGTGTGGAGATGGAGGAGATGCTCAACGAGAGGTGTCGACGAGACAGAGATGGGATCACTTGGCTTAACTCTACAGCACGTGAAGGCAAATATACACAGAGTCACATTTTAGAGAGTATTCATGGTCTCCGACCACTTGAAAAAAATTGTGCTTTCTCCAGAATTTTGTGTGCTGAAAATTGCACTCACCCCCTGCTTGTTTGCAAAATTAAATGTAAAAATGAAGTCCTGTGCAAACGTAAGGCTTGCTTTTTTCTTCTTATTAGTACTTCAGAAAAATAAAGGCTGGAAACTAAGTGTGAGTTTCTCTGCTGTGTACAGAATGAGAGCCCGCCCGGCGTTTCTCGAGCAGGTCTGGGGAAGAGGGAAGGGTTCTCTTTAGCCGTCATCTTCGTATACGGTTCACTTTGCGTTTCCCCTCACACAGCGGTGAAGTGCCAACAGAAGTGGGCAAGGTCTGAAGGGCATCCCTCGCCTCCGTCTCGTTCTCTGTTAAGTAAAAAGGCCTTTTTGGTAAGCGTGGTGAGAGATGGATGTTGCCCCAACGACAGCACTGTTCAATTGATTCGGAACCTTTGAAGAAAGGGATCACTCAATTCCAGTGTGTTTTCGAGGTGGCGGCCTTTAGACTCCAGATTCGGTGTTTCGTTAAAGGAACCAGAGTCTCCATCTTCCATGCTTTTTGGATTCAGTTTTGGATTTTTGCTTGGGAGTGGAGGAGTAAGTCTCCGGAGAGTAAGGCAAGGGTGCGACCTGAGTTTCCTCAATGGGATGAAGTTTTCTCAGAACTGGCTGGAGCTTATCTTCTTGCTGCTTAAAATCCAGTTCCACACTACGAAACAAAAGAGAGGGCAGTCAGTGGTCAGTGGAGCTCAAGCTAAGCAGGTTAAGAGGGGGTTATTTATTTGTTGGCCTCCAAAATTAATTTTTCTGGTTAATCATCGCCATTGTGGAAGTGCACGGGAAATCATTTCATTGAGCTGAACTTAATTTCTGACCCTTGGAAAATCAATATGGCTTCTTTAAGATATTCAAATAAGTTTGTAAAGGGGGAAAGATCCAGATCTCTCTCTCTCCCCTCCCTTACACACACACACGCTTTCCTGGGCCTCCCAACAAGGCCCTGACCAGCTTCTCCAGGCTTTTTTGCCATGGAGCTGAGGCTTGCTTAGGTCCTGGCCACCCAGCCACCTTCCCCTCACCTGGACTGTCGTGAGAGACTTCTCACTGCATCCTCAGCCCGTGGCTGCCCGGTGACTCCCTACTAACTGCCTCCTGCTTCAATGGCCCTTCCTTTCCCTGACTTCCAGGGCTTTTCTCCTTCTAACATTTTGTATGTATTTTACACACACACACACACACACACACATCTCCCTCTCCAGACTGTAAGCTGCTTGTGCATTTACACTTTGCCTGAAATATAGTAGGTGCTTGTGTTTGATAATTAGAGCGAGCCGGCAGTGGGCTTTCCCTTCTGGTGCCCCTTGCTTCAGAAGCGCTTCTGATCCAGCGTCAGGGGGAGCTCGGGCGTCCCTGAAGACCCCTGATAGGAGCTGAGCTGGGAGAGAGGACAGACCCAAATTGTGCAGCTGGGATGGTTTGTTTAGTTGAGTTCTTCCCTTGACCTAGGGATGAGGTATATTACCTAAGGCGATACTGCTGCGGGAAACCAACGTTTCCCAAATTTCCCTTGGACCCGCGGACACCCCGGGCATCCTCCTGATGTTTGGGCTCGTGTTGTTGGGTTTAGTCAGGAATTGGGACGACTAAGAGCTTGGATTTTGTGTATTAATGCAATTTGGGGACTTGTAATTATTGACTTTCCATTAAGCATCTACTTGGAATATCCTGTTATTAAGTAATTAATCACACTCTAGAACCATGTAATCATGGAAGAATCTAAGTGGGAGCCTTTGTGAACAGAATCCCTCGACTTGCTCCGGGCCCTCACTCTTTCCCGTTGCAGTAAGCACGGATTTCAGTTTTGGACGAGCAAACCCCTCCATGTCCCAGCATGCATAGCTGGGCCCTCCCACCCCCCAAAATGGGCAGGGCCCCCGGTGGGGATCCACAAAGCATCAGTGCCCAAGAAGGTGAGCTTTAGTGATCCCGTGCTTCCCGCCAGCGAATCCCCTGGGCTCCGGTAGCTCGGCTCGCTCATTAGGACGGAGACAGCTGGCAAGTGTGGGGGGACCAGAGCGCCCAGAGTGTGGCCCGGCCAGGTGCTCATGGGCCCTGGAGGTCCGACAGCCTTAATAAGGGTGAATGGGAACTGAGGAGAACTCCCGGCCCTGGATGAGATTAGCTGCCTCGTGAGAGAACATAGTGGTAAAGGTGGGATTCACGGGTCCCGCTTCCTCCTAGCCTTTCCTGTGGTAGGCAGAGACTGGGGGATTGGTAAAGCCAGAGGGCAGAAGACACCTTGTGCCCTTGCCCTGCCTCTGTCGTGGAGACGCTGCCAGAGAAATGGAGCACCTCGAGCCACTTCTGAGAGCAGCAGGAGTAGTCCCCCCAGGAGCAGGGAGCTGGACCTTCTCTCATGTCCCAGAGGTGCACAAGAGCCTGCTTGAGCCCAGATGTGTCACCAGCTGCCCGGTCGGAGGGCGGGGGACAGGGGAGCTTGTGCTCGCTGGGTTCTGAAGTCCCCTTTAATCTTCAGTCCCTTACAATATTCATTTCATTGTCATGAATAGGCAAGCCCATTTTCCATGAGTCTCTTCTCCCATGCTCCCATCACACCAGTGACCACATGGGGTTAAAAAGAAGCCCCTTTTGTTTGGTTTGCTGTTTTTTTCCTCCTGGAACTGCTCATCCCTGCCCTTAACAGTCCGTACTGCTGCTCCATATTGTTGGAATGACATTGCTAGTACAGTTCCAGCCAAAGGGCTTATCCCGTGGCGTCAGAGCCAGATGGGCCGTGTTTGCATTCGGAATTTAAAGCTCCGGGAAAATCCTTGTTTCATCAGGCTGGGCCACAGAGATCGAGTGGCCGGGCTCCAGTCTTGGGGTCCAGCTGATTCCCAGCGGCGGGCGGGGGAGAAACTTGGAGCTTCTGTCTTTGCTGCTCTCGTGCATTCTCCTTTCCAGGTCGTCTCCAGTACTCCGTCTTGGGGTAAGATGAGGGGGAGAGGAGCAGGAGAGGTCCAAAATTCATTTCTGTGGGCTTTGACATAAATCACGGCTTGAAAAAGTAGATATTCGTCTGCATTGGTTTGATCCAGGGAGATTTCTGCCTTGTTTTTGCCTCCATGACCTCAACTGAAGGAGGAGATGCCGTGTCTGCAGAGTGACAGTCCCACTAAATCGTCATACGCATTTCCTCTTAGATTGTTTCCAGTTTTTAAATAGGAAACCTGCTCTTGTTTCACGTTTAGCCTCCCAAGGACCCTGCCCTGTTTGCCCAGCTGCTGGCACCTTTCTTCCTCAGAGATGCCCTTTTGGCTCCCTCGTGGGTACCATGGGGTACTATTGGGTCACCCTTTTTCTTGTTAAACTTGAAGTCTGGGACTATTGGAGCTTTTTCTTTGTCTCCTGCTCCTTAGTTGATTTATTTAAAATCTTGATTGATTTTCTCATTCTTCGTTTCCCCTTTTGTAACACAGAGATGGTGATAGAACTTGGACTGGCAATATGGCAGGCTTGCTGGGAAAAGCAAATAGAATTTCCCATCTAAGGTTCTGGCAAAGATCGGCTAATGGACAGATAACCGGGACCCTCCACAGCTGAAGAGGGCAGAGAAAATCTGTGAACTCATTTCCTGCCATTTTGGAGAGATGGCGTGGAGTAGGGTGGAAGCCGGAGTCAGAACACTGGGGTTCGGGCTCCTCTTTCCTCCCTTTGCAGTGACTTGGGGGCTCTGAGCTGGGATCAGCCGCCGTGGGCATTGCCCCTAATGACGCTTTCAGGGTCTGGGCTCCAGTGAAGAGAACGCTAGGTAAACCGTAGAGAGCTCTGTAAGCTGTGAAGATCTTTACAGAAAAGTGATCTTCTGGCATCATTGCTCGGAAAATTAATGAGCTGCCGGGACAGGAATTTGTCAGAATATTTACCTCTGAGGTTTTAACTAAACGTAGTTTGTCTAACCTTGTCCAAGGCCGTGATTTCCCATCAAACCACGAAGCCACTTCCTTTCTACGAGAGGTAATGATACGTCCTCAGACTTTTCTTCCCTCACCTGGAAAGGCCTCATTCCTTTGATTTCTATTTCTGTTAGAGCCTTTATTCCCAACTTCTCTTTGAACACTTTCAAATTTTATGGTGAAACTCCTCAGGAATGGATGGAGTGATTTCCATGGGATTGACCAGTTCTACCAAAGAAATGGATGTCCTTCTTGCCAGGTCCCCTCAGCTGAACCCCCCTCTTTTCCCTTCCGCTACCTCCAAGCAATCACCAAGGGCCATTGTTTCGGCCATTGGAGCTTGTCTCATGCCAAGGATCCTCCTCCTTTCTGTTCCTCGTGCCCTGCTCTAGTTCAGCCCCCTTTGGCCTCCCACCCACACCATTAAAACAGACTTGACTCTTAATTATTCTCAATGTGTTTAGTCCGTCCTTGTGCCAAAATCATCTTCCAATCATGAGACCTGAGCATATGACTTCTCAGAAACCTCAGGCTCTTCTTCCCTTATCCTTTTGTTTACCATTCCTTTCCCTGAGTTATTTTGTACAAAATTGACCAGCTGGCTCTTCCCTGTCTTCAACATGCTGAGTCCCTTGCCGGGTGTTCATGTAGGCCATGGCTTTTCTATCAAGACTGGTTTCAATGGATACCTCCTCCGGGAAGCTTTCTCAGATTACCCTCACATTTAACTTATTCAATTAGTCAGTGAATTATTCTCACCAACAATCAGCTTTCCTATCCATTTGCACAGGAATCCTTTAGCAGTATGTACTGGTGCCATTCTTTCTTCCTTGCCCTAGGTAGAGGTCAGTGCTACATTTCTGTATCTATATATTTCTATCTCTGTCTGTCTTTCTGTCTATCTGTCAGTCTGTCTTTTTGTCTGTGTATCTATGTATCTATGTTTCTATCTATCCATCCATCCATCCATCCATCCATCCATTCTTCCATCTATCCTTTCATTCATCCAATCATCCATCCATCCACCGAACCATCCACCCATCCCTCCATCCATCTATCCATCAATCCACCCAAGTATCCATCCACCCATCCTCATCCCATCCATCCACCCACCCATCCATCCATCCACCCACCCATCCATCCATCCACCCATCCATCCATCCACCCATCCACCCATCCATCTACCCACCCATCCATCCATCCATCCATCCACCCACCCATCCATCCATCCACCCACCCATCCATCCATCCACCCATCCATCCATCCACCCATCCACCCATCCATCTACCCACCCACCCATCCATCCATCCATCCATCCACCCACCCATCCATCCATCCACCCACCCATCCATCCATCCACCCATCCATCCATCCACCCATCCACGCATCCCTCCATCCATCTATCCATCAATCCACCCACGTATCCATCCACCCATCCTCATCCCATCCACCCATCCACTCACCCATCCATCCATCCATCCATCCACCCACCCATCCACCCACCCATCCATCCACCCATCCACTCACCCATCCATCCACCCACCCATCCACCCACCCATCCATCCATCCACCCACCCATCCATCCATCCACCCACCCATCCATCCATCCACCCATCCATCCATCCACCCACCCACCCACCCATCCATCCATCCATATTTAAACGCTGCTTAGCTCGGAGAGATGAGCTTTCTGCTTCGGTGACTGGGTATATGAAGTGGCTTTTGTAACCAACCGTGCAATGCATGCCTAAGGTCATATTAAAGAAACTGAACTCTGTAAAATCTCCGGGGACACATCTCTTACTCACGCTTTGGAAAACCTCCCCAATTCTGTTGTCTCCAGCCTCTGAGTGAAAAGTCCTTTGTTTTTCTCACTGGAGGATTTACACACTCGGGTTATTTACAATTTATATTTTTCCAAAATTGTCTCAAGGAGAGTGATTGTGTTCAGACAACTTGATTGAGATAAATGCTTTTTCTTCCTTTCCCCTCATTTGATCTCATGGTCTCTTAGCCAGAGTGACCCGCCTCAGTGGAAGGACCCCAGTCCGTGGGCCTGGCGTGTAAGGTCGGCTCTGCTTCTACCCATTGGGGTTTCTTTGCCCAGTGAGCCCCAGTTTCCTGATTGGTTCCTCCTACCTATAAAGTTCACCCCTTAACTTCCTGCAGCCCGGGCCCACAGGCTCTCCGTCAGGTGAACATGCTCTGTTGTGCTCCAGGTGGGTAGAGGGTGGCAGGTGATGGACAGGGTGACTGAGCCTGAGAAAGGAAGAAAGGAAGGAAGGAAAGAAAGCTGGGCTGCCTTTGACAGTGGAATAAAGAATGCCCCAGAGGGCCCTGAATCATCAAGCGGAGGTTAAGCTGTGGTTCGTGCTTTGTTTCAGGGAACATTTTTGTGCATTCTCCCTTGAAAACGCTTCCCTTTTGATCCAAATAAAAAGGCCTTCGAGGCAAGGACTGTTTACCCAGTTAGTACCTTGGGCCAGGTCCAAGTTCTGCTCCAGGGCCTGTGGCTCGGACCCTGCTCCTTCAGCTCCAATGCTGAAGGCAGCCGGGGGAGCAGGGCCCGAGCCCTTCACTGGGCTTCACCAACTGAGTTCAAATCCTGCCTTAGATGTCAGATTATATGTATGAGATGTGATCATGTCTATGATCTCTGACTAGAATGGATCACTGCCGAAGGGCAGCCCCGAATGACTCAAGATTTGAGTCTGGGGGACGAGTAGCAGTGGTATTGATGGAATGATCCCTGAGCAGGAGAGATGGGCTGGGGGCGCGGGGCCAGGTTGGGTGAGGGTTTCCATGCAGAATCTCCAGGTGGTCATGGAATTGGCAGTTGGAGCTTTAGGACTGGAGGTCAAGAGAGACTTGGGTCCGGAGATGGAATCATGGCGGAGGAAAAGGCTCTATCTGGGTGCCAGGAAATACAAGAAGGCTAGCCCAACCGAGGAGACTGGCGAGAGCAGGCGCAGGAGGCTTCATAGCCAAGCCCGAGTCCGTCTTTCCAAGGTGACCCCAAAGGCCTCCACTTAATATACCCTGACTGCTGGTTGGGTCTGCCCATGGAGTTGACGCCCTGGCAACTTCTGCCCAGTGTGCCAGCCCCGAGCGTAGACTGTCCTGGGACCAGTCTCCCCGACCGGACAGAGGCTGAGCACAGGGGGCTGGGAGAGCAATGGCCATCTTTTCCTGTCTGTTCTGGAGAAGGGGGTATACATCTCCCTCGCCGGACCCGATACTCGCCCGGAGCCCGAAACTGATGTGAGAGTGTTCTCAGTGAGCCCACTTAAGCATCTGGTTTCCTTCGGGGTTGCCATGATGTTCTTGGGGTTCTCTTTATTATGTCCTTGGGAGCCCCCGGTTTCTGTTGCAGTTTAGGAACGTGGGGCAGACAATCGCTGAATTCCATCCTTCAGGCTGCGATGCCAGTGGGGATCATCTATCCAAACTTGACAGTGTCTGCCAAGGGACGTGCCAGCTGTTGTCTGATCACCTCAGAGGAGGGTCAGCCTGTCCCCCACAGCTCCTGGACCAGACTGACTGACTCTAGTTGGATCCTAGTCTGAGGCAGATGAGAACAAGGACTGTATCCTCCCTGAGTCTTCATGGCTCCTGGCAAAATATCGGTGCCATCCATGTCTCCTTGAACAGCATGGGTCCCAAGCCCGTCCCCATCCTTTTTCTCCTCTGAATATCCTACTTGGGCTTTGCCCTTCCTGCAGCAGGATGCTCCGAGCTGGTGCAGTGCCCCAGAGTGTGCTGGCAGGAAGGAGGGGCAGGGCACTTCTTATCAGCTGGGAAAGTTTCCTATTATCTGCAGTGATACCATTTTATGGGAGTATTTTAAAATCACATTGAGCTTTTATAAGAAGATAGAGAATGGAGGTTATCCATGACAAGGCTCACTGTTCTTTCCAAATGGGAACCTCTGACCTTATCAATCACTCAATCAGCATTGATAAGGCACCTGGTGTCTGTCAGCAGCTACTTTTGGCACTAGGAATGAGGCCACAGACTTAAAATTCGAGTTGGTGCCATCACTGTGCTGACTTCCAATGGTTTAAAGATTTTATTTTATTTCTTCTTCTTTCTTTTCTTTCCTTCCTTCCTTCCTCCCTCCCTCCCTCCCTCCCTCCCTCCCTTCTTTCCTTCCTTCCTTCCTCCCTCCCTCCCTCCCTCCCTTCCTCCCTCCCTTCTTTCCTTCCTTCTTTCCTTCCTTCTTTCCTTCCTTCCTTCTTTCCTTCCTTCCTTCCTTCTTTCCTTCCTTCCTTCCTTCCTTCCTTCCTTCCTTCCTTCCTTCCTTCCTTCCTTCCTTCCTTCCTTCCTTCCTTCCTTCCTTCCTTCCTTCCTTCCTTCCTTCCTTCCTTCCTTCCTTCCTCCCTCCCTCCCTCCCTCCCTCCCTCCCTCCCTCCCTCCCTCCCTCCCTCCCTCCCTCCCTCCCTCCCTCCTTCCCTCCCTCCTTCCCTCCCTTCCTTCCTTTCCCCACTGGGGTTAAGTGACTTGCCCAGGGTCACACAAAGACCTCAGTTTAGAGTTGTGGATGTTATCTCTGTCTGAGGAGGACAGCCAAAGACACCCAAAGGATATGAAACAACAGAGCAGGGAATGAATCCCCTGACCAATTGACCACAGTCCAGTGGGAGTCCTGGGTGCCGCCCAGCTACTGCTGCTGTCATGTGCTAACATCGCTGTGCTCATTGGAGAGCACCCTGTTTGCAGCTGATAGAAGACAGATTTTGCACAGTTCATTAGGTGTAGAAACATGTTTTGCTTAGTGCTCGATTTGTGTCCTAAGGATTTCTGGTTGAAACTGTTCAAACTGGCAGATAGCCCCTGTGTGTTTCCTTGATGAGTCCGTGTTCTGGCCTTCTCCAGGCTTTGGTCTCCTAGGACCGGCAAGCCCAAGCTAATAATCATTATCTCCAGTGGTTACAATTTCTGTAGTGGAGATTTCCCTGATTAAAGGGATTTCATTTATTCCAATTCTGAGTTCTGTGGTGGCAATATGAAGCCCATATTTAACTCTTAAGAACAATTTGACATTTATTTTTTAAATGAATTCCATTTATTTTCTCATGAAATTAAATATTTAATGACCACCGACTGCTCGAAAATGGCTATATCGTTTTAGTTTTGCCACGAGCCTGAAAATGCTGCCGATCCACCCAGACTAGAGCAGCCCAGAGTTTTTGCCCCTTGCCTTGGCTTTCTCCTGATGCATTGAATGATGGAGCCCGTGGAGATAGCCTGATACCCAAATTCCAGTTTTCTCTCGAGGCGATATCAGAATTAACACACTGCCAAGGCTCTTCACCAGCTCTGAAGGCCGAAAAGCAGAAATCCGATGCTTCTGACCCCAGGGGGAGGAGAGAGCTTTGGACTTAGTGGGGCGAGTCATTTTCAAGGGGACTGTCTCCTTCCTTTTGGAGTCGTGAGTGACTGACTGCCTTTTGAAACCATTCTTTTCTCTGCCCAGAACAATAGAGACTGAGCCACGGAGTATTTTCTGCCCTTTCTGACCCAGAAGGAGTCCTATTTTATATTCTTTTTCTGGGATAATTCATAGTAAATGCCTAAGAGCAGTACACAAACTATTAGACAAAAGGCTCATTTCTCCCACATCAATTCCTGTTGTTAACGAACTTAATATGCACAAGTGATGGTAATTTAAGCAGGAATGGAAAGGGCATTTCCTCTAAGAGCTAATCAGGGAATGACAAAGACCGCCGAGCTTTTATTCCAAGTGGGCTTTGGACATGATCGAATTGGCACAATTTCTGCATACAAATGCAATTACCTCTCCTCACAATAAGACTTCATTAGGCTGAAGTATTTGAGTTCTTGTCTCCGTCTCCATCGGGCGCTATCCGAAACTGCTTCTCCCTCTGCATTATCATCTCTTGAGCTGTCTAGGGAAAGGCGGATTTGACTGCAGAAGATCTGGGATTTGGGATTTTTTCCCTCTTTTAGCTGGGAAAATGGGTTGTGATGCTTGGATGTGGGATGGGAGGGAAAACATCTTTTCTCTTCCTGTTGGCCCTGCTTTTCTATGGGTGTAATACAGGTGGAAGCCTCGGACCTTCAGCTTTCACCGATTGGGGTAAAGTCGCCCTAGAGTGGGCTCTGTTGCTCTCTGGAGAGGTGGACAGTGACCCTTGTCAGAATAATCTCTGATTCGTGGGTCAGGCTCCCAAGAACATTTGCAAAATAGTCTCAGGGAGAGTCTGATTGTTCCCTTGGAAGGGGAAGGGGCCACGTGGTAGTGGGGACCTTTCCACAAGGGTCCCACCATTAGCCCAAACTGTCCCTGGAATCTACTCCCCAATTGCCTCCCAGAACCCCTCTTTATCCATTCCCCATCAAGCTTGCTTCTTCTGAGTCACAGGAGCACAATTAATTATGAATGGAGTTTGGTTGTTGCTGAGGATACACAGACACAAATAACGTGTACCTCGCCTCCGAGTAGTTTGCTGGTTCCTACTAAAGTAGAAGAAATTCTTTAGCATCCTCTGGGTCTCCCAAAAATAAAAATAAACTACCCTTTTTATCTTGAAGGCTGGTTAAAAACCTGGCCACAATATTTCATATCTGACTTACCAAATAATAGGCCACATAGCCCAAGATGAAGTCTTTGTAAAAGTGCTTTTTTTTTTTTTTTTTTTTTTTTTTTTTTTTTTTTTTTTTCAATTACATTGACTCCTTAACAAATTATTTTGGAATTTTTTTTAACCCGTAATGGTTGAATTAGCAACGGTCACCTGTAGAGTTTTCATAGAAATGGGTCCAGTTGAATATACCTTATTATGCTTCATTAGAATCTTTGGAAATATCCTCCACAGGAAACAAAGAAATAAGGGAGCAACCTGTGTTCTTCCTTGTTTTCTTTTAAAATAAACCGGGACAAAAGGTGCCTCATCAGCAGTGTGACTCATCGGATGAGTCGTACAAAGAAAAGAGCAAGAAAGGTGGGGGGCAAAAGTGTTCGGCCTCCCATGTGCAAAAATCCCATTAGTAATAGAGCCTTGAAATATTTTCTGAACTAATTAGAGCCTGTTTTGACAGCTGTGTAGATGGTAAGCTGAGGGGAAATGGAGGAGGAAATTTCACCTAGAACAAACTTAAGCTTCAGTCTCTCCATCTTCTTTCATGCTGGGATGGTCTTTAATTAGAATTTAACAACCAAACCTCCTATCACTGAGGAAGGGAAAAAATCCCCTCGACTGTTCCAAATTCCTGTTCTTGTTTTTCCCCCTAGGGTCACCTTGTGGTTGGCTAGTTTTCAACCCCCTAATGCTGAGAGCTGTTTTGTCCAGCTGCCTTTCAATCCCTTCCCTATAAGGAGAAATGAAGTGACTTCATTGGAAATGCCTACAGTCGCGTTAAGGTTTAAGTTACCTTTTTTAAGCCTCGGTTTTAAACCTCAGGTACTCATAAGCACCTTTAAAAGACGGCTCTCCAAACTCAGCATCTCTTGCTAAGTATGACCCCAAGGTATGGAGTGGGGAAAGGGAGCCAGCAAACTTTGGAAAAGAAGGGGCTTGACCCAGGGGCTCGACAATCCCTCCTAGTCCTGAATATCTGAGTGTTTTGATTTAGCCGAATGCTTTGGATTTTCCATTTCATTTTCTTTTCTTTCATAGCTGTAAATCCAGGAATTAGAGAAATGGCGGAGATCTTGGTAATCATGGATTCCGTCCTTTAAACAATTTACTGGATTCAAAGCCAAAGCCCGGATGTAGATCTCAAGTTCTGGAGGATCTGAGGTTCCAGTCATTGTAACTCAACTCTATTCAACTCAAAAGTCAGTAGGGACCAAAATGGCGCAGATGAGATGCTGAGGGATCTCAGACTTCATCTGCTTTTGGAAGCGAGAGCCGTGGCCCGGAGAGATCTGTGCTTAGAGAGTCGGTAGGGCTGGGATTTGTGCCTGGGCCTGTCTCTTGTGGGCCCCGATCCTCGGCTGTGCAATTACGCTTCCATTCAGACATATTTCACACTGTTTGTGAGGAAGGGTACCAAGCATTATAAGGCTGCACTCGGCTAAATGTGGAGAATAATGAATGCATTCTTTCCTAGCTCATGCACATTCTAATTTCATGGAAACCATGCTCTGAATGCTCCTTCGGGAAGGTCATTCTGTTGCAAATGAAAAAATGGTGGCCTCCAAATCAGGATGGATCTGGTCAAGTTCCCTGCGCGCCCTGTTCATGACTGAGTCCCCTGGGGTTTTCTGGCCAGCAAACATGTCAGAGGAATCACAGGAAGTGCATCGGGTCTGTTAGAATGCTCTGGGCTATTCAGCTTTAAGGGGAAATGTGGTCATTGAGAATTTGCACGTTTCCACCTTTATGTGGCCCATCTGATGATGTGGTCTACCAGGTACTGTACAGATGCAGTTGGGAAGAGGGATGGCGGTGAATTAGGGTGTGGTCCATCACTGGGAGAGAGTGTGTGCTCAAATATGGCCTCCAGAGGCTTCGGGAGACATTAGGCATTTCACTGCTGCTGGTTTCACTGAGCCTGCGTCCCCCCCCCCCCCCTTTCTACATTTCACCCCCCTAGAAAAGCAAGCCTAGAGTTTCTTACGTTGTTAGTACTTTTCAGATTCTGTCCCGGAATAGAATCTTTACCTCTTCCAGTCTCGAGATGACGGACCATTTTCTTGGTTGTTCTATATTGGATAAGTAGTCAGAGGGGAAACTATGTCCTGGCCAAGTAGTTCCTGACGGAGGTGGTTTCTTTAAGAGTTTTCTGTCACAGAATGTTTTATTCCTTAACTTTGCTCCATCTCGTGTATTCGGACAGAATGGCCGTATTATCGCGTACTCATAAAAGTACGGCTCTCCAAACTCGCATCTCTTGCTAGTAAGACCCCAAGGTGTGGAGTGGGGAAAGGGAGACAGCAAACTCTGGGGCTGGAAATAATCGCCCCATTGATTAGGACTGGAGTTACTTTGTATTAATATTAGAAGAATATAATAGGATATATTGTTATTATATAATATAATATTAAGTGTTTTAGAAAATTGACATCACAGTAACAACGACCATGATTACCCAAACCAGGTGACTCCTTGGAATTACGGCATCAAAGTTGGCTCTGGGCTTGAATCTGCAACGTGTGGGTTGTCACTGCGCATCCCGATGGTTTCCTAGAGGAACTTCCCTCCCTTTGCCTCCAGCTTCCCCCCTTGCAATCTTGTCCTTCTAATCTGGGAAGAAGTTGGACTTTCTTCAGTAAACATCTTGCTCATAGGACCATAATAAAAGCTACCCATGAAGTCCCTAAAAGATGTCTCCTTGGGATCATTTACCAAGACCAAATGGGGAGGGCCGCTGCTAAAGATTAAGAGAAACCACATTGGCAACAGGCCCAAAGGCCTTTCACTTAGCTCTTCCGGGATCGCTCGGTCTGCTTCGGTAATGGCACTTTTGCTCAGGGGACAGAAGATAAAATCAGAGTCTCCACGTTGGGAGGTTCTTTGGTGACCATAATAATCCAGCTCTTGGCTAAGCAAGAATCCTGTCTACCTAAAAGTTCTCCTGCAGCCTCTACTCCCGTGAGGAAGAGTCCCTCCCCCCGAGGAGATCCATTCCATCTTTGGGGAAGGCAGAACAGTGGCCCGTCCTCTCGATCTGCCCGTTCTTGTCAACTTCATACATGCTTTCCCAAGAGCCGACCTCGTCTGCTGTGATAGAGATCTGGAATCAGGGGATCACAGATTTGGTGCTGAGGTCACCCAGGCCGGCCCCCGTTTTCTCAGAAAACAAAAATGGGGCCTGGCAAAGTTAAGCCCCTCGTCCTTGTCCATGGCAGGCCCGGGATTCGAGCCCAGCTTCTATGACCTCCCCTCCAGTGATGGTTCATGGTCCCCGTCACTGTGCCGGCCCAATTAACCCGAGTCTGTCGAGCCGAGCCCGCCACTGTCTCCCCTTCTTGGCTGGCTCCGGTGCAGCGCTGGCTACTCGGCCAATATAGAACTCAGTTAATCTCATTATTGTCATCATTTCTGTTGCCTTCTCCATCTGCAGTTGTGCCAGATGGTCCTTTGACCCAGCTCAAGGTCAAATCTGACTGAAACATGAGCACCGAACTCCTAAAACCTCCCTTTTTGCACCGGCTGCCCAAAAGAGTTTCAGAGATCAGTCTCGGGCCGTGCTGGGGGACGGAATTTCAGGTTCAGTTTTCTCGCTAGCAGATGGCGCAGTCACAACCTAGCATGGCGGCCTCCCGTGGTGAGCACGCCTCTTGGGGGTAAAATAATTTCAGGTACGGCCCCTTATCTGCACAGCCGCCCTCCGCTCCTGGCTGTGCGTGTGCTGGTTCTGGAAATCTTCTGGTGGCTTATGGCCAGGGGGAACAAAACCTGACCCAGCTTCCCATGCAGTTAAGCTTCCTTATTTGTCTGTCTGCTACCACGGGGTCAGGGCTTTTGATGTTTGGCCGTCTCTTCAAAAGTATCGGGTTTTGAGATCTTTGGAACATGAGTAAACTTGCATCATGCTTGCGCTTCCGTAGGAAGCCCCGCCACAAGTGGCCGTATCCAGTGGGGACCGTGGAGAAGGTCCTGCTCCTTCCCTGTGGTTCCCCAGGCCCTGCTGGCCAGCGGGGGAACAAAACTGGATCCCAACCGTCCGCTCCACTGTTTTGTGGCTCTGTTTGTGTGGAATTTTGGCCTGTGCCATTCCCAGTGACTTCCCTAGTATTTCTTTCTTATATATATGTGTGTGTGTGTGTGTGTGTGTGTGTGTGTGTGTGTGTGTGTGTGTGTGTGTGTGTGTGTGTGTGTGTATATATGTAATACTACATTATATTACATTATATTATAACATATATGCCATTTATTTATGCTAAAGGTCACCTTCTTGTTAGAGGTAGGCTGTTTCCTGAATGGACGTCAATGAGACCACTCCTATAATCCTCCCAGAAGTCTGGGTCTGAATCCACTTGCCCACCCCCATTTTTGCCAGATTTTGATCTCCAGAATTAAGTGTGAAGTTCTCTACGTAGCCCTTCACACGCTTGGAACCCGGCTCCTTCCTTCCTTCCCAGGCTGATACTTCTCTTGTGCATTCTCTGCGTGAGGGAGCAGTTCTTGCTGCCCCCACCAAGGGCTCCCCCGCCTTCTGCACAGGCTCCATGCTTTTATCCTGCTTGACCCCTGCTCCCGGATGCAGTCCCTCCCTTCCCCAACCCTCCTGACTCCCCCGTCATTGGCTCGGGGGCCTCGGACACCAGAGACATAGGAAACACTTCTGGGCTCTCGCTCACATCTTCCCCTAGGTAAACAGGCTCCCCAGCGCCCGTGGCGAGCGCTGGGAGGGCCAGGCGTGCTCGGCCAGCTGGATGTGCGCACCCAGGGCTCCTAGCTCCTGTCGCCCTGACTCCTGGGGAATGAATGATCCAACATTTCTCCCTCCGGGGCGGCCGCGAGTGCTCTCACTCATGGGCTCTCGGCGGTAGAACTGAAAGCGTGGGATTGCGGTCTGTGTCAGAGCAGGGACTGCCCCCCGACCACCCCAGGTCAGACCGGACCGAGCGTCCCGGTCAGGCCCAGAAACATGAAGGCAGCCGCCCGCCAGCCTCCCCGTGTCCAGTCCAGCTTCCGTCGCTGCCGAGGAGATTCCCAGAATCCGGGCTGGACCGTGTCCGTCCTTCCCCAATCAGCTCCCTCGCGCTTTTGGGAGAAATTTAGACTCATGTTTTTGGCACTTTTCCCATTTCACTCTGCTCCTCCTGCCTCCTGCGGTCCAGCCGGGCGACTCCCTAATGCCGTCAGGCTCCTCCCTCTTTCCCTAACCTTTGGGGAGGACTCCTGGCTCTCTGTCCTCTGAGAATCTCTGTCTCCCTGTGCTCTTCCACTGTCCAGGACCGTCTAACCCCCTTGCCTGGCCACTTTTTCCAACAGCTGATACTGTCAGTCTTACTCCCCGGTGCAAATTGTTCCAGCTTGGTCACTCACACGTAGACACGTGTACACACACACGCAGTCACACACATGTATACACACACAAACATACACACACGCACACTCACATGCATACACACGCACACTCACATACAAACATACACACACACTCACACACTCACATGCATACACACGCACACATGCACACTCACACACAAACATACACACACACACTCACACATACACTCATACACTCACTCTCTCACACACACACACATACACGCATACACACGTTGAGTTGAACACCATTTACCACCCCAGTGAGAACACGGCGCTTCGGGCTTCGCTGTTTCAGGAGCGAGCACAGACGCAGGATCCCCTCTCGGGTTTGAGCCTGAGTCTCCGGTGTTCCCCTCCATGCTCAGCGCCCACTCAGCCCATCCGTGAGCCCCAGGTGGTTCCCAAACCTCTCAGGGCGTCAGGTCCTTGTCCGGGGACGCCTCGGGGGCCATGCTGGCTGGTGCCAGGCCTTCACAGGCCTTCCCAGCACCTGCCTGACCCGCCATAAAGGCCTCCCAGAGAAAGTCTCTTGGACGTTCAGATGGACTTAAAGGGGCCCGGCCATTCCCAGCCCAGGGAGCCCCCACCTTCAGACTGCTGGAGCAGCACCTCTCTGGCTGCTGCCAGCCCATCCCCCCAGGGCGTGGGCCCTTGCTTGCTGACTTACCTGTAGATGATGCAGGCGCTGTTCCTGCACGTGGCACAGTTTGCCGTGTCCTGGCCAGTCCTGTAGGAAAGCCTGCCAAGAGGAGAGGACCGAGGGTCAATGAGTGCACCCCCTGATGGGAAACTGAACCCCCCGCCCCCCACTTCCCTCCTCCCCACAACCGAGCGTCATTGCCGTTCATGGTAATGAAAACTGATTAACGTTGGGTTTTCCATTCGACTGATTATGTGTTTATTGTACTTAGATGTAATGTGTGCAGCGAGGAAAATATTTAAATTAAATTTCGTGTGGGAACAGAAGCTGTTGGCTGAGCTAAATCATCTCCCTCACTCCTCATCAGCAATGGGCTTTGCTTTGCGTCCCGGCAGTTTATATTTATCATGTTCCAAGTTTGATGGGAAAAAAGTAATTCATGGACATGGCCATGCTTTAGTTTGGACTGACCTCTTGACCTTTTGACTGGTTTAGTTCAGAGCATCTTGAGATTGTAGAGAAAGACCTGACAGAGCCCAGGCCCTTTGCTGTGCAAAACAGACCCCCGAACCAAAACTGAGGGCCGGGAGGGAGAAGGGGCTTAGTGGCTGCACTGGGCGCTGGCAGGATTCGTTCCACCACCCCCGTGGCTCCTATGCCCTGCAGCGGGGATTTTAGGGGCTCCTGGGGCAGCAGGGATCTCAGGGCCTTGCAGCGGGGATCTCGGGGCCTTGGAGCGGGGATCTCGGGGTCTTGGAGCGGGGATCTCGGGGCCTTGGAGCGGGGATCTCGGGGCCTTGGAGCGGGGATCTCAGGGCCTTGCAGCGGGGATCTCAGGGCCTTGCAGTGGGGATCTCGGGGCCTTGCAGCGGGGATCTCGGGGCCTTGGAGCGGGGATCTCGGGGCCTTGGAGCGGGGATCTCGGGGTCTTGGAGCGGGGATCTCAGGGCCTTGCAGCGGGGATCTCGGGGCCTTGGAGCGGGGATCTCGGGGCCTTGCAGCGGGGATCTCGGGGCCTTGCAGCGGGGATCTCGGGGCCTTGCAGCGGGGATCTCGGGGCCTTGCAGCGGGGATCTCGGGGCCTTGCAGCGGGGATCTCGGGGCCTTGCAGCGGGGATCTCGGGGCCTTGCAGCGGGGATCTCGGGGCCTTGCAGCGGGGATCTCGGGGCCTTGCAGCGGGGATCTCGGGGTCTTGCAGCGGGGATCTCGGGGCCTTGCAGCGGGGATCTCGGGGCCTTGCAGCGGGGATCTCGGGGTCTTGCAGCGGGGATCTCGCGGCCTTGCAGCGGGGATCTCGGGGCCTTGCAGCGGGGATCTCGGGGCCTTGCAGCGGGGATCTCGGGGCCTTGCAGCGGGGATCTCGGGGCCTTGCAGCGGGGATCTCGGGGCCTTGCAGCGGGGATCTCGGGGCCTTGCAGCGGGGATCTCGGGGTCTTGCAGCGGGGATCTCGCGGCCTTGCAGCGGGGATCTCGGGGCCTTGCAGCGGGGATCTCGGGGCCTTGCAGCGGGGATCTTGGGGCTCCCGTTTTTCTGCGGTGGATGCTCTGAGATGATTTCACACAGCTGTACTCTGCCCACGAGGGCTTTGCGGGACAGTTATTTTTGATGGGTTTTGGACAATCCATTTACATGCATATAAATGAAGAGCTTTTTGGCTCAGTTTCTTGAAGACATCTGGGTCGTCCTGAAAATCTCTTAGGCTCCCCTTGAGAAAGCGCCGCTGAGATGACTTCCGATGCCTCCCCGTGCGCCAGGACGCCTCCACTCTGCGTTCTTAGTGAAGCACCGACACCGTTTCCGCATTTTCCCCTCGTGCCCAGACACAAGCACAACTGCTTGACGGTTCCGTTCAGGGAGGGAGGATTGACTTGGACCCGAGCCGGACTCAATGGGCCCTCATGCTGGGGCCATGAGGAGAGAGTATGGAGCACTGGTCAGCATCTGCCGTGGATCTTCTTGGCGCTCTGACCGGAAACGTGTCTGTCCTGCAGATTAGGTGATTCAGATGGAAAAGCGCTTTTGTTTCTCTATGGCTGTTTTCTGCTGCACAGATATTGACTGTCAATGTCCGGCCTTGCCCTTTGAGCCTTGACCTTTGGGGTCTTAGGCGCTTCACGTGGCATCCCTAGGAGTGGGTCCAGGCAGGAACTTTCCCGCCGTCTTCCTGTTTGGTAACGGGCTAGCTCCATTCATCCAGCCCATGCAGCCTAGGGAGCAGGCTGATGCCCCCCAGCCAGCGGAGGCCCCCAGAGCTAGGAGAGACCCCAGCCTTCTCCCACTCTGGCTGCAGAGCTCCTGCTGCGCCTTGTTCTCCAGGACCACGTATTCCAGCCTCAGACAAGTAGGAAGCAAACAGCTTGGCCCGCGGATCTGCAGGCCCGGACCTGGCCCAGCTCCTGGCCCTGTGGCCAGGCAGTCTCCAGGTCTCAGTTTCCTCACCCGAAACAAAGTCCAGACTTGGGCCAGGCGGCCCCTGCGGCCCTGTGAGCCCCAGATTTAGAGCCCCGTGCCCTCCCTGAGGCTCCTTTCCACAGCAAAGCCCCTGAAATCTTAGAAATAACAACTTCAGTTACTTGTGGCGCCCACCTGCCAGGGAAATGGTTTCTTTCTTTAAAAAAATAAAGACCCCATTTTACTGACAGATGTTGCTCCGGTGTTAAGACTTATCCAGGGTCACACAATTCTTTAATTCTTATATGCAAAATTTTATCTCAAATTTTGTTTTTGTTTGTGTTTCTTTTTGTTTTTTGTTTTTAATTTTAAATTTGAGTCCTTGATGAATACTAATGTTTTGGAATATAACAAAAAATCAATGTATAATAAATGGTAAAATGACACAAGAGCTGATAGATTTGACTTCAGGCCTTCTTGTTGGATGCCTAGGACACTAACCACTGCTCCTCCACTTAGGGTGAGGTGAAACTTAGGAGCAGGAAAGTTCCCTGCATGGGACGAGGAGTCATTTTGTAGAGAATTTCCCTCGATTTTATTCTTTTCCACTTCCAAGAAGGTCAGAAGTAGCAGCTGAGCTGCTGCAGACAGAGAAGATGGGCGGGCGTTTGGAAGCAGTGGAGATTGTCCCACGCCCCAGAACCCCGGTCTGAGCTCTGCCTTAGCACTCACGCCTGGGGGGCACCCCGGCTTTTTCTGAAGGCCCTGCCAGAAGAGCACAGTTCCTGCCCGACTTCACCATGAAGCCTTGGGGGAGCATCCGTTGGAGCCGGACCCCCTGCTGAGAACCCTGACTGGGCGCCTTGGATAGGCTGGCAGCCCCTTGGAAAGAGCACCCTCTCCACCGTCTCCTCTGCGCCCCAGAGAAGGAGCCGACTTCCTTGGGGACTTGCGTGGCTGGCTCTGGCCGGGTCATTTCATCCCTCTTGTCATCTGTGGAACCTGTGGTGCGTTGTGGGGCCTGCCAGGCCACGTTCTTGACTGCCCTTTGGGCTACTTCTAGACAGCGGATCCTTCAGGGGCAGGCAGTGTGTAGTGAGCAGCTCACCAAGTCCATCCCCTACGATAACGAAGGTCTTTAAAAGGCAGCTCCCAGATCCGAGACTGTTTGTAAGGCTGGAAGTGAGCCAGGGGATGGTATTTTAGCAGTCTGGCCCTGATAATTTTCTAAAAGCCTTGCTAGCATATGGCTTAGAGCACTGCTACAGATGCCCTTGGGAAAGAGAATATCTTTAAGAAATGGTATATTTTTCTATCCGAAATGTGACACATTTCTAGAATTTTAAAATGCGTTCTCTCCGGGGATCTGACATCTTGGGGTTCTCTCGAGTCTTGTGCTGACTCCAGGGCAAAACAACCAATGGGTGATGGGAAATATCATTAAATGCATCAAATAAAACTGAAGTTATTCTTGGTATCTTCACTCATCCCTGCCCAAGATCACAGACTAATTTTATCTCTTTGTTCCCACAGTATATAAATATAAAATGAAAGTCACCAATTGGGAAAATCTCCGGGCTCCATGTTTTCCCAACAAGGCACCACCTTTGGGTCCTAACCTTAAGTCTCCTGTCCCGTGGTTGCCGTGTGTGGATGCAGAAAGTTGGTAGCTCACTCCCTTGTAGGATTTCACCTACATTGGAATCGTCGCGCTTGTGCATGGTGGTCAACACTTTGTCATCTTAGTGTTGGCTAGTCTTCCGGAAAGCATTGGAGTTTGTCTCGTACCTGGGCTTTGACAAAATGTCCCACAAGACAGCCCTGATTTGGTGTGAGGAAAGACCGGGTTTTGAACCCTGAATATGACTTTTTGTATCTCAGTCTTCCCATTCCTAAAATCACACCTTAATAACTCCACCAACCTAATAATAGTAGCTGATATTTATTTCTATTTAAGTTTATCCAACCCAGGGGGCAGCTGGGTGATGCAGTGGATAGAGCACCAGGCCTGAAGTCAGGAGGACCCGAGTTCAAATCTGGTCTCAGACACTTAACACTTCCTAGCTGTGTAACCCTGGGCAAGACACTTAACCCCAGCCTCAGTGGGGGGAAAAAATTATCCAACCCTGGTCAAAACAACAGCAGTAACTTGGGATGAGGTCTGTAACTTGCTTTCCAGTCTTTGAAGCTTGCATCAATATTTGTTACCTTTGGGGTTTTGATAGAATATAAGTCTCTTATAGGATTGGACTTGTCTTATTTGGCTCAGCACCTACAACGCATACAGTAGGTACTTAATAAATACTTGTTCATTAACATAGCACTACCATTAGCATTAAGAGTATATTTCCCCAGAATTGTTTGGTTTCCCTGTTGTCTGCCATATCATTTTTTATCATATTTAGGAGTCTGTCTTTCACTCGTCCTCCACCCTCCCTCCCCTATTTTCTTTTCTTTTTTTTTTTTTTTTTTTTCCTTGCATGAAATATGGAAAATCTTGATTAGGAAGGATGCTAGGCTGAGAAGAAAAAGCTATTTAGCAGGATCCACACAAGTAAATGTTACAGAATTTTCATTGTTCACTTATTTCAGTCACTTCTTACTCTTCATGACCTCCTGAGGGTTTCTTGGCAAAGATACTGGAGTGGTTTGCATTTCCTCTTCTACTTTATTTTCCAGATAAGGAAACTGAGGCAGACAGGGACAGGTGACTTGCCCAGGGTCACATGTTCTGGCTCCGGGCCCAGTGCTCCTGGCTGTCCCTATGATAGAGAATTCCTGAGTGTCAGAGCCAGAAGGGACCGTTAGTTAGGCAGGTTCTGTCCTGAACCTTCTACCATGTCCTGGACAAATGGCCCCCCAGCTGCAGCTGAAGGTGGCCAGGAAGTCTCTGGCTCACAGTGATGCTGTGAGAAGCCAGTAAGATCATAAATTTGAAGCACTGAGTCAACCTCCAAGTGCCAGATAGACTCCAGCTGGTCCTTAAGTCCTTTAAAGTCGCCGTTTGTAATCAAGCTCTTCCCTGGAAGCTCCGGCAGATCCCCAAGCTTGGGTCACATGGAGCCCCTGCACTGCTAACAAGGAGAGTCTCGTTACCTCCATGTTTGCCTCATTATTGTTGAAAAAACCTGCCACCAAAGCGCTCACCTTTCTCATAATTTTTCTTGTTTTTCAAAGGGTCAGCTGCGCTTAAATGCACACTCAGTAAAGGAGTCCTCCTGTTGGAAAAATCTTAGAAATCAAAGGAGGGCCTTCGAGCCAGAGTGTTTCCTACTGTCCTGATTTTAGAGATGAGTAAACCAGAACCCACCGAGGTCCGGCACTTTCTGCCCAGTCTCACTGCCAGGGAGTCTCGAGGCCCAGCCTCGAACCTTGGGCTTTTTGCCAAACCCAGGGTTTTCTGGGTTTAAGTTTTCTGTTTTAAGTTAAGATACCTAATAATTACACATCAACAGTATATTCCGTGCCTGAAAACCATTCTTACAATGCAGATCAAAGTGGGACACCATATACATGTACATAGACATACATCCATCTGTGTCTTAATACACACATATCTAGTCCATATAAAATCAAAGAAAGTAGACTATGGATTCCATGAGTGAAGGAAGAGAATTGAAAAGATTCGGTTCAATTTCAAGGGCCAAAGAACATGAGCATTCCCTAAAGCGGAACGCTTTCAGAAACATGGCCGCAGGATCGTTGGCCACAGTGGCGGCAGGTGCCGGGGCAGCCCACTGGCCCATCCTTTTCCCTCCTGGCTTGGATCCTCATGGCCATCCTTGTTTTAGTGATGGCTCTGGTTTTCTCACTTTACTCATGAGTGATAGACTCCTTAATTCAGTAGAAAGGCTTATTAGTCAAAGACCTTTCCACAATCAGCCCCTTCTGCAGATGGCAGAGTGTTGGGGGGGGCAGGGCAGACTCTTCTAGCCAAGACTGTTACTGTGGCCACACAAGTATAGTTTTGGGTTGGTCTACCTATTAATTCAGTGATGATCCCGGTCTCAGTTGTCCCATGTGCTAGGGTTTGGAATGATAACTGACTCATAGGATCCTAGATTTATATCTGGGAGAATAATTGGAAGTCTTGGAGTTCAACCTCCCAAAGTTAAAGGTGAAAGATAAAGAAACTAAGGCCCTGATTTCAGTTCACTAAGCATTTAAATAGGTACTTAAATTCTGGGCATCCAGATCTTCCTGGCTCCAAACTCAATATTCTATTCACTATCCGTTTGAAGTAGGGAAAAAATTAAGGGGTTTTTGAAGATGGGGAAGAAAAAATCATATTTTATGCATATTGCCATCATCCAGGGCACTTTGTAAAGGGTTTTTCAAAGAAATTATTCTTTTCCTGTAAGGGTCCTTTACATAGGCGCCCACAGTGCAACAGGAGATTGAGTTACTCAGAAGTAATCTCTGTGGATATAGGACTGCCCTGTGGGTGGGATCCTGTCCACATTGAGATAGTTTAGTAATTGGTGACAGCTCTCTCGCTGGTTGGCTGTGTGTGTGACCTCACAGGCCCTTTGTAACCCCACTGCAGACGCAGTCACTCTCTTTAACCCGGCTCCCTAACCTAGGGTAGCTGAGCCAAGCTGATGGATAACCGAGAGGTAAGGAGTTTGGTGGAGAACATGTGGGTCTTCAGACCAGGTGTTCACTAGGGAGCTGACAAGTCAGGGCGTTATGTGAGTAGGTATAATAAAGGCTTTTAAGATTACATGTGGCTGTTCTTGAGCATGCTACCGGTTATTAAACTATAGATTCAAGAGTTTGTGGCCAGAGACCTTTGAAGGCCTCAGAGGAGGCGAGCCGGGTAGAGTTGACACTGCAAAGGTCAGTGGTCAAAGGTACTCTGTTGGGCCTGGGACAGACTAGTAATTGTAACTGCCAGGAGGGCATGTTACATTTTCCTCATTGATAACTGTTTTTACATCACCCTGAGGTATGGATAAATCCTTTCCTTCCTTCTTTCATTTTCCCCTTTTTCTCTCCTTTCCTTCTTTCCCATTCACCTGACTTCCTCTTCCACAGAACACAGAGTAGGTGGAGAAGTCTTTGGGAATGGCACATGAAGGGTCACAAATACCAGGTTGGGCAGTTGGTAGTTTAAACAGGTCGCTCTCCCCAGGATCTCCTCATCTGTATTTACTGGCCACCCATGACCCGGCCACGTTTGGGAACGTTACACTTTTGGACGTTGTGTCTCATTTTCTTGAGATTATCTGACTTCCCATGGTTTCATTTACACATCCTGACTGAGTCAGAGGTTCTTGGAACAAATTTCTGAAAGTTGGGTGGAGGCTGTCCCTGATTAACCATCGACTCAGACAAACATATGTCTGCTTAAGGAACTCTGAAATTGACTGGCTCCTGATTCAGACATTTGGGGACTTTTTTGTAGGATCTGGAGGGATCTCAATGTTCCATTTAGTCAGTTCTACATTATTTTACTGCCAAATAAATTGAGACCCAGAAAGGCTGACTTGGGTCAGGTAGGCAGGAAGTTGCAGAAGAAGCCTTTGACTCCAAAGCTCTAGTGCCTTTTCTGCTGTTGCAGGGATACTAAGTCAGTCCTAGTTCTTGGATTTGGGTCCAAACTGGACTTAAGGTGAATTGTATTAAAAGCCAAGCTGGAGATTCTGGAGTGGACCTCTATGGGGGAAAGTCAGGCTGGGGAATCCAGGTCCTGTCAGCCATCGTTTTTCTGCGTAGGGCCAGTGGTTAGTGCTGGGTAAGGATTGTTCAAAGGGCATTCAATGAGCTTCCCTCCTTTCTAACTTCTTTTGGGGAATGTCCCTGAATCCAACAACTGGGAAATGAAAGTTTTCTTCCACCTCCTACCCAGGAATACTTCATTAACAGGTCCCAGGGCAGTCCTTGAGATGTGATTGCCAATCTGTGTTATGGATTAAATACCCTTTTGGGCCTTTGCCTCCGACCATAAGGAATGCTCATAACAATGTTTCTATAGGAAAGTCCATTCCGCATCCCATAGAATGGATTCATAAATGAATAATGGCTTGTACTTCCTCGGCTCTTAGAGACGTACAAACGACCATTCTCCCAAATGGTCTGCGAGATTGTTATTGTTAGTACCGACATTTTGTAGGAAATTAGGTTTACGAGAATCGACGTGATTGCCCCACAGCCACCCAGCTCATTGGTTTCTCCTCTGAGAATCAAGGCTGTCCTCTCTGATACCACCTTTACAGAAGACTACAAATGTCCATTATTGTAGTTTCCACCATAAGAACCACTGGGTCGCACTGCTGGGAGCTTCTGATCCTCCTTGTATTTGGGTGATGGCTAGAGTGGATTGGCTGGGAAGAGACTTGTTTGCTTATGCTAAATAAAAGCTTCCTGCCCACATGATGGATGGAGCTTCATCATTTCAGACTCTTCTGTCATCGTAACACTTTAACCTATGCTGTGAGCCAGTAGGGATCTTCCCCTTCACAATCCAGTTCAGAAAACTGAGTCTCAGAGAAGTGCCATAGTCACAGGAAGTCAGATTTGCCCCTCCTCTCCTGTCTACAGATCCACGCAATCTCCCTCACTCATAGGTCGGCCGGGGGTCCCTCTATCTCTGATTTCATCCAGATCTAGTCTTGTTGCCCAGGAGTCAGCACCCCAGTAGTTATAGTTAGCCTCTTCATGAATGGAACCTGTTCTTAGCCATCACGCTTTGATCACGAAGATGCTGCAGTGACGCATCCCTTTTTCACCCCTCTTGAAGACAGTGTTGACAAATTAACTTTTATGCTTCCAAAAGCCCTCCAAAAGTGTCGCAGCTATAACTTTGCGCAGCCTCTGGCTATTGGGGAGGCTTTAATTGTCTGGATTTTTATTATCCAGAGTAAAAATCCAACCTGAAAATAACAGTTGTTGCTCCAACTGCCCGTGCTGCTAGTTTAAGAAATTAAAATTGATGAACCGCCTTCATACCAATTCCAAAGCAGGTACGTGGACCATGGCCTGCTTCCCTCATTTTCCTTCCCCTTCTCCCCATATTTCCCTCTCTACTTCCTCTCATCACTCCTTCTCGTCCTTCTCAGTTTCCTTTGTGTCTTCCTCCTTTCCCAAAAGAAAATAAGATAGTAGGAAAAATAGGTAGATGAGTTCAATTTTTGGCCTGTGTTTGTCTGCTACCAGATTGGCGAAGTTCTGGAGATCCAGGCCTCTGGTTTTAATCGCACTTTAACAATTTTGAAACTCGTTTTCAAAAAGGCTGTAGGTGGTGAACACCGTATTTCCCTTTCATTGAAGGTAGTCGGAGCAGCTTTTCGCAAGGTACTGAATTGATTCGCTTGTTTTCTTGGAAGAGAAACAAATCTTCATCTGGGTTTTATTAAAAATTGATACCAATGGAAATCTGATAGGTCGGCGTTACCAAGGCAAATGCAATTATATATGTAAATTGATTCGATTAGATTATAACCTGCTGATGATGCGCTTCTGACTAGCAGGGGGTTTTATGTTTGGCACCTATAATTTTTTGTTTTCTGAGCATTGTGGATGGTAAATAGCTATTGAAACTTTTCATCTTTTATTTATAATTTTCTTTGATGTATTTTTAAGAGAAGCTCAAGTAACTAGATTCTCAACCCAAATTGTTTTTTTCATGGGACCGGGGTTCTTTTTGTTTTATTCATTACAGATCTTGGCTGATGTTTGTTTACCCATAAATGCTATAGAATTCTTCCTTCTCCATTTTCCAGTCTTATAGTTGGTCTTCTTTTGGACTTTGGAAAATAGAGGTAATCCGTGGGGTTCAATTTTGAAGTCTCTGTAGTTGTATTCAATAACCCCCATTCCATTTGCCCCTGATACTTGGACACATCAGGCCTATTTGACTAAAAGCATCGGTATAGGGAAGACTAAACTCCTTAGAGGAACTTCCCTTCAAGGAGTATCCTTTTAAAATCTGTCCTCCGAAGTTCATTGGTTGTTCATTTCTTTATAGCCTGTCAATGAAAATTGCTCACTCAAAAGCTTAGCTTCTGTTAATTAACTAATTAGTTTAATCAGTCATGACATTTTCATACTTTAGTAGGCATTGGGAAAAAGATGAAAAATGTAAACAATGAAAATTAGTGTATTAGAGCTTATTCTGGTAGAGTCCCTGAGTTTTTCTGCTTTTTGCTCCCTATGTCACTTGGGGAAATTTTTGATTCCTTCTCTGGACCTCAACTTTTTATTCGTAAAATGACACGCTTGGATGTGCTGTCTTTAATGTCATTTTGAGGTCCCCTTAAGGTTTCAAACAGATGACACCGGACACAGAACAACCTCCACAAATTCTTAGTGGTTGGATGATTGATGGCACTGACCAAATTCCATTATGAAGCCCAAATGAGTCCTGGAAAGGGGTCACCTGAGTGAGCATAGTTCAGGGCCTGTTTTTAAGGCAGACTGAGGCCTTGAGCTTTGCTTGAGACTCGCTGCAGCTCATTAAGGCAGAGCTAGTCCCCAGGGGCCAATTCACTGCTCCTTCTCCTGGAAGGGACATCCTGGATGGATTCCCTTCTCTCTGAGACCCCTTCAGCCACCATGTGCTGCTCTCCATTGCTCATGGTTTCAGTGCCAGGTGGTTGTCCCCATCAGCAGAGAATTTGATGTTTCTAGAGGCACATGGCGACATCCTTCCCAAACATCCAGAATTAATCTCCTTTCCAGTTGGGTTTGCCCAACCCCAGGCTCGTAAGATCAAGAGCTCCCACGATCGTGTGAGCTCCTGGAGGCCACAGTCCAGCCTTTGTCCCTGTCTGTATTTCCAGAGCTTAGCATAGAGCCTGGCACCTAGCGGGTGCTTAATAAATGTCCATCAATGGATTGATTGATTTGATCTGAAGGCCTCTCGGAACACAAGAAACCACACAGCTTGAGAGCAATGGGGAAGAATTTGCCCTCAAAAAATGTTAGATATTTTTTACTGTCACCTTCAACAAGTTGAAAGTTTTCTCCAAGATTCCATAAACCATGCTCCTGAAAGTTTGTAAACCTGTGTAGATTAGCTGCATTTTGGTCTTTTTATCCCCTTAAGCTGAAGACCCAACTTCTCACAATGTAAAATAATAGGAATTCAAAAAATATTCCATGCATTGTTCATCATACCCTGATTCTTTGCCGTAGGAAAATAAAAAAAGACATCTAGGGCTTTGGAGGAGTGAATATTTTCCTCGTGTTGACTCCCAAAGCTTTCACAGAATTGGAAACTATTTTCACATTCTACAGAGGAGGGTGATTTCAAAGACCTTACCAAGGGTGGGTTATAGGGAATGGGGAAGTTGGTGCTCCATGTTAGAGAGCATCTCCTTCTAATCCTCTACCTCCACTCCACTACCCCTGAACTATCCACAAGAACAAAACAAGTCACCCTTGTCTTCTTAGGGCTTATATTCCATAAGGAGATGCAAGGGCTATATAGATTAGAATAATATTGTGAGGGACAGCTTGCTCACTCCTGGGTAGATTGGAAGCTGAGACTCTTAAGAAGAAGAGAGAGAGCAGGAGTTCGGTTATTGCACAGGAGAGATTTTGCTGAGGAGGTAGAAAAAAGAGGGGAGAAAGTAATTTCTAGAAAAGAAATATTTTGGGAAATATTTCTGTTGCAAAATGCTGATGATGAATTATTGGAATTTGGATTTCAGACGATTGTCTTAGATACTCTCATGTATAAAAAGGGAGAAAAATAGCTGCTACTTTCCAGTTGAAACCAAAAAGGATGGGCTTGAAGGGAAAATAGTCTATTAAGGAGAAAAGAAATCGTAGCTGTGCTGCTTGTACCTGATGGGGAAATAAGGGACTCTTGAAATGTCAAGAAGAACAAAATGTGAACACCATGGACAGGGAGGGACACAGCGTTCCCTGCCATAGCTGAATAGAGGAGGATTTAAAAAGTAATGAGTAAATGAGCTTGACCTTATGTCTTCTGGGGGATGAGATGGAGACCTGAAAGTTTGTTCCTCTAACTTCTTTCTCTTTCCTACTTTCACAATTTATATGCTTTTTTCTTTATCTTGTCTGTTATTCCCTAAATATTCTTTGTTCACATTAAGCACCTAAAATGTGTGTGTGTGTGTGTGTGTGTGTGTGTGTGTGTGTGTATGTGTGTGTGTGTGAGAGAGAGAGAGAGAGAGAGAGAGAGAGAGAGAGAGAGAGAGAGAGAGAGAGAGAGAGAGAGAGAGAGAGAGGGAGAGAGAGAGAGAGAGGGAGAGAAAGAGAGAAATAACACTCAGATGTGACTTTTTTGTAGAAGAAAAATTCTTATGCAAAAGATAAAATAGATAAATCTAATTCCATCAAATAGAAAGGCTTTAGCATAAGCAAAATCAATGCAAGGAAGAAAAGGGAAGCTATCTATTTTTTTTTTTTTTAATTTGATTTGCACCTGATATTCAGGGCTTATTGGGAACTAATGTAAAGATATCAGAACAAGTCCCATCCCCTGATGGATTAGTAGAAAGGGAAATGAACTTATTCAGAAAACTGCAAATCCATAATCCTCTCATAAAGAGAATGGTAGTTTGAAAGAAGCAAATAGAGAGCTGATTTAAGTGAAAATTTCCTAATGGTTGGTATTTCCCAAAGTGAGATGATGCCCGAGGATTTAGTGAGTTCCTACTCTTTAGATGATGCAAGAAAAAAGTCTGTGACCACTCGGCATATTTATTTCATTAGTAAGTACCATGAACATTTGATTTTACTTTAGTTTCTGAGGTCCCTGATGACTCTTAAATTCTGAGATCCCAACCTGTTTAAATGCTGGCTCTCCTGCTGCACTTCTTGAGGATAAAGACCATCACACTTTTGCATCTGTATTTCCTGTACCTACCTAGCTCAGTGCTTGACACATGGATAGGTACTTGATGGATCTTAAGGGATATTTAGAATTAGAAGAGAAGGAGTCTGGTTGTTCAATTGTCACTCAATTCATTTAGAGGATGTTTAGGTACAGAAGACCAATTGGCAGAGATTTCAAATCAGTAAGATTCTGTTTTTGTTGTTTATCCTCATGTCACCTCTGCTGGAATGGATTGAATTTCTATGAAAAGATCTTTCAAGTTCCATGGGCAAGATAAAGAACAACGTTCTGAAGGAGCAGTCAAAATGTCTTTGGGAGATTTTCACAATGTTACCAATCTTGGGCCATTCTCTCAGCAAACCAGGTGCAAGACATTGGTCTTAAGTGAGGTTGTAGATTTGGGTAACAGACATAGCTATGATCAATCATTCTAAAGTGTTCGTGACCGAGCTCAGATCAATCCACTCAATAAATCCAATTTGTTCTGCTTTTTCAGGGGGAAATATACATTAAAGGAGAGCTTTGGTCCCCTAAACATACTTGCTGCTGCTGAGAATTTTCTCTTGTAGATTTTTAGCTTTTAAACAATGAGATAGTAGCTTCAAAAGGATAATATTTTATTATATATTTATTATTATATATTTATTATTATATTATATATATATTATTATATATTTATTATTATAAAAGAATATTTTTATAAAAATAAAAGATGATAAGGTAATGATTGTAATGATGAGAACTGGTGTTGCTATATCATGTTAAAATTTGCAAAGTGATTTACATAGATTAATTTGGTCTGCTTCTCCATGGGGCAGCTGCTATTATACCTCTATTTATATCTCTATATCTATTATATCTCTGAGACTATGAGGACTGGGACTATTTTTTTTTTTTTTTGCCCTTTGTATATCTGTTGATTGATACAGAGCCTGGCATATCAAAGTAAACAATTAATATATCTCTGTTGAAATGAATAAATTTTGCAGATAAGGAAATGATTGCTCAGAAACATTAAGTCAAATCAGCAAGCCTGTTCCGTGGGTGTCTGGTTCCATGCTAATCACTGGGGATACATAGACAGATAGAAGTTCTTTGGAAGCTTACTTTCTCCAGTATAATCAATTTAACTCTAGAGGTAATCTGGAAGTCACTTTCATTTCATGGATGAGGGAACTTCATTCTCTGGGACAAAGTGATTTGACCAGGGTCATACAGCAAGGACATGTTGGGCCTTGAACTTGGGCCTCGTCTTGGGTCATCTCTGCTAGATTTAGGGCTCTCCCTCACCTATATTAAAATATCAGGACATTGATAGTATAAATTCCATTATGTTTTGAAATAATTCAATGGACAGAAGACTAGGCCCAGATTCAGGAAGACGAGAATTCAAATCCAGTTCCAGACACTTGAACTTCACCTCAGTTTTTCTTCTTATTTTATTGAGATGATTTATAGCATCATCATCATCCCTGATGAGCCACTGGGTTTCTCACCCACTGTTTCTCCAGTGACTAATGGCTCTAAATTATTTATATATGTTAAGTAGTGTGAAAGAATGAAAAAGTAGATATTTATTTCTATGCTTCCAGCTCTCAGGACCACTTCCGTCTCCCACAGCAGCCAGTCCAGAACGTGGCTGCTGAGCTAGTGCCCTCTTCAATGCCAAAAGAGGTTTCCTGTTTTTTTTTTTTTTTTTCAAAAAGGTTAGAGCACAGTTCACGTGCTGTTGGGGTTCCCTTTTGAAGCCGAGAGGGAGATGGGCCAATGAGCACCCCCCCTCCTCCTGTCTAATAAAGCAGGCTGAACCCCGGGGAGCTTCCTGCCCAGACCAAACTTCCTGAGTGTGGGTCTCTTCTGCTAAGCAGGGGTCCCTTCGTCTGCCTCACGGGGATTTCCTTCAGCTCCACTAAACACCCGTTAGCCTTAAAGTGCCCCGTTTTCAAGGACAATTATCCTGTCCCTGAAGCCAGCGAATGGGCTGCCCCAGAAGAACTCATTTTCTTCACCCCCTGTAGTTAATAGATGTCATTGCC
Source organism: Sminthopsis crassicaudata (assembly GCF_048593235.1). Classification (NCBI taxonomy): domain Eukaryota; kingdom Metazoa; phylum Chordata; class Mammalia; order Dasyuromorphia; family Dasyuridae; genus Sminthopsis; species Sminthopsis crassicaudata. The sequence continues at coordinate 676,124,712 of NC_133618.1, forward strand.
TTCCATTGGGCGACCTGGACCCTCGAACATTATTCAGTGATAGGGTTTCATGTCGGTGAGGGGAGAAGGGAGGGTTTTTTAGGAATTGAACAAATACCTAGTTAAGAGGCCTTTAGGAAAGAAATTAATGGGGTAATGAACAAGGAAATTAAAAGTGATTAACAAAGGAGACAGGGGGTGTGGTGGAAGGGATCCTGAGCTTGGAGTAAGGGGAAACCTGCTTATGGTTACTGCCTACACAATTTATCGGCGCCTCCACTTTCTCATGTGGAAAATGAGGGTAATCATACGAGTTGTACCTACGCCGCGGCTTGGTTTGAGAGAATGTGTGTGTGTGAAAGAATGTGTTTGTATTTGTGTGTATGTGTGAGCGAGAATTTGTGTATGTGTGAGAATGCGTGAGTGTGTGTATATGTGTGAGAATGTGTGTGTTGTGATGTGTGTGAGTGTGAGTGTGTGTGTGAGAGTGTATGTGAGTGTGTGTGTGTGAAAGAATGTGTTTGTATATGTGTGAGCGAGAATTTGTGTATGTGTGAGAATGCGTGAGTGTGTGTATATGTGTGAGAATGTGTGTGTTGTGATGTGTGTGAGTGTGAGTGTGTGTGTGAGAGTGTATGTGAGTGTGTGTGTATGTGAGTGTGTGAGTGTGTGTGTGAGTGTGTGTATATGTGAATGTGAGAATGTGTGTGTTGTGATGTGTGTGTGAGTGTGTGTATGTGTGAGTGAGAATTTGTGTATGTGTGAGAATGTGTGAGTGTATGTATATGTGAGTGTGAGAATGTGTGTGTGTTGTGTGGTGTGTGTGAGTGTGAGTGTGTGTATATGTGTGAGTGTGTGTGTATATGAGTGTGTATATGTGAGTGTGTGTGTGTATGTGAGAGTGTGTGTGTGTATGTGTGAGAGAGAGACAGTGTGAGTGTGGGTGTGTATGTGAAAGTGTGTGTGAGTGTGTGTGCTTGTGTGTGTGTGTGTGTGTTTGCTTGTGTGTGTGTGTGTGTGTGTGTGTGTGCGTGTGTGTGTGTGTGTGTGATGTAGGAGTCAGGTGGGCAGAAGGCCGCTCTCCGTCAGGCTCAGAGGCCCATTCCAGGGCACCGGCACCTGTGTCACTTGCTGTTGTGTGTCATGATGCCCTAATTGTGTCAGTTTTTCTAAACATGCAAGAGAGCGAGCACAGCTGCAGCCTCCTTTCCCCCGCAGCTAAAGCCGTGTGTGCCGGTGGCTCTCCGGGGCTCTCATCCTCTGTGAGGGTCGAGCCCCGTGGAGACCAGCCTTGTTCGGCTTCTGAGACCTGGCGAGGGGCCCGATGGGTTCCAGGGCCACCTCAGACTGGCTCACTCTGAGCTAGGCATTTAATCTTTCATTTCCTCCGTTTCCTTATTTGCAAAATGTAGCCAGTAATCTTGGTGGGATTGTGGGGCAAACAATCTATAAGTCTCAAAAAGGAAGAGTAGTTTTTTTTTTTTAAAGAATATTTTCAAGGAAAAATTGTATCCAATTTTAAGTGCCTATTAAATGATCACAAATTACACACGTATTGTGTATATCTGTGTGTCTGTGTGCAATATATATATATATGTACGACTATTGATTCATGTTTATGTAATGATATTTAATATTCAAATGCTCTCTTCATGAGTGCTCATTTCCCTTTTCTGGCAAACAGAAAGACAGGGACTGGATTATCATTTCCCTGATGTAGGGAGCTCCCAAATGACAAAACTGATATAAGCCGGTGGCTCTTCCCCAATATAGGGTCTTAAGAGAGTCGTCTCCAGCCCCGCGGGGGTTAAACAACTCGCACACTCCCAACAAACATGTCAGAACCGGGCTCTCTCTGCATCCACAGTGCTGCAATGGAACAGAAGAGAAGCATCCCACAATCTCTTCTCTAATCATGCTTCTAAAATAACAGTACAGGCGACCCCGTGGGGAGAACGTGGGATCTGGAGGCGGGGGCCCTGAAGTGCTTCTCCCTGTCCTGCCATGTCCGAGCTCTGTGAGAGCTGTGACGTCCACCATTTACTCCTGTCTCCCCTGGGCCTTTTATTATTTTTTTAGCTGTAAAATACTAAGGAAGGTTGAAACTGATGGTACCTATAGTTGTGTTCCGATTAAGGTTTACAATCTGGGATTGATCCCTTGAGAATAATACTAAACTTCGGAGCCCTGACCTCTCTTACCATCCTTCTCCTTCCGCATTGTCCCCCTGCTTTCTGGCCTGATGTACACGTACTGAAAATTTAGCCAATTTGTGACTTGATCTTCCCAGTCCAGCTTTTGGATCAGAACATTTCAAGTTGAAACTGGAAGCACCAAAGGGCTCAGTCTTTATTTTGCAGAGCTGATTCCCAATGAACAGAAATGACTCTGATTCCTAACTAGAATTTAAGAGTTTTAGGATTTCTAACCCACTCTTTCTTTCACGCTAGGCCCATGAGGCCTGTGGAGGTTGACTTGTCCAAAAATCACATAGGTAGTAAGTAACCAAAGAAAGATTCAAAACTGGGTCCTCCCAATCTGGTCATTATTATTTCATCTCCTCAGTAATGCTACCTTTATCTGTATTTGTTAGCCTGCTACCTTAGAGCTGACAAACATGTCTTTGGATCTTCCCTGTACCTGGCTCCATGCGCTGTCCATGGTAGGGGTTCAACTGTATCTAATGAACCTAATTCTGCATTAGTGAGTAAAAGTACCAAGGCATTTGGGACTCATTGGGCAGAGGCAGTTCTTAAAAACAGCCAGGGAGTGGACATTCAGGGAATCACGTAGAAGTAGAAGGGAGGCAAGGGTCTCTCCTAGCATTATGAGGTTCTTGCTAAAATATTAAATTTTCTTGCTAAAGTTCCAGAGCTAGTAAGGATCAGTCATCCCAAACTTCCAGAATTAGAGAAGACCACAAGCCCCCATAATTACAGCTTTTGCTTAAAGACCTCATTTGAAGGGGGCACCTCGCTGCATGAGGAGCCAGCCTAGTTCTATTTGGGATAATTCTAATTATTGGGAAAACTTTCCTGACGCCGGGCCCAATTTTACCTCTTTGTGGCTTTTCCCAGTAACAAGAAGTCCTGCCCCCGTGATCAGATACAAAATGTCTCATCCCTCTTTTGCGTGACAGATAAGTAAATGCAATTATTTGTCAAGATGAAAGATGCCTTGTTTCACGTGCTAAGTTAGATGAGACAAAGGAGGAATAATGAATAACTCAAGTAGAACAAGAAAGAGCAAATGCAGTTCCTAATGCATGAACGAGACCCAGCGTCGGGGCTTTAAGCTTTCTTTCTCATCTTTCCCCAAGAAATAGGGAGGAAATTGTTACCAAAATTCAGAGCAATGTCAATTCTCATAAAAGTTCACAACACAAATCTATCTCCTGGATGGCAGGATCCTCCAGCTAGCTCCTTATCGCTGTTCGTGGTGCTGAAGTGACTGGCCAGGGATCCAACCCTGACTTTCTGGCTGCATGTGCTAAACTGCCTGTCCATCAACAATGTCACACACAGACAGCTGAGCTACACTCTGCAGACCTTGGGTTTAGAACCAGTGACCGGCGTTGAGTCTTGGCTCTGCTGTCTGCAGGTTCTGTGACCTGTAATCTCCATCTCAGTACCTCCCTTCCCCCATTACCGCCTGCTATTGCTGCTACTCATTCTATTACACACACCAGAAGCTGTTCTTCATGGGAGCAAAAATGAGAAATGAATGATTATGGCTTTTGCTTTTATAACCTGATTGCAAATTCCAGAAAGATTTTAAGCGCTGCTTTGGGCAACTGAATGCATTTCCTGGTGCCGGGCACAGTACAGTAGGCCCTTACTAAGTGCCTGTTGAATGAGTGCCAGATTTTCTGCTAGCATCATCCTTGTTTGGTCAGACCCCCTCAAAATACAGACTTCTGGTAAACAATTATATCAGACTGCTTTAGCCTATAGTGATGCTGAGTGAGACCATCCTACTTTATATAAGTGTTCCATGTGACAGATGTGTTCAGAGCTACAATTTGGGCTTCCTGAAGTATGCTTTCTTACCATCTTCCTTTTCTGCTCTCCTCCCCTATCCCCCACCCGATGACTGTTTAGCTAAAATTTCATTTGTCTTTGTATTCCCAGGGGACAGCATATAGTCGACCCTTACAAATGTTTGTTGAGTCCAATTTAACTTCTTTTTTGTCAGTTGATCTACCTTCAAGCCTCTATGAAGTATTCATATTCCTTCCTATTTCCCACTTAATAATTTGTTGGTTCTAAGTGAGGGCTACTTTGACCCAAAGCCATTACAGCTGGGTTCTGTGGTCTGAAGGAAGACATTGAAAAACATCCTTATTATAGTCATTCTGAAAACATGAATCCAGAATCAAATTGGATCTTTCATCACATCTTTCCTGTGAGGGAATAGTTTAGAGAAATGATTATCCTCATTTTCTAGATGTAGATAGTTGAGAGAATAATCTTGTCATTTGGACTCACTCAAGTTCCCATGCAATATAAGTGGCCGAGCTGGACCACAAAGCCCAGACTCCCACCTCCATGTCGTTGTTAGCTCTTCTGCATCATGTATGGCTACACTTAGCCTAGCGTGGTTGGGACACCCCACGTTTGGGTTTCAATCCGAGCTCTGCCACTTACAACCTTTGGGACTTTAGGTAGGTGAACAGATTAGTGTTTTCACTGCTCAGCTGAAGATTAGAAAGCTTTTCAAATTATTCTAGCTCTGCATCTCTGATCTGAAAATGGGATTTTAGCCATGATTCTGGACTTCACGTTCTTTGTCACGCTGCTTTGGGCATTGGGACAATGGGGCTGTGGACAGGGATTGGGTTGGAAGAGTGATTCTGGAAGATGGGGCCGCTCTTTATGTCCAATGATGCAAACCCTCATTTTCCATCTTATCTGACTTTCTTCCTCCTCTTCAACTCCTTCCCCCAAGGTTTTCTCTGAATTTCTATTTTCTTCATCGTTCAGAAACCAGCCCACTTTTTTAGGTATTAGGGGGATGCCATTTTGAGGATCCTTTATCCCACCTGTCTCTCTACTTTCCCCTTTTCTTCTCTCTCTCTCTTTTTTTTAATCCTGCCAGCGCTATTTGCTAACTTTATTCAATCCATTGAGCATCTCATAAACACTTGATATGTGTTGGAACAAAACCAGAGGAAAACAAAATAGTTCCTGACCACAAACAGCTTTCATTCTAGTTTTTTCATCCAGGATTTGCTCTCTTCCCTTGCCCAAGGTAGAACAGAATGAAGTCTCACATCTTTCTTTCTATGTTCCTGCCATCAAAATAGCTCAAGATGTCATCACATGGTTGCTAAGGATCTGGAGTCTCAGCTTTAAAAGCCATTCCTAACTCCTTTTTTATTTGCCCTTCAGAAAGAAATTAGTTATTTGTTCAAATCATTTTTAAATGTTTCTCCTGAAGAATTCTACTAGAGTATAAACGTATAGAAGCTAGCAAATGGAGTTGTTTACCCAGATCATGTCAACAGAAGAAGAATCAATAATGCTTGATCAACTCCCTTTGGGATCAACCTTTGTTGGGCCTGTCTACTTTATTTGTAAAATAAACTTTTGTTGCCTTTCAGATGGGTACATTATCCCCATCATTACTGGTGGGGAAAATGGCACCGACTTATAATAAATATATAAATATACATCTAAAATATAAATATTTATCTTGTGCAATTTTGAAGACCGACCCTCAAAATTCTTGTGCAGTCAACATTTATAGGTTCCTTTTTTGTACCAGGCACTATGCGAGGTGCTGGGGTGACAAATATCAAGGGGAAGCACAGAAGTTAGTTTATACTATATCATAGGAATTGTTCATTTTTGTTTGCTTAATGTGATTCCTTAACGAGAAATTATTGTTGACTTAGAATTGGTGGTTTGGGGCATACATATTAATATATAGTAAATAATTTCACTTTCATAATTCAAGGTACTAATTGTTCAAGAAAAAAAGAGAATTCATTTGGTATATATGAGGACAATTGAAATTTTAAAAATTAAAATAAATCAGCAAATTGGAAAGAGATCATTTTTAGCCGTTTCAGATCCTGACATAAAAAATACAGGATAGTAACCGAATGGCAGAAAGTGGTCTCTCAGCTCCCTATTGATCAGGGCTTTTGCAATGCAAGCCTGACAGGATGGGCGAGGGAGCTGGTGGCCGCGGCCCTAAGGCCCGCCAGAGCCTGGTGCGCAGGTACCTACCCTTCCCGATGAGCCTCTCCCTTTTCCAGCTCCTGGATCACTCCCAGTAGCACTTTGATCGTCTCCTGGCTGGAGCTGATCAGGCTCTCCATCATCTGAAGCTGTGCTTTCAAGTCTATGACTTCAGTGTGAGGCACAATTTCGCGGCATTCTTCGCTGACCGCCACTGCCGTCCGGCAAGGTGGTTTCTCGCCCGTCGGGGAGACGTTCCTCTGAAGGGCCTGCTCGCCACATTCGCTCGACGGGCACTGCGCCTGGACGGGACAGGCTTGGGCGTTGTTGGCCTGGGGATGGAGCCCGTTCAGGTGCCCCGTTCTCCGCTTCTCCTCCTCCGGGGCTGGGCACAGCGACCACTCGCTCTCTGCGCCCGAATTTGCCAAGGTTGGCTCCGCGGCTTGGGCACCAGAGGTGGGTAAATAGACGGCGGCCACTTCTGTCTTAAAGAGCCTGCCTTGTGCCGACGGGTGGACGTCCTCGGCATCGGGCTCTTCCGGAGGCGGCTGGACAGAGTTTGGGCGGCCGGGACCTTTCATGCAGCTGTGGGGCTCGAGGGGCTTGCAGGCTTCAGCGCAGGAGTCCCCGGGAGCCCGGCCGATGGCGTTGACGTGCTCCTCGGAGAGCGCCGCCGGGTCCTCCGCCTTGTGCCCACTGCCCGTTTTGCCGCATTCAGCGGCCTCCCCCGAGCTGGGGTCATCGCTCTGCTCCTGCGCCTCGATTAGGAAGCCATTGTTCTGACTCTTGAAGGTGCTGGCGGGCTGGCTGCCCTTCAGGACGCCCCCTTTCTTGCGATCCAGAGGGAAGGTCTGGTAACACTTTTTGAGGTCCGGGGAAGTCTGCACCCCCGTGCTCCTGGTCACGTTGGGGATGGACCTGCGGGCGGGCACCGTCATGTACTTGCGGTAAGCGGCCGCCTTGTAGGACACGGGCTTGGCTTCCCTCCTGTCCGTGGTCGGTCCGGCGGCCAGCTGCCTGTCCCGCTGCTCGCTCTGCGCCTCGCAGATGTCCTTAAAGCGCACCTGAAGGGCTTTGTTCCGCTTCTTAATCTGCCGATTGGCGTCCAGCGCGTAGCGCATCTCCAAGGCCAGGGAAGCTGCTGGGTCCGCCTCACTTTCCGAAGGTGTGAGTAAGCATTTGCCAGGTTCCTTACTCACCATGATTCCTGCATTCAAAGAGAGCACAAAGAAATGGTTACGGTCGGGACAGGGGGGCGTGAAAAGCAGTCAGCAAAAACTCCTGCTTCTTAAGAAGGAGCTATCGGAAGCCCCCCAGATTCCCCAGAGAGCTGGCCCGGCTCACAATGTCTCTGCGTCCAGCACGCTGGCGTGGCCTTCCCTGTGGACTAGACCACCTGAGCGAGGCACGTTTCCCTGTTAGACAAAGCCACCTCCATTCACTCATCAGCCGGGCTAGAGACTTTTCTTCTTCTGTTTCAGAAATTATCCTTTCAAATATTGCTTCTCCTCCCCCCTTTTTAAACAGCTGGTTTATCAAATGCTATTTGTTGCCCTTGGACTTTCCTCTGTCTTGAACATGCCGTGATTACTCCGTCCTGAGATCCTAAGAGCGTTACCATTTCTGCAGACCAGAGTCTCCGAGCCCCCGTTCCGAGTCCTTACATCTCTGCATCTCTCCCTCTCCAGCCAGAGTTTCAGAGCTATTTTAAATTGCTAATTACGGCAAGATGTGGAGGGATGTTAGTCATACCAAGTTCTCTTGATCACTAGGACGACATGGATCAAGATGAACCATTGGGGGAGTTGATGCCTCTTGTGGAATGGACTAGGGGTTCCCCGCTTTGATAAAGGTGAAGGGAAATTATCTGGGAGCGGAGTTGCCCTGAGAAACAAGACTTTGGGGGGTTTGGGGGTTTTTCCATTTTGGTATTTTCCCCCATAAGTCTCTAAAATGAAAACAATCATGGTAGTTTCTTTACTTAAATGCCTCCCCCACCATCCCCCCCCCAATCTGAAGGCTTTGTGTTAATCATGCAAATTCATCCCTGGTAGATGGGGGAATGTGCCTGAAAGGCTGCAGGTGGCCGATGATTCCTCCCAGGGAATACCCGCCGGATAAAAATGCCGGATTTTTATTAGGCAGCTTCCCAGATGTTGGGAGCACATGGAAAACCTTCCTTGAGTGTTTAACTTAAAGCAAGAAGCTGTAGTTAAGTGCTGCAATTGTCAGCAAAGATCCTGCTTTTGCCTGCATTTGTGGACGGCAACAAAGCCCTCAATCTTGCTCCGGAATGGAGCGGCTTGGTTGGCTGGCGTGTGGGATGCTGAGCCGTGGGCCACAGCACGCAACTGTGTAGTCTCAGGGGGACAGGGCTGCGCAGGAGAGCGAGCTCCGAGCCCCGCTCAGGAAGACCCGGGTTCAAAACCCGCCTTGGGCACTTGATCCCGAGCAAGTCCCTTAAGCTCCCCTGCCTCAGTTTCTTTAATTGTGAAATGAGGATAGTAATAACACACCTGCTTACCAGGGACCAATGATTGGAGATCAGGCCTGTACCTGTCACATTGTAGGTGCTTATCGGTGTTTATTCCCTTGCCCAAAGCCCCTGAGTGCACAAGGCTTAGTCATAGCCAACAGCCCTCTTGCTGACTCCCAGGGGAGCTGAGGTTTCAGGCTTCTGAGCCATGGCCCAAGAGCTGCATTGTGTCTCTGAGGCCCTGTCCCCTCTGAGGCACTTATAATAAACCCTTTCACCATGGGATTAAATCCCCATTTCCAGTGAGCCCACTGAGGCAGGGTAAAGGAAGGGGATTTGGGCAGGCTGTAGCTAGGATTCCATCGCAGCTCTCCACTCCTAATCTAGCTCTTTTCACCAAGATATTTAACTGGCTGGGAAGGGCCTAGTTCCTTATTCCATCTCTCTCTTTTGTAAGGGAAGAAATGAGTCTAGAATGGAAAAAAAAATACTGGCAAGAATCCTACTTTCCTACAGAACACAACACGACCCAAACCAAACTCCATCCAAGCACAGTAGGCAGCAGTCAGTGAGTTCCCTTGCATTTATTAAGCTCTTACTGTATGCTTCAAAGAGAGGCCAAAGCCCTCCCCTTCCCTCCCTGAGCTTCCGGTCTAATGGGGCAGAGTGCCGCTGCCTCGTCAGCAGAATTGTCCCAGATGCGGGACAGCTCATTCACACGGGGCCTTCATTTTGTTTTTCCTTTTGGAAGGCCAAATAAAATTTCCAGCAGTTTGGACATTTGCCTGCTATTTTAAAAGCAACAACCAACACAAACAAACCAAGATTTTATTTTATGACTAAGATAAATTAAGCATTTTATAAGTTCTGACATAAAACGACTTAATCAGTGAACAGTTCGGAAGATAATGAAAGTTAACAACGTTTGAAGAGTCTTAGATTTTTAAAAATAGGGATATGAGGAGTCCCCCGAGGCGGCCTTTGCTCTGGCCTTTCGTCTCTGACTTTGGGAACACGTCTCGGTTTAAGGGAGCAAAAAATGATGGAGATGCAGCGTGTGGCAATGGCGCCTGAAGAGCTTTGGCCGTTTCATAGAGTATTTACGGGACCAGATACAGGAACCCAAGTCAAAGCTCGAGTGCTGAAGCCCCTGCCCAGCGGGATCGGCCAATGGGGGGTGAAGAAAGGGCGATTTCCTAAGTCATTGAAGAACGCTGGAGGGAGGGAGATCAAGAAGCCCCTTGGAATCATGGCCCATAAAGCTCTGTCATCTGTCCAAGTACCTTATGAGGCAGGTGACACGTGTTGGACTTGTTGGTACCATCTGACAGGTAAAGAAACTTCGCCTCTTCCAGCCTCCTTTTTATTTTATTTTTTCTGAGTTATTTTGGCTCATTAGGCACATGTACCACTTTAGTGCTTACTGCCTGGGTGACTACGGCTGTGTTACTTAAATCTTTCTTCTTTCTTCATCCATGAAATGGGTCAGTTGGGAATGGCCTTTCTAGAGTTTAGTCTGTATCCTGCGTCACTTGGAAAGGCCGCTCTTGGGTGGCCCGTCCTTGCGTGGCGATGGTCTGGGGGGAAATGGCGGGGGGTGGGAGGGAGGCGATGATTAATCAGTAGACTTCTCATGGAGGGTGGGGCCGCTTACTAGGGACCGTCCCTGACCTCTCCCCGCCTGTCCCCTTTTATTGGTCAGGTCTGTCACCATGTCTAACGGCCTCTTCCTGAGGAAGGCCTGCCTTCTGGGGGAACTCGGGAGATTTTTACAAAAAGCAATTTACTGGCGATTTTTCAGCATTTTTCCTGCCATGACTGAAAAATGCGTGTCGGAATAAATTTCTCCTATCGTCCAATTCATCACGAACATTGCTAGCAAGTGCCCGCAGTCGGCCCATGCTTGTGGAAGGCATTTGGAAGCCTCATATCGGAGGTCTCTGCCCCCTAACAAAGCCACGTTAGGCTGACAGTGACTCATGCGAGGGGACTCACAACCTGGCGCTGGGACTTTGGAATATTGAGAAGCTGACCAGCTTCCAGCGGGGCCAGCGAGCGCGGGGCACGGTCACTGGGGGAGGGTTTGCAGAAGATCGGCAAGAGAGTTGTGGGGCCTTCTCCCCCAAGGAAGTCCCTGTGGTGGGGAATGCGTTAGGGGTGGGAAGGACAATCCTCTGTCCTTCAAGTCTGACCCCCTGCACAAAGCTGGCACTGGATGTGCTGTGGGGCTCCACAGTGAACGCTGCCAGCGCTGAGGGCCTCGCAAGACATTCTCCCCAGGTGAAAGCCACCCCCCAAAAATATCACCTGGTCAGGAAGATCTGAGTTCTAGGAGACAAAGGACAAGTCACTTAAGCCCTCTCAGCTTCAGTTTCTCATCTGTTAAATGGGCACAATAGTCACCTCCCAGTAATGTAATGAGAAGCCAATGAGAGATCCCTTTTTAAACCTTACAGCCCTCTAGCTACACTCGTTGTCATTGTCTGTGATGAGATGGTGATCAATTTTGGTTGTTTCTGGGTCTGTCACTGCAGTTGTAGTTTATCTGCCCTATGGCCGCCACGTTTACACATAAAATCCATCACAGCCAGGCTCCTGGCCAGACCCCCGGGCTTCCTGCACTTTATTCTCCTTTACGCCATCTACACTGGCCTTCCTCCTGCCACTCCCACCGACTCCCTTCTGCCTCCCTGGGCTTCCTGGGATCCTTGATTTCGAAGCTCGGCCTGAGGCCTTTGCTGGCGCACTCAGCCGGGGGCCCCCGCATCCCTCTGCCATGGAACATCCTTCGTGGTATTTTGAGCATTTCCCTTCATGCATCTGTATGTAGACATGTATGTGCATAACCCGTGGCCCCCCACGTACACACACAAACTCACAGCTGCTCCTCCCCCACAGCGTTCTGGGAGCCTTGAGAAGGGGGAGGGTGGGATTCCGCCTCTGTTCCCAGCCCCTTGTGGTCCATTCCCCGGCCTGTAGATCGGGCTCCGTAACTGCTTGTTCATAGATTGCCAGCCGGCAAGATCTGCTGAAGGGCTGCAGGTGGGCAGGATCACTCCCCGTGCTTCTTGGATTTAGCTTGTGATTCAGTGGGACATCTCTCCTTCATGAATCATGGAAGAGCCGGCGCTTTCTTGTACGATCCCTGAAGCCCAAAGTCGGAGTGTGTTTGGTGGCCAATTTTGGCTCGCGAGCGGGAAGGGGCTCTCTGAGCGCCGGCTCTGTCTGCCCCCCGAAGTCGCGGCTTCCTTCCAGGCGGGGTCTCCCAGCAAAGGCTAATGGGTGCCTCACTGTCTCTGGGGGAAAGGATTCTTTTTCTAGTGCAGGTCAAAGTCTGTGGCCTCCGAGCTTCCTTCCATGTCTGAGATTCGGTAAATATCTACTTTTTTCCTTATTAACAAAACTCAAATAGCATCTTTGATTTCCAATCTCTTTGAAGATACCGAGAAAGAGGTCTATTTTTTTCTTCCAACTTTTATATTGTCCTGATTTTACAAATAACAATGGGACTTGGGTAATTTGTTCTTTATAGAATTTCAAAGAATAAATTGCTGTTCTTGCAAGTTCATTACCCAGCCTTGGAAACAGTCCACATAAACATGTTTTAGGCCAAAACTCTATCCCCTTCCCAGGATTCTTTCCATACATCTGATGGCTGCAGACGTCCTTCCCTGTTGCTTACAATTATGAGGCTCTTTGTGTAAGAAACCCTCTAGGCTGTCTCTTCTTAGTACATTTAAAAAAATAACTAGGACATTGATTTTGCCTACTTCTGTTTATCATTTGATGAGGATCAATTGAAGTAACATAGGGAAGGCATCTTTAAAGAGCCAGAAAAATAGGAGCAGTTTCCCTTACTTTGGGGCTCCAAAGGATTTCGTGATTCCTGAATTTTGGATTTATACTGAAGTCTTTCTATAACGTTGATTCTTTAAGAGTTGGTATAGCCTCGAGCCCACTACCCAACTCAGCTTGGTTTGTCCTTGGATAACAGCCATAAAGGTCATCCTGAATCCCGATCCTGAAGCCTTCCTAGTTAGGGAGTCCTTGCCCTAGTTGGGAATTTACCAGCATTGCCCTTGAGAACCAAGGTTGCTCTAGTCCCACTCAGAGATGAATGACTGTGTTTTCCAAGACCATGTCCGTAAATCCAAGCTACGACCCATTCCTCTGCACTCTCCTTCAGTCCCTGGGAGGCAATGCAAAATGGCAACCCTGGGAAGCAGCGGGACCCATACAAAGCAATCCGTGTAGGCCGTGACATATTATTGAAGCAGTGAACAGTTGATATCCAAGCTATTTTAAAGAAGGACCCAAATATAGCAGGTAATGTTAATTGCATCCCCAAAGAAGTGATGAAGAGGAGACCAGACGCTCTGAACATGTTCACTCTCTAATCCCGGTGAAATCTTGATAAGAATGATCTAGCCATCTATCCGATCCAAGCGTCTTTGGTGAATCAGGGAAGCAGAACAGACTGACTTTTGCAAGTGATTTTCCACTTTTAAAATCATTCTTCACTGAAACGTATCAAAAATGTAAGATCCCGTTGTGTTGTGGTATTAAAAAATTTGACTCGGGAGAGCAAAATTCTGCTGGAAGAGTCTCTTCCCATTCGGTGTCTTTCTTGTTTTGTGTGAGTTAAGATGATTCAGGATCTCTTTATAGATGTCATCCGAGAGTTCTTTGTTCAGAGGTCCAAAGCACGAGCCGAGCAGATTGATTCTGGCGTCGATCAGAATGTCCACGTGTAAGTCCATAAGGAAGAGGGCTTCCCTAGGTCTGTCTCCGCTCCTCCCGTGATTGTATCCAGCCTCAGAGGACGACCGGGTTCCTCAGTGAGTGAGGATTGTGGAGATGTAACCTGTCAGCTGGTTATTTATTGCATAAATCCATCAGTGTGGAGAATCTGAGCAGGAAGTGCAGATGGACAAAGAGCTGAATGCAGAATTCAATAAGAAGCGAACAGTAGGCTTGATTGCAGCGTTTACAAAGTTGTTAACAATACTCTCCCGATCTTGTTTTATGGTTGTAAATTATGAATACTATGATTGCTGAAGAATTAGACTTTGAGAGACAAATTTTGAATAAAAGGTGGCTTAGGTATGTCCTGGACAGTGAAGAAAAGGGAGCAAAAGAGAAGGAAAAGCTATTCCTCAGGAAATTTCGGGCTAGAAAAAGAAGTGGATCCATCATTCATTGGGAGAGGAGAGACCAAGGGGTTCTAGCTCCCAGGGGAGCACAGAATGCTGACTGCCCTACATGAATGGCTTCGGGTCGTTGATTATTGTGAGGTGCACTGCTAAGTGGGAGCAGAGGTAGCCTGGGGGGATGCTTGGTGCTGGTGGTGGTCTTGGTGACCTAATTGATTAGACTTAACTCTTAGACAACTGAGTAGATACCAAAATTAGACATTTTAGTGATGGATGGATAATTAGTGGCAATTGGTTGCCCCTTTCTTCACTTTGTAGAAGAGAAAATTGTCCCCTAGAGTTAAGGGTGCATTTCCCTGCCTGATAGCTGGTTGTTTGATAAGCGTCATTATCTTAATCCAGATCTTTCAAGTCCATATCTAGTCCCTACCTGTTAGGATTAGCAGGTGAGAACTCAGGTTGTCTGGACAGTGACAAGGTGAGAACTCAGTTTGACTTGACAGTTCTCTGGCTCAGACCTTTGGTTTGGGCCTTTAAAGGGAGTTTACACCTTAGGAATTCTAGGAGGAGCAAGCTCATTGGTTGAAGTGGTTCTTCCCAGAAGCCCTTGTATGATCCCACGCCCATACTCTGGGAGGATAAAAGAGGCAACATTGGGCCTGGACAAGCAGTCTGGACTGGGGAACTGTCAAGTCAACCTGAATTCTCACCTTGTCACTGTCCAGACAACCTGAGTTCTCACCTGGTAATCCTAACACCTACCACTTCTGTTGATGAAAATGAAATTTTTGGATGTATTCGTAAATGAACCTTCATAATTAATCATGGGATGTGTGGTTTAGGTACCTAGCAATTTCAAATTAGAGATGAATTATTATATATTATATTTATTATACTATACTATATTATTATATCATATTATATCATATCATATCATATCATATCATATCATATTATATTATATTATATTATATTATATTATATTATATTATATTATATTATATTATATTATATTATATTATATTATATTATATTATAATTATACACATGCCAGCCCAGACTGAAGAACAGTGACCTCATAGGTCTATGGGAAAAATACAAATATTTACTTGTGGAAAACACTGAAAATATTAGACTCTCAGTGAAAGCAGCTCCCACAGACTGTACTAGATTTTATGATTTTTGTTGAAATTTTGAAAGAACAGATATAATGAGGAGGGAGAGCCCGAGACCTTTGGAAGACCTCCGGTGCTTTGAATGGCGCTTCTCTAGGAGATTCCTTGAAGGGCATGGCCAGAGTTAGCCCAGGGGAAGAGGCCTGGATGGTTTGGGATTGAGAGCGTGGAAGGGGGTCACTGACAGTAATTCTAAGAATCCATGAAGTATTGATGAGCGACGAGTTTCAGAATGTTTTGGACTCATGATTCACCTGGACATCTCTCCCTCAGTTCTTTGCCCCGGACCTGAGCCTCCATCAGCACGGGGAGGAGCCCCATTTTGCTACTTCTGGTCTATTTCATAAGCTTGACATTTGGCCATATGATAGGATGCCACATAAGATGATGGAACAAAATCCAATTTGGAATATCTAAACAGAGGCTGTTGCCAAGAAATGCCTCAATACACATTGAGCCCGGAAGATCTCACCAGTGCCTGCTCAGCAGTCTGGATAGCCCAGAAAGGGCCGGGGGGGGGGGGCGGGGATCAGCTTTCCTGGTGGCTGATCCACCGTTAGGGCACCTTGAAGTCAGAGACACAGACTCCCATTTGAATGAATTTGGCCAGCTTTTTATTTTACAGCTGTGGGAGCCTGGACGTTGGCAGTTTGGCCGGAGGAAACGGTAACCAAAAAAGAGTTGTCATTGTAATTATACCAGTGACAGACTGAAATTAAGAGGCCTTCATTCAGAGACTTCCTGTGGGCTCCGAAGGAGTTAATTGTGAAATCGGCTTCCTTGGCGCCCTTGGACGTTCAAAACCGGAGCTGTCCTTTTCTCTGGGCACAAAGCACAGCTCCTCGAGTAGTTGCTAAGTTGATTTTCCAGCCTCATCTACTCTTACAATGAATAAGTATTTTGGGGCATATTTGTTCTCTTCAATGGAGGTCACTGATTAACATTTTTAAGGCCCCCAAAGGACAAGATAACCGAGTCAATCCTGGCTGAATGTTCTTGAATCAAGAACTGATGCTTTGGGTGTGGGGGAAGCTGAGCCAGTAAACCAGGGCCTTGCCCAGGTCACAATGTAGGTATTTGGGCTTTTTGCTTGTTCTGACAAGGAGAGAAGAGCAAAAGATACAGATTTACAGTCCTTAAAAGGTCAGGCTAAATGAGGTAAAAATTTGCATTTTTAAAGTAAATACTGTTTTCTAATTACTCTTACTCTGATTTTACTGGATCTACCCTAAAGAACGCAAACAAAATAATTCATTGCAGTTCTATCCTATTGGTTAAAATGGATCCGGGGATGTCTGCTGTTCAGTTATCAGCGTCTTCATGCCTTCCCTATCCATTCTGTCTGTTCCCCGTACCCCCAGGTAAAGGTAAACTGTCCCAATTATCGTGAATTCTCTAGTTGTGGGCACCAAATTAATGAGGTCTTACTCCCTGTTTAGAGCCAATTCAGGAGACATTTGTAAAAGGGAATTGGGTTGATGGTTACTCGAGGGCATGTTCAATGGAGAATTTCAGAGCATCCCAGCTACATCAGCTGCTTGGTGGCTCCTCGGATTTCCTTTTCCCATTAGCTCCTGTACCATTCTCCGTAATTGAAATAGGGGCTTGGGATTCCTGGGTTCCTGCTGCTGATAACAATAAAAATAATGGGCGTCTTGCCTCCCTCAGAGGTTTCCCAGCCTTGGTTCCGTCTCCCTCCCAGACCTGCCTCACGTGGGACTCCATCTTTACCTAGACCCAGACCTCTCTGTGTCAGCAGCTATGGATGGATGTGTGCAGACTGCTTAAGAGCAGGAAGTTTTTGTCAGGTTCTGCTCGGCCCTCACTAGGAACTTGACTGGCTGATTGAGGAAGCAAGTGCTTCTTTGCCTTCAGCCAGTTCTGACCGTCTACACTGGCAGCTCCTCCCTGATCCCAAGGGCTAATGGGAATTCCCGATGAGGAGTGCCAGCCTGTCTCAGTGATTGTGGGGAAATAGGGGAGCTTTTGGGCAGAGCTGAAGCATGAGCGGTCCCCGCCTTAACGGAGCTTGCAGTCCGAGGGGAGACCACGAGGAAGATGGCTGTACAAGGGAAGCGGTTGGTGGCAGAAGGGGGAAGAAGGGGCAGCCAAGAGACCCGGGCTGGAGGGCAATTCCAGGCAGGGGTAAGAGGCGGGACCTGGAGGCAGAGCACATCTCCATGGCTTTCAGTGCCCAGTGGGAAGGTGTATCTGAGCCTGGAGGAGCCTGGGAGCCGGGAAGTCTTCTGTTTCCCCTACCTTTGTGGGTATAGCTGTGAGTCTCTGTGAAGGGGTCAGCCTCTTATTATTAATAACTAGAAATCTGACTAGAAAATAGCCACCTTCTTCTGTGTTTGCTTACTCTATTATTCCATCAACTGAGAGAGACATTCGGTCTGGTCTTTCACCAACTGGGGATTTCCGTTACCCAAGATGCCGAGTCTCATTTCCATTGCCTCACAGGTCTCAGCCCTAGAGCTGGAAGAGGTCTCACAAGCTGGGTCCGCTCCCCTCACTGTACAGAGGAGAAGCTTTGACAGAGTGTATTCTTAGAGGAAAAAAAAGCCTGGGGCGGTGGGGTTTGACATATTTACTGTTCTACCTCCTTCTCAAGGCAACTTTACTATCAGAGAGAGAGAGAGAGACAGAGGGAAGGGGGGGGCAGGGAGAGAGAGAGAGAGAGAGAGAGAGAGAGAGAGAGAGAGAGAGAGAGAGAGAGAGAGAGAGAGAGAGAGAGAGATTGAACAAAACTAATCAATTAAACAATGAAATGATATGATATGCAGGAAGGGAGTCCATCATGGAAGCAGCTTGGTTCTATGGAGAGTGGATTGGATGGGTACCCAAAGACCTGAGTTTAGGGAACTGAGGTAGACAGACTTATTGGGCCCTTAAGTGGAGCATTCTTTCTGTGATAGGACCATGTAGGACTCCGGGTCCCATACCTCCATTTAACAGAGGCAGCCCAAGCTACTCAAGGGACCATTCAGGTCCTCTTGTTCCTGGGCACATTTGGGCTCCCATCGTCCTGACTCTGGCCCAGCCGTCCCTTCTCCATGATCCCACTCCGGGGTCATGGAATCCAATTCTTTCATTTTACACATGAGAAATCTGAGACGCACGGAAATAAAGGAACTGCTCCCTGGGGAAGAGCCAGACCCTCCTGGAAGGCTGATTCCCTTATACCCAATAGTTTTTCTCCTGAGCTGGGTCAGAGGTCAAGGAGCTACCGTTTTGACCATGAATTCCCAGTCTGCAATCTGTCGGGGAGGGTTTTTGTTTGTCCCTCTGCCCAGTGATGCGACCGCCTCGCCATAATTGAGTGTCTACAGTGGGAGTTCTGCTTGGAGGTAACCATTTACTACACATGCAATCATCTGGACTCCCAGGTCTCATCTGTCTTCCTGGCAAGGCCGTGCAGGCCCCTATACGTTACCTGCAGCTCCAAGGCTCGCTCAGTATTTTTCATTGAGGTGGCAGTGAGATATGGACCAGGAGGCACCCCAAGGGCCTTCTCCACTCAGCCGGCCCACAGGCTGACTCAGAAAGGTCCTGGAGTCACTGCTGACGGGGTAAGCCAACAGGAGGGACTGAAAGACTCCCTTTTTGTGGGCAGTTTCTATTTGTAATTGGACAATTGTATGTGTAGAAAACATTTCCCAGGGGGAATACAGAACCTTCACAAAGCTGAGGCTTCCACAGGAGCCAGATGCCTTGTGGCCTTCTTTCCCTTAAACAGAAGAGCAAGTCCTGACTCAGTTTCCTTTCTAGAGCTTTTGTCTTGATTCCTAGGGTAGTCATGCTGAGATTAGTGTAACTGAAGGAAACAGAAATAAGTATTCCCTAAATAGAGCAATGGAAATGTTGGAAATGTGGTAAAATTGTGCTTGCTGAAGGGTCTCCCTGAAGACTGGAAGGTGCAGGGCATTGGAGGAGGACATGTTTGCAGAAGGCTAATCCTGGGATGAGGAGAAGGAAAAGGAAGGGAAGGAAAGGAAAAAGGAAAGAGAAAAGGAAAGGAAGGGGAAGGAGAAAGAATGGGGAAGGAAAAGGAAAAGGGAAAGGGAAGGATAAAAGTTAGATTATTGGGACATTTGGGGTGTTGGATGACCTGCTATGCCCTCTCCTCACCCTGTATAGTGTAGCCATGACTCTGGAAATGTGGGCCACCTTGAGCCAGGTTGGAAATGCTTCATACTCAGGCCTAACTATGGACACTGTGTGCCATGAGCATGGAAACCAGCTTCTATACGTCCCGAGGCGTTCGTCACCAGAAGAGTCAGGATCCCCAGGATATGATAAGTTTTTGTTTTTCTCTGTTTTTCTTTTCTTTTCTTTTCTTTTCTTTTCTTTTCTTTTCTTTTCTTTTCTTTTCTTTTCTTTTCTTTTCTTTTCTTTTCTTTCTTTCTTTCTTTTTTTTTGTTTGTTTGTTTTTTGTTTGTTTGTTTCTCTTTATTTTTCTTCACTTTGGT
This sequence comes from Sminthopsis crassicaudata, assembly GCF_048593235.1. Classification (NCBI taxonomy): domain Eukaryota; kingdom Metazoa; phylum Chordata; class Mammalia; order Dasyuromorphia; family Dasyuridae; genus Sminthopsis; species Sminthopsis crassicaudata. Next base: position 676,144,152 of record NC_133618.1, read on the forward strand.
GAAGGAGTGTTGGAACCAGTGGGATCCTGTACCCTTGATGCACTCAAGGATGGGCATCCCCAAAGTGAGTTCTTAGCTTTTTGCTTTCCTCGTTTGGGCTCTTGGTATGTTTCATCTGGGATGTGCGTAGGGCTGTTCCATTTGATTCCTTAAAAGTGTATTTTCTGAATCTCCTGTCAGCTTTAGTGATGTCATCCATTCCTGTTCTATGCCAGCTCGAAATCCGTGTGGATGTGGATTTATCTTAAGCACAGAACCTTGGTTTTTCCAATAAATTCAAGGGGAATAAGTTTGAACATGCTGTGATCTGGAACATTAGTTTATTCTTCTTATTTGTTCATTTTGGCCTCCATCTCTTGATGGCCGTCTGCGGCCGGCCTTGGGCTGTAGTTCCCTCCGGATCCTTCCCGTGAGCCCAAGCAGGGCTGGGCGTCCACTATTTCTCATTCCAAGGCAGAGTCCACTTGTCTTGGAAGGGGATCCAGCTCTTCTCTGCTCATCTGAGTGAGCAGCTTCGTCTAGGCCTGGGAGCACCAGCACAGGGCCTGACTTCATTGGGCCCTTGGCCTCCGACTCATTATGCTGGTCCTGCTCGGAGTGAGGACGGACCTTCAAGGCCACGGGACCTTTCTTCATTTTACACTTGAAAAAACCTGCGTCATGAAGAGGATGAGGTCACCGAGGGATTGGGGACCAGAGAATGACCGGGCCTTCCACACGGTGGACTCGCTGCCCCAAAGCTAAGAGCTTTGCCAGGCTATTAACTAAGAAGAATTGGATTTGTTTGAGTGCCTAAAGCATGTGACTTTACTGGGGAGGGAGAAGGCTTATTTCCTGTGCTCAAGAGAATCCCAGATGCCTTTTGCATTCCCCACGTATCTTAAAGTAAACTTAAACTACAAATCTGAATGTCTGGCAGTGCCTCTGCCGATCATTTGGCATTTAACGGTATGAAAATTCAGATTGTGGAAAGCTCGTTCGGGCCACAAAAGCTCATGGCCGAGGTAAGACTTCAGTGGGGCCTCAGAACCTGGTGGGAGTAATACCAGCCACTAAACAAGGGGGCGCGCAGGGCAGGGCTGCCCAAGGGGCACGTGGGCCCTGTGGCCGTGTTTATTTTGAGACTGCGAGCCAAGGAAATCGTCCCTGGAGGTTTCAAGATTGTGTGACCAGCACAGGGACACAAATCACAGGGCAGCTCTTATCAGGCAAGAGCGAAGGGTAGCACAGGTCACTCAAGCAGAGTCGGCACCCCGAGCCATTAAAAGAAATGAGATGTCAGGGGGTTATGGAGGCTTACGGCAGGAGGTTTGCCATACTATGGGTGAGCTGCTTAATTTGAAATAAAGATAGTCTGTCCTGCTCATAATAGAATTCGGTGTTACCGTGGGGGTGGAGGGAGGGAGCCTCAAGGTGGGCAGGATGACAGGGTACATATTAAAAAGGCGCTGTGAAAAATGGGCCTCGGCCACAAAGGCCTGACGCAGAGCTAGCTTGGAGGTTTTTTCCCACAGCTGGCACATAGTAGGCATTTAATAAATGCTTGTTCAATTGAATTGGTAAAGTTGATGGGGAAGAGAAATTGTCCAGGGAGCATTTTTAAGATTAAAAATAGGAGATACTAAAGCGAAGGGAGAATTGGAGCTCGAAGTTTGCTATTGGGCCTTGCTGCCTACCAGGGCGACATCCCGTTTTTTATTCCCAGAAGTCAATTGAGAGTCACATTCTGGTGTGACAGTTATGTTATTGAGAGGTTTGGAGTTTCTCCACATTATATGTGGGTGATTCTGGGTCAGTGGAGTTTTTTCCAGCTAAAAGAATAGAAGTTTCACTCCAAGTTCCTTTTTGTTTTGTATTTGGGGAGTCTAGTACAATGACTGACGCATTCGATCCTTAATTATGAATCAATTGGATTAAGCAAAGAAATGAAGTTGTCGATTCAAAGGGATCTTAAAATCTGAAAAAAGGATTTTCCCATTTCCTCCATAAATGATACAGATATTTAGAGGTGTGGCCCACTTCCTTGGGAGACCAGCCAGGAGAGAAGAAGGCTGGGGGGACGGAGGGACACAGGAGACGAAGGGGGCTGCTCATGTGACTTGCTTCCTGCTTCACGTTCTGGCAGAGGCCCCTCCGAGTCCCCTCGGAGCATCTGCCTCTCTCAGAGGCTCCTCATCAGGGGTGGGTGGGCTTTGGAGCCTGGAGAAGGCCTCTCCAAATGGGAGAGCCAGGCCAGACCTCGCCTTCCCTGGCCTGGAGGGCAGGCAAACAGGGTTTTACTCTTTCCTGAGGGAGGAGACGAGGGCAAGGGACCTCGGACCCTGCAGGCAATAGTCAGATCCTGGGGCATTGGGCAGGAAAATAAACCTGGGCAAACTTGCTTACGGTGGAAAGCAGAGAAAGCAGCTCACGGGCGGGAACTCGGACAAGATTTGGAGTCAGAAACTTTGGGTGGTGTTCTCTCCATCCTGCAGATAAAGAAACTGAGGCAGGGAGAAGGAAGAGTGACAGTCTGGATTTGAACCTGTAGTAAGTGCCAGTCCCTTAGTCCCTTCCCCTCTCCCAGCCTCAGTTTTCTATCTGCAAGATGGGTATGCTGGTGGTTGTAGCAGCCCCCTTGCAGAGTAGTTGTGGGATCAGGGCTAGATGCTTGTTGCCAGGGCAGGGTGGACGGCTTAGAAGCTGTTCTCTATTCCAGAAGCACATCAGGCTTTCCAGGGAAGGCCTCAAAATCCCCAATCTCCAGGATGTAAGTAGAACAAAAGGAATCTTTAATCTCTAACCCAGATGCCCTTTCTGGTGATTTTTTTTTCTGGATCCTCTCTGTCTTTGCTCACAGTGTGGGTGTTTAAGAAATGGGAAATCGTCGTTTAAAATTAATGGACAGCATTTATAAAACACTCAATTCTGTTCGGACAGAAAGGATGCTGGGCAGGTGCCGGCAATCCTGCTTTCCTGGGTACCTTAAAAAACTAGGTAGTCTTGGAGGGTGACAAGAACCGGTCCATTTGGCTGTCACTAAAAATTCCAAGTGACCAATGGGTCACAGACTCGATGGCCTGACACCCTCACCTTGTCCTGTTGGGCCAGTCACATGCTGCCCCTTCCTTCCTGTACAGGCTGAGAATGTCTCCCTGGGCTTGGCGATTTCATTCCATTCAACACAATTCTACGAAGCTCCTACTGGGTGCAGGTCCTGGGTGAGGTTCGGAGTGCCAGAAACCCTTTTCTTGCTCCCAATGGAGGCATTTCCAGCTGAATGTGTCCAAAGGAGAACTCCCCTTTCTCCACAGACACCCCTCTGCCCCATCTCTCCCACGGACCTCCTCAGCCTCCCACTCACCCGGGCTTGCCATTCTGGGCTCTAGACTCCCTGCCTCCATCTAGTCTTTGGCCAAGCGTGATCAGTTCTTCTGTCCCATCTCTTGTCTCCCTCTCACCCCAACTCAAGACCCACTGGTCTGTAGCCTGGGGGGCTGCAGGAGCCTCTGATCTGGTCCAGTGGCCTCACGCTTCCCTTCTGTCCAAGGGACCAAGCTTGCAGACGGATTGTTACGATGCATAAATGTTGGACCCTCTCGTTCTCCTGCCAACGCCTCAGTAACTCCCTACTGTCTCTAGGAAAAAGCACAAATGGGACTTTGGGCATTTCAAGGCCTTCCCAGTCTGGCTCACCTTGACTTCAGGCTTCCTGCGCCTTATTCCCCCCATGTGCTCTACTATCCTATCCGTCACCTTGCGTAAAGGACATTCCCTCTGCCTCTGTGGCTTTTCTCCGCCCGTCCCATGCCTGAGATCCTCTCTGCCCTAGCCTTCCTTCCCCCTTCTCATCCCCAGCTCCTGATCCAAGGCTCGCCTCCCTGCCACCGGGAACCTTTGTGAAGCTAATCTCTCTATCCACATCACGATTTACTCCCTTATCTTTCAATATAATTTATTCCACAGTGAAATACATTTCTTTTCTTTCTTTTTTTCCCCCTGAGGCAGGTCACACAGCCAGGAAATGTTAAGTGTCTGAGACCAGATTTGAACTCGGGTCCTCCTGAATTCAGGGCTGGTGCTCTGTCCACTGCGCCCCCTAGCGGCCCCTTGAAATATATTTCTTGAGGACATGGACTGATCTCTTTTGTCTTTGCCTCTCTGGTGCTTAAGAGGGAGCCTTGCACATAGTAAGCACTTAATAATGTTTTCAAAGCTCTGACTGATAGCCTGGCTTTTCGTGGCATCTTGTTGAAGGGTCTGCAGTAACACTGATGGTGTGGGAGGGGAGGAGGGCCCAGCTCTAAAACATGGAACCCAAGCCAGCCAGCAAGTCCTGAGCTGAGTGTGGTCATCAGGAGTGGTCATCGCTTCTGTCTCTCTGTCCATTCCTTGGCTGGGAGCTTGGGTCTTCTTAGGGACATCTGGCTATAATCACTGCCATGCATGGTCCTGTGAACCAGCTTCCACCATGGAGATTTGACCCCAAACAGAATCAAGTTTGAAAATCAGGAAGCCTCGTATCCCGGTGCTCTCTGGAGTCCTCGAGTCGTGGCATTTTGGTTCATCAAGGCCCGTTGGGCCCACGGACTTCCTCATGTTTTGGTCCAAGTGTTTCATAGTGGTCTCCCGCGTGCTGGTGATTTCTTTTCACTTTGATCGTTGGTAACAAGTCGTGAGCTGCTCATGGCCGTTGTTCATCTTTCCATTGCTTCATTTTTATTCCGTTGCTTCATTTTTATTCTTCTGGGATCAGAGTCTTGCCAAAATGAAGAATCAGAAGCTGTTTTGAGAAGTGAAGGGGATGGGGTTGCTATCATCAAGTAATGGATGGGCTGCTGCATCCAAGAGGGTCATGAGACCTCAGGTATAGGATTACGGAAAACCTCATTAACCATTAGCACTGCCTATTAATTAATTAGCATTAATTAATGCTAATTAACCATTAGCCTGTGGAAATGGCTGCTTGGGGAGCCAAAAGCCTCCTCCCCATCGCAGGGTTTCCAAGTCAACATGAGCCAACCTTTGCTGGGGACGCCGTGATGGGCCTAACTTTTTGGGAAGGGACTGGAATAGTTCTTAGTAAAGAACGTGAGATTTCTTGGTTCTCAGGGATGGCAAATCATGGGACATTATTAATTATGGAAAGAAAATCATCTTGCAGATGAGAAAAATTACAACGTTTCATGAAATGGCCTTCTATTTTTTAAAATCCTAATCCAGTTCTCCATATGGCTCTTCTTGTCAATAGCATAAACATACCTTGAAGTTCAACTTTATTGAGTAGATGCTGAGACTGACTAGGGCTGTGTCTTCTCGTGGATCAATAAAGTTTTTCCCTGAACAGCTGGGTTTTGCGTGGCACTGAACAATTTCTGAAGCACTCTCCTGACTAGGGAGCTGAAGCCCTGCAGAGGTTAATGAAATGGTGTAAGATCTGCCCGTTTCTGTGAGACAGGGATAAGGTTGGAACCTGGGGGTCCCGCAGCGTCTCTAAGGTGCTTGCTCTCTCCATTGGACTGTGTCACCTCGCTTGGCCGTAGGCACAGGAAACACCTGGATATGTTCAGTAGATTTTTTTTTTTAAAAACGCTAACCAGATAATCACGGCTGATTCACATAAACTTGGAGCCATTACTAAGTAAGAAACAATAAAAAAAACAATAGCGACAGCACCACCGTGGACAACAACACAACAATGATTAAGGATGTTTGTAGCCTATTAAGGTTTGCAAGTCACTTTTCAAATATTATTTTATTTTACCCTCACAACCACCCTGGAAATGAGGTGCTCTTATTATCACCATTTGACAGATGAGGCAGCTGGATATTAGGCTTTTCTCAATTTACGTGATGTAGGGCAAGGAACGGCCTTTTCATCTATTCAAAAATTCTGTTAGTATGCAATAAGGATTTATTGCTTAATTATAAATTCCTTCAGGGAAGGTTTCCTTGTCTGTAAAATGGGGATAATAATGAAGCCAAATTATCAGGGTTATTGTGAAAAAAGGTTCAAATCAGGGCCCAGTCGTAGCCTGGGCAGCTGTCGTCTAAGGACATGAAGCTAAATTTGGAGAAGTGAGGAGTCATTTCAATTAGAAATGTTGATGGAATGGATGGCTCGGCAGACATTTTCAAGCTTTTCAAGGTGAATTCCAAATGAAAAGCTGCCAGCATTTCTGGTGGTCTTTATCCTTTGATCTTTTTGCTTGTGAGTCCTAAACAGTGAGCCTTTTTTTCCTACATGAACTCAGAATTAACATGTCTACTTCCACAGCAGTGTGGATTGCAGTAGAATGACAGGGCTAGCATTGAGTCTGGGAGTTCAGATCCCTGGGTTGAGTTGGAGTGCTTCTTGCTTGCTCTAGCTACTGGCTGCCCCCTGTCCTTCCCTATAAAGGAAGGGGCCGGACTAGCTGATCCCCACGGACTCTTGCTGGCTATTGACATCCTGATACACTGGTCTATTTCAGATAATTTCAGTCCCAAAAAAAGAGCAGTATTTCAAGCTTGATTTAGTAGATCCCCTTTTCCTGAAGGATTATCTCTCACTTGGATATCAACTATTCCTCCTTCCTTGTCACCGTGACCCTCTCCCCAAATATATAATCGAAACATTTGCTCCTACAACAAAGATTTTTAAAGAAAATAAATTATAATCTTGTAAATTAATTTCCAGTGATTTTCCATGAAAGTATAATCTTAATGGTAGAGGTTTCTGCTACTTCCCTAGACAAAGATCACTGAAAAATAAGACCTATTAGCACTTGGGGAAAAATGTTTCCTATCTGCCCCTGCCCCATGCCTGTGTCTTTGTCCCCATTTTTTATCTATAGTATAAGTGAGTAGCACAGAGAGTAACGCATACAGCTAGGAAGAACTGAGCGTAAATTCTGCCTCAAGCAGGTACCTTAATTCCTGCCTGCCTCAGTTTCCTCATCCATAAAATGGAAATAAAAATGGCTCCTACCTCAAAGGAGTTATGACAGTCAGATGACTGTACATGCATATGTAATATGTGCTTGTATATTTATATATACATGTGTGAATATATGTATGTATGTATATGGAGAGAGAGACAGAGATAGAGAGAGGCAGAGAGAGAGACACAGAGAGAGAGAGAAAGAGAGAGAGAGAGAGACAGAGAGAGAGAGAGAGAGAGAGAGAGAGACAGAGAGAGAGAGAGAGAGAGAGAGAGAGAGAGAGAGAGAGAGAGAGAGAGAGAGAGGAGAGAGATTTGTATATAAAGTACATATATTTGTGGTAGATGATATATGGAAAGCTAGAATCTCTCCCCAGTTATGCAAAGACATTGGCAGTGGCCTTCAACGTGCTTCTGCTTTCTCCCATCACCAAAGCATCTTGCTCAAACACTGGCTGTGGCAAAGGTGGGTCAGGACTTTTTCTCTTTGCTATTAGCTGTTTTTATCTCTTTATTATTAGCTGTTTTTATTTTTCCTTGGTCTGTTAGCAGATGCTTTAAATAGAAATATTGTTCTTTAAAAACCTTCTAAATCGTCTCCCCTGAAGCAAGCTTCCAGCTTGACATTGTGGCCACCACCTTCCAGTTCTACGGGTCAAAGAACAAAACACCAACTAGCCCATCCTTGGCCTATCTCAGAGGGCCTAACGGAGGCAGGGATGGCTTTTTCATTACTTTGTCCTGACTGATTTTGTTTTAATTCTACCCCCAGTCTTTCCATTTATTTTCCCAGACCTCATAATTCTTCCTTGTTCAAATTTAAAATGGACAACCTGACTCTTTATCCGTATCATTAGTTTGGTCCCTCTGAGAATCTGCATAGGCTGAGTAGCCTGGTGGTCACAGCAAGACATATGTCTGAATTTCTCCTCTGGTGCTTATAAATTATGTGACCAGAGTCTACTTCCTTAATCTCTCTGGGCCTCAGTTTTAGTAACTAGAGAATGGAGGTGATTTTACATATATATATATATATATATATATATATATATATATATATATATATATATATATATATATGTATGTATATAGATGGATAGATAGATAGATAACGTATGCATATATTACCTGTCTATCTATATCCTGTATCTAAATATATATATATGTATATATATACACACACACATGTACGTATAAATAAATGTACACACACATGTGTGTATATATATATATATATATATATATATATATATATATATATATGAGAAAGAGAGAGAGAGAGAGAGAGAGAGAGAGAGAGAGAGAGAGAGAGAGAGAGAGAGAGAGAGAATGAACTTTGGTCTCCACTGTCATTAAGAAGTTTTTAAATGTAGTAATGTATTTAAATGTTTGGTAGCCTCAGAGGCTCCAAGGCTTCAGTTATCACTGTCATTGCCATCTCCATCATCATTTTTCAAATGACAATGATTGCTTCCATCTTGATTTCATCCTTAAATTGTCATTAGGAAGTACTTGCTCAGAGTCTGGGGGGGAGCAGAGAAGTCAGAATCCCCGCGTCCCAGTGCTTCATTCTTGCTCCTTGTTTCCTTTGTGACTCTCGGGAGGTCCCTGGGCCCCTCCTGGGCCACAGTTTCTTGTAATTATGAACTTGTACTTTTTTGACCAGGTGCTCATCGAGTCCCAGATCTGTGAACCTGTCATCCCTTCTCATCTAGATATGTGCTCTCAGAGTGCGTAGGGATCCCTTACTTTTGTCAACAAGATTTTTCATTTGGGAATCCTTCTTTCCATTTTCTTTTCTTATTTTTTTAGTAACTTTTCAGCTTTAAAGAAAAATTGGCTGGAAAGGAAAAGTAGCCTAAACACAAGAGGGCACTGAAGTGGCAGCTTCAGGCGTGGATTCTCATCTCTCTTTGGGTCGGTTTTGACTTGTATGAGCTGCAGCAGCGAGGAGGGACCCTTCCCCTTCTCAGATCTGTGAAATTTGTGCAACCCTGCATGGGGGGAGTTTGAATCTACATAAGGGGCAAAGCGCCCCACCAGTGGCTCAGCGGCTTGGCCTGTTGTGCCCCTCCAAACCACGCAGGACCAAATGATATTCCTCTCAGAAATAACAGGCAGCACCCAGGCCTTCAGGGCTATGGCAGCCAGGGAAGCACGGTGGGAGCAGAGTCTGGAGTTCCTGGGGAGTGGAGGCAGCTCTCTGCAAGCCGCCTCCGGCCTCTCCAAGTCCTGTCACCTTCTCCCTCCCAGGCTTCTACATCAAGCCTTGTTTTGGGAATGACAGCAGATAGCAGCGGGCCCAGCAACCAAAGTGATAAACACAATGGCCACGCTTCAGGAAATTAGTCAACGCCAAGGGATGAGGGGGAGAGGGAAACAGACAGGTCCAAATCCTGATTGAAACACCAGCAGCTGTGTGAACCACAAATCAGCCTCAGTTTCCTCACCAGCCTGTTGTGAGGAGCCAGTGAGATAGAAAGAGTCTCACAAATATTAAAGTGCTGTAGAAATATTGGCTAGTTCTCTTATTACCATAGTTCTGACCGGACGAATTTCCCCAAGGTGAATCTTGGTGTGCGTAGCCGAGGGTACCGTAAAAAAGGCCCCTTGGCAAATGGAGAGAGTGATTTCTAGGCAGAGACTCTGCCGAGAGAAGTTCCCGGACTCTCAGATAGATCCCCTCGGTTGTGATGTTTATGGAAAGAGACAGCAATGACTGCTCCTTCTTCACCATGAATACTGAGTGTGCAAAAGGGGCGCCGCGCTCTCTTGGCGGGTCTGCTCTTCATTGCTTCCTCATCCTGTGGCCTGCTTATCATTTCTGTCCTGACCTATAGTTTACTGCTTTTAATGCTACACCCAGGACCACATTATTAAGGATTAAATTGGATTTTTCCATAGTAACTGCAATATAAACTTCAACTAACATTTGGCCCTGCTGTTTATTCCTTGTGCAACTCATTCATCCTTAGGCAGTCTCTCATCTACACGGGCATGCGAACCCTCAGTCAGTGACACCTCAAATCGTTTCTTGGGCCAATATTCTCACTAAGAGAAGGGACCTGAGGGATCAAGATGGCGGCTCTGGCCTTGGTCACTGCTTTGTATCCAGTCAGGGAGACCTAATGACAACCAGCTAACTTATTAATTCCCTCCAGTTCCTGCACTGTGCTGGGTGCTGGCCGAGATACAACACTGAAATAAAATAAAATTCCATCCTCAAGAGACTACAGCAGTACGTATGTGCTTCCTTAAGGTACAAAAGCATGATGATATCATTGAAATCAGCAAGCATTTAATAAACATTTCTCAGGTTCTAGGGAAAGACTATAACTTAAAACAGGGAGAACCTCATTTTGCTCATTTTTCCAGATGACAGAAGTATGTATTATGCAATATGAACTGGGTTATATACTCTCTTCCTAGTTGCATTATTACAGGTAAAGTGAGGGGCAAAGGTGACAAAAGAATGGGAGCTATTATCCATTCATGCACCAAATATTTAGTAAGTACAACATTCTATGCTGCATGTTAAAGGCCATGACAAAACAAAAAAGTCTCAATAAGCTTACACATTATCATTTCTTTCCTTCCTTCCATCCTTCCTTCTTTCCTTCCTTCCTTCCTTCCTTCCTTCCTTCCTTCCTTCCTTCCTTCCTTCCTTCCTTCCTTCCTTCCCTCTTTCCATCCTTCCTTCCCTCCTTCCTTCCTTCTCTTTCTCCCTTCCTTCTTTCCTTCCTTCCTTCTCTTTCTCCCTTCCTTCTTTCCTTCCTTCCTTCTCTTTTTCCCTTCCTTCTTTCTCTTTCTCCCTTCCTTCTTTCTCTTTCTCCCTTCCTTCCTTCCTTCTCTTCCTTCCTTCTTTCCTTCCTTTCTTCTCCTTCTCCCTTCCTTCCTTCCTTCCTTTCTTCCTTCCTCCCTCCCTCTTTTTTTTCTTATCTTTTCCTTTTCTTTTTATTTTCTGGGTAGAATTCAGATAGAAATAGTTTTGGAACAAATTAATATTTTAGTAGTACTTTTTACTTAATAATCCTTGGATTATCGTCGTTGTCATCAACACTGCTAAGGTTGTTTAGGTTAGTACTCTCCAGAATTGTCTGAACCAGAAATAGGGCTTTGGTCCTATCGTTTAGGAGTATTAAGAAGATGTACTGATCTCTCTTTGTTCCTTGCATCAACTTTCATATTTGGGTGCTAATTTTCTGTCAGGTCCCATTAGAGTTGGGAAGTCTGCAGGCAGCAGAGAGAGACGGCCACTACAGGCTTAGCATATCTTGTTTTTATTTATTGTGATGGTTAGCCCACGGATGGTACCTGAACACATCTCGGCTGCTCTCGGCTCATTCTATTCATTACCCTTGGATCAGTCCTTTTGCCAAATGGCTCCAGCTCATCTTCTGGTATTCTAGGAGCTTCTGTGGTCAGTCCCTGCTCACCTAGCCAAACTTTGGCTCTGGGGAAGCCTGCTTTCCCACATGTCCCCCTTATTTTCTTGGTTAGGGAGCATCTACTTCTCAGGCTGCATTAGCTCTTTCTGGCCCCTCTGGTCCTTGTTGAAAAGGGAAAGGCTACAGTTTCCAGTGACAATCCCAAAGGATACATTTTACAGTGAATGGGGGATGACTCATCTGCCCAGTTGAAAGCATTATCTGGGGGCAATCCCTAGTTTCAATCCTCATTTTAAAGGGGGGGGCTGTTTTTGCAAGAAGTAGATTTAGAAGTTGCAAATCCTCACTCAGTTACGAAAATTCATCTGATCATAGTTTCTACGATTAATAATGGATTTAAACTTGCATCCCACTGTCTGGATATGACTTTCTGGGTAGTGTTTACTGTGTTGTCATGAGATATATTAAAGTCATTAAGTTTTAGTTTAAAATATTTAAATTAACACCATGATATTGTGAAATATTAAAATTAAATTGATAAAGAGATTGTTAAAAAAAATCAGCTTTGTTAGACAGGGACAGTTTGTCCTCTGCAACAAATAAATTGCCTTATAGTTATGACAACTAAATTTGGGGGAGAGGGATTTCTGTCTACTCTGTCTGGACTTTGAGGGCCTCCCAATCTGGACTTTTCAATGTACTGAAATCAATGAGATCTTAAGTAATCAGGGTTTACCTGGGGAGTCCTGCCTTCTGATCTCTGATTCTCCAGCAGTTAGAGACTATGATTACTTGAGCTGAGAGCTCCCCTCTAAGCCGTACAGTAAGCACCTCAGGATTTCACAGCCCAGTTCTCAGTGGGCTTGTCCTCGGTCTAGAAAAAAAAAAAATGCTGGCAGCCAAATGTATTTCCTGACAACACTGATCTCAGGCCTGATCGAATAGGAGCCCCTATCCTGGGATGTCATTGTCACATTGCCTTTAGACCAGACTCTCCCCCTCCCCCTCCAATGTTTTTCCCTGTTTCCTTGGGGATGGTTTTTTTTTTTTTTTCCTCTTTAAAACAAAACAAAAACGAAAAGCAACCCACAGCCAAATGGAGCAATGACCAGGAGGATCTTATTAGCTACAGAAATGTCAGGATAAGCTCATCGCTAAAAAACTGCCAGCTCCTTTTCACAGGCCTCTTCTTCCCCGAGTGCTTTGGCTTTCTGTGCTCATTTTAATAAGCCTTACCTTCCTTGGGTCCTGATGATGCCCTTCACAGTGCCACTGTCCCCTTTGCCACTGCTGGATGGAAGGCCAAGGTCCCTCATCCGTGCAGTAGGTACACGGCAACATCTGGCCATGGTCTCTGTTAGACTCAGGCTGGTTAGCCTAGGGAGCTGGCCTTGCTTCCTGCCCACATATTGTTTTCTCTAACGCCTCACTCAGATATCTTCTCTCTGCCCATATCTTCTCGAAATAGTCCTAATTCTCTCTCTCTCTCTCTCTCTCTCTCTCTCTCATTAAAGACAAAAGCCCAGAGGGTTAACTAGACGTTTAAAGGTTTCTCTCCTTTTCAAGGACACGATGGGGTCTTAGTTTGTTTTTTCATTAGGGAAATGAAGCCCACCTAAGTTCTTTATTATTATTATTAGTGTTCTCATCATTATTTATTTATTTATTTAGCCTTTCTCAGGAAGAGATGAATGTAGTGAAGTGACAGGCGACTTGTCATGGACGTGACGAATAATCTATGCAAAATCTTGCAATTAGTAACAGCTAGATTAGACATTTTCAAAATATGCCTTTAATAAAACCATCACGAGGAGCAGTGCCATCTAATGTACGTAGTAAACATAGAGAGTGAATTATTAATAACTAGTGGGGCATGCGGCTGACAGGACTCTCATTTTTCTCCGAGCTATTTGTGTTCAGGGCTCTTAGGAAAAGGAACAGGAAGAATAATAGGAACTTTTCTTCAGAAACTCATTTTAGTCCCCCAGGAGCGGAAGGGCCCCGGCCCAGGGAGCAGGCCCCCCAAAGGCCCAGTGGCCAGCCCTGTTCTGCAAGGGGAACTCCACCGCCATGTCTGCCTCATTGCTTAGGGTCAGTTTCATGGCAGTCAAGTTAAATTAAGCCGGACTAGGGGTAGTCCTGATTAGGAGAGTCGCTGGTCATGTGATTCCGATGGTCATTTGTCAGCCCTCTCCCAATTTTTAACCTTGAGGGTTACATCTTTGCTGAAATTGGCTAACACAGAACCTAGCCAGCCTTCTCTCTCTCTCTCCCTCTGTCTATCTCTCTCTGTCTGTCTGTCTCTCTCTGTCTCTGTCTCTGTCTCTGTTAGCCTCGGATGAGCTTCCCCTTGCTTGTGCCATGGTTCTTTCCCTGCCCCGCTTGCTGGGAGGTTTGCTGAGGAATCGGCTGTGGAAAGCCCAGGAAAAGCCCTCCCAAAGTTCCTGCTCCAGTTGCCAATGAGTTAATTTTCCCTCATGGAGGCTTCTGCAGAATTGGGGCTGTTTAAGTAGACAAGGTCAAATTAGAGTGTTCGCTGTGCAGGGGCGTGGGGGGGGGGGGGGGGCTGCGGCTCCGTCCCTGGGCCGGCCCCCCTGGCCAGCGGGGCAGCGGAGAGGCCGGCTCCCTGGAGCCCGCCCAGCTCCAGCCATGTCTCCTGCTGACGCCGGGGCTGCCCCGACTGACCGCGCTCCGTCCGCCCTGTGCTCCTCCCTCCCGTGCCCGGCCCCCCGGGGCTCTGGGCGCCGGCCGAGGTCAGGGGGCTCGCCCCCGGGGGGGGCCTCCTCCCTGCCCGCTGCAGCCCCTGGCCGCCTGCCTGGGCTCGGAGATGCCCCGGGCCGCCGCCGCTGCTGCATTTCTGCCCCCCACGCGCCGGGGCTGGCTCCGCTTCCGCACGGGATGCCCGGCCAGCCTCCACTCCAGGCGCGCAGGGGCCCCCGCCGAGCCCCACGCTCCTCGGCCACTGCCCGCCGGGGCCGGCGCACGCCGGGGCGGCCTCGGGTCCCAGGGAGGGAGAAGGGCGGGGGGCCGGGGAGGGGAGCGGGCTCGGGCTCCGCCGGGCGCCTCCGCTGGCGAGGGGACTGACCGTCTCGCCGCCCGGAGAGGCGGGCCCAGAAGTTGGGCGGTACCTTTGGGGTGCTCCCTCAACTCCTGGGAAGTCAGCCCCGGGGCCGGGCCCCCGCCGGCCCCTTCCCGGCCTGACCCCGCGGCGCGGCGCCTCCCTCCTCCCAGCCTGGGCGGCTTCGACAACGAAGGGCCGGAGACCCGCGCGGGCTCGCTCTCCCTCGGCCCGGACGCCCCCCCCCCCCCGCCCCCCGCCCCCAACCTTGGCGGCCATCGAAGTTGGCGGCGGCCGGAGCCGGCCGGAGGGGCACTCGGGGGAGGGGGTTGCGTAACCGCCGCCCCCCCCCCCCAGCTCCTGCCTCCTTATCCCTGCTCTCTCTGCTCCCATCCTCCCCCGCCCCCCCGCCCCCCCACGCCGGGCTCGGCGGCCGCCTCCCGGCTCCGGACTTTGCCGGCTGAAGTTGCAGCCCTGCCGCCGAGGCCGCCGGGGGGAGCCCAGCGCGGACACCCTCTCTGGTCGGGGGGGGGGGGTGCCGGGGAGCGGCAGCCCTGAGATCTACGCTAACACGTCGAACTGCAGCGGGAGGTGCGGGGGGGGGGGGGGGGCCCGGCCGGGGCCGCCGCTTACCTTGGGCTCCCTCAGCAGTGAGTGCGGGGCTGCGCGGTGACCGGCTGCTGCATCTCTCGGCGCGGCGCGGGCTGGGCTCCGGCTCCGGCTCCGGGGGCGCCCCGCATCCGCGCAGCCCGCCGCCTCGCAGCTCGGGGGGCGTCTGCCCGCTCCCAGGGCGCGCCCGAGCCTCCCTCCGCGCTGCGCTGCCCACCCGGCCCCGCGCCGCTGCCGCCGCCTCCGCCGCCTCTTCCACTACTACCGGCCGCCGCCGCCGCCGCCGCCTCCTCCCCCTCCTCCCCCCGCGGGGCGGGTGCTCCCCCGGTGCTCCTCCCCCCTAGGTGTCGGAGCTCGCCATGGAGCCGGCGGCGGCGGCGGCGGCGGCGGCAGCACCACGGACAGAGGCGGCGGGGGCAGCCCGGGCGGGGGCGGCACCGCGGGCGGGGGCAGCGGGGGTCCGCGGCAGGCGGGCGCCGGGCGGGGGCGGGGGCGGGAGCGGCGGCCGGTCCCCTGCGCCCCCCGCCTCCAGTGTCCTCATTGACTGCGCTCCGCTCGGGCTCTGGCGAGAGAGCTGGGCTGGCTGGCAGTGGGGGAGGAGGGGGCGGAGAGGGGGAGGAGAGCCGCGAGGGGAGGGGGGAGAGAGGGCAGGGGAGGAGGGGGAGCCGGGAGGGAGATGGGAGAGAAGTGGGAAAGGAAGAGGGGGAGCGCAGAGGGACAAGCAGGAGAGCGGGGAGGGAGGAGGGGGAGCTCCTGGAGGGAAGAAGGGGAGCCCAGGGAAGTCCTGGCGGCGGCGGCGGAGGCAGCAGTGGCGGAGGCGGCCGCCCGCTCCCTGCTCCCCGTTTCTGGCCAGCCCGCAGAAGCGGGGGGCCGGCCGAGCCCCTCCTGCCCCCCTCCCCCCCAGGGCTCGGCACCCGGCTGGCTGGGAGCGGAGCTGCCCTCACCGAGCCTCCTCCCCGTTCCGCTCCGGCTCCCTCGGGCTCCCGGCGGTGGTGCGCGTGGCCCCGGCGAGCCCGCGCCTCCAGCACCGGCGGCGCTGCCTCCGCTAGGGAGAGTTGTGGAGTTCGCTGCGATGTTGGGTCTGCCCGGGAACTTGTTGAGTGCTCCCTGCAGGTGGCAGTCCCCCGCCTCTGATCCTCTCCCCGGCGGGGGTGGGGGGGTGGGGGGTCAGGCCCGAGGAGCCCCCGCCCCCCAGAGCCTCCCCCTGGGAGCGGAGCCGGCGGCTGCGGGGGTCCCCACTCGTGCTTTCCAGAGGGAGGAGGGGACTCCAACCCGCCGCGGGAGCCCCCGGCCCCCGGATTTCTAAAGTAAACGGCCACCTTTGGGGAGGATCAGTCTCCCCGTCCCCCCTCGGCCGCCGGGCTTTCTCTCGGCTCAGGCTCAGCCTCCGTCGGCTTGTGGAGCCCAAGCAGTTCGCCTCCCCCAGGTCTCTGGGCCTCCATTTTCTCCGGCCGGAGTCCCTTCACCTCCCTCCCTCCCGGGGGCACCGACCCCGCAGGCAGGCCCCATCCTTTGGGGGGCTCTGTTTTGACAATCTTATCTGACTGAAATGTGCTTCTTTTTAATCCTTCCTGCGATTTTTAATGCATTTCAAACCTTCCGAGAAGGAATCTGGAGGTTCCTCCAAGTCTCGGGAGGAGTCCAAGGATTCATCTGCTCCCAGGTTTCCAGTTGAGTCCCGAGAGCTGGGTCAGCTGCTCCCCACGCCCCAGGAGCCCGCTGGGTCTCCCAGGCCCAGCTCAGATCCGGCATTTCCTGGGTGAGCCCCTCACCCCCCTTGTGACCTTCCTCTAAGGTGTTTACTGTTGTTTCCCTAGTCTATCCCATTCTTTCCCTCCCCCCCCCCAAAACCTGTCTGCAGCAAGAGAATTTATGTTCTAGGAGAGCAGGAAAGTAATGATCAGAAATGCCTCTCTGGGAGAGCCTCAGGGACCATCCTGGCCATCCCTGCTTCATATTGCACGGGAAGACCCTTAGGGACCATCCTGCCCCTATCACACAGGAAGAAACTGAGGCCTGTGGACCCTGAGAAGGGTACGTGGCAAAATGACTAATATGGAAGCGCTTTACATAATTTCACATGTCATTGCTCACTGTCTCAAAGAGGAGGGAGAGAAGGATGCATAGTCTGAGTTCCAAATGTTAAACAGTGAGGGAAAATAGAAGGAAAACATCCATTAGAAATGGCTTACGGAGTAAAATCGAGTTTATTATTATTATTTTTTTTAAATAATTAACTCACAAAGGAATATTAAGTAGCAGAGATGCCATCTCCTTGTGCACCCGGGCCCGGGCTCCCTCCAGTGTCCTGAGCTGCCTCTTCCTTTTTTTTCCTTTGCATCCCTGCGGCCTGTCGGGCCTTGGGCAGAGTAAACACTTAATAAAGGCCGTGTTGAAGTGAGGTTATGAAATGAAGGCATGGGGCAGGACTGGAGAGTCTCCTGTGGCCCTTCCTCGTAATCAAATAATCCGAAGAAAATCAAACTGGGCCCCGTTGGAGCTCTAGTGCTCCCCAAAGAGCAGCTGGTGAAAGTCATCCCCGGTTTTCCTTCTCTGTCCTCCCCTCCCATGCTCAGGGTGCTCTATTCCTGAAACCCACTGCCCACTTTGCTGCTCCCAGCTGCAAGCTGTGAAAGAGCATTTGGGGATTTGCAAACGAGTCCATGTAATCCTCGTCGGTGAAGGGCCCCGTCCAATCCCCTGTTTTGCAGCTGAGGGAATGGGGCCTTAAAGCCTTGGCTTGAGTTGCCCCACAGTCACAAGAGCTTGGATGGGCCACGCATGGACTCAGCAGGAATAATGCTGCTCCCAGGTTTCTTCTGCCCCAAACTCTTCCTGGTAAGAATTCTCTGCTCGCTGCTTCTCCCTACTGTAGGCATCTTTTGTTTGTCCTGGGAGAGGGTGGAGGAGCCTGGGCTCATACCTGTGTGCACATATACATACATATACATTGCTGTTGTTATTGCCACATCCTATGAGTGGTGACCCTCTTTGGGGTTTTCTTGACAAAAATCCAGCATACTTTTCATTTGCTTCTTTAGCTTGTTTTACCGATGAGGAAACTGAGGCAAACAGTAAAAGGGCTTGCTTGGGGTCACACAGCTAGTGAGTTTGGCCAGCACTGCCCACACACAGCTACGAATCTTATGTAAAAGCTGCTCTATTGGAGTCTGGAGGTTTCTCAGATTTGTCCATGTCTTGGACATGGCCTGGAAATCCCTGAGAAGGACTCGACCAACTGCAACAGCAACTGAACCCTCCCCAAACAACCACCACAATCACAAGCAACAACACTTAGCGAACGTCGAACTTCTGCCTTGATTGTGGCCTTTGAGCATTTGTGGCTACATTTCTCTCCCCCCCCTTTTTTTTTTAACCAATGATAATGATGCTTGTTGCTGATCTCGAGGGGAGCCTCCCCTGGGCTGACGCCCTTCCTTATGTAGAGTCTGGAGTCACAGTCATGGTGATTAGGGGTGACTCCTGGTTCTGCTGCCAGTTACAGCTTTGGGACTTTGGACAAGTCACTAATTCTTGGTCCGGGTCCTTTTTCTCTCCAGGATTATTTTTATTTCTCTCTAAAAGGAAGGAGTCTCTCTAAGCTCCCTTCTTGAATTGACATTCTTCGGCCCTTCCTTCCTACCCGAGTCCTGCACCCCACCATCGCAGGCCCTGCATTGGACCAGGCTAAGCAGCAGCTGTTGTCTGACCACTTCGGACTGATCCAGCGGGGGGCTTGGTCTATCTCAGTCTCCTGTCCCTGCTTCTCATGGGTTAGGATGGGATGTTGAGCCTGTTTGTTCCCATAATTCTCCCAGTGGTTTGGGGGCCTTTCTGTAAATCTTACTTTATTGCTAATCCATAAAATCTAAATCTGCCTTCCATCTCTCTTAAACATGTCACTATAAATAACACTGCCAAGGAAAGATGGAAATTATACTTGGTAACAATGGTGAACTCCATTTTTCGGGGTTGTGTGTGCAAACAGAAAAATCTCCATGCGTCTCCACTCCCCAGCCTAGAGGCGAGCCCCCCGGGGTCCTGAGAGGAGGGCAGACAAACAAGCAAAGTGCCACTTAAGCCCAGCAAATTTAATGCTTTAAGGGAAAAAATGGAAAAAGAAAAAAGCCAAATAGCAAGGTAGAAAATTCCAGAGGTTGACTTTGGAGGGAGCATTTTCAAATCTATAATTTGGGGGAGACGAATAATAGAAAAGCACTCTGAGCAGTTGAGGCTGTCAGTGGGCTGGTCCCCAAAGAGAGCGCAGGACCTGAGTTTGACCTTGGGCACTGGACACTTTGTCAGGTGGGAAAAGGGTCATTTCTACATTCATTCAGTTCCATATGATCCTCAGAGCAGCTCTAGCATTATCATCATCATCGCCAGTTTCTATCTAAGGAAGTAGGGATGGGGGTAAGTGACTTACTCAGGATCTCTCAGCTACGAGTGTCTGTTTGAACTCAGCTCTTCCTGATTGGGGCCAGTGGTCTGGCCACTCTGGGATCCAGCTGCCCAGGCCTCCATTTGTTCCCATGATCTGGGAATCCCCCATTTGTTTGTGGTTCAGGGAGGGTTCAGGACTGACACCTGAAGCTTGACTTTACTTCTGTGCTCCTTGGATGCCGCGCTGTCTCATGGGCCTCAGTTTACTTGCTGCTATTTATTTTTTTACATTGATGAGCCTGTTTGTAAACACACCGCGTTCTCACAGACACAGTCACCATATTTCGAGCACCCATGATGTCCAGGGCACTGTATCAGGGGCCAGGATCAGAGACCCAATCCTGTCTCCCGGGGCGTGCTTTCTCCTCGGGCTGAAGCAGGTGGGTGGAAGAGAGCATCATCCACAGACAAGTCGATAGCAAGCAGTTTCAGGTGGGGGGACAGCCCATCCTCGTGTGTGGGCTGGAACTAGGTCAGCCTGCTGCTGTTCTGCCTCCTAGCTGTCTCTGGTCAGAGTCTCCCAGACCCACTTAGCCTGCATCTCCCTGGCATTTGTGGGAGGACTCTGTGCTAGTTCACTGCCAAGGATGAGCAGTTTGGTTTCCTCAGGAGAAGATTTAAGATGATAAAACCTTCAATGGTTTCAGGAGACTGTGTGGACTCGGCCTCTCATCCATCTTTTTCTGTTTGCTCCTTTTATTTTCCCCAAGTATTATCTCTTCCAAACTGTGGAACCAGCTGAGGCAGGGAAAGCTCACTGGAAGAGGGTAAGAGGAAAAAGACAGAAATAAGCATTTATTTGGCACCTACTGTTGTTGGGAACTGTACTAAGCACTTACAAATAGGATCTCAGTTGATCCTTACTACAACCCTCTGAGTCTGGGGCTGTTATTTTATCTATTTTATAGATAAGGAAACTGAGATGGATAATAATTGACTGGATTTGAATAGCTAGGATTTTCAACTTCCTTTTGATATCTTTGTTTCTTCCTGTTGCTTTTGGGTGAATGTGATTCCATTTCTAAGGAAGACTAAGAACTTACCTTTCCAAATGGTACTTTTTCTCATTTGGCCCTTAGTCAGTGGCCTTTAATTCAAGGCCTCCCAGCAGTTTGCTGGACACAGGAACCTCTTTTTCCCGAGGACGAAATCGAGGTTCAGGAGGCCTGAAGGATCATGCAAGTCTGTGAAGCCAGTATTGAAGCAAATCTCCCCATCTGCAGCAGGCCCGGGGCTCTCTCTTTGGGCCACACTCCCTTTCATAATTCTCATGCATTTGTTCTTCATTGGGATGTGCAACCCAGGCCCACAGCTTAATATAGTCAAGCTAGAGAAACTGAGGCTCACAAAGCTGTGCTAACCAGCCTTGGAGTTTTGAGGAGGATGCGGATCCTCCCCCAGTAAAGTGTTGGAACCAGATGACTTGGGTTCAAGTTCTCCCCCGCCCCCCCCCCCCCTCCTTTGTGCTCCTTCTGATCATATCTTCCATGATAAAGAAGATGGATCACATGAACTCCACAGTGTTTCCCCCTTGACCCCTTGTTCTTTGGAAAGTCCCATTAAAGCTCTGGAAGCTCCTGGGTTAATTTTCTTCTTTTAGTCTCTTGTCCAGGGTCCTGATCTTCTGCCAGAGCCTTCTCTCCAGAGCACTTTGAGACTGTTCTTGGCTGGCCTCTTAGCTGTTCTGTCTTGTGTACATGATGTCCTTTGAATCCACGCTATTAAAGTAGGCTCTTTGAGGCTGGGCCTGGCTCCCCAATACCTGGCACACAGTAGTTGCTTAATAAAGGCTTATTGAATGAATTGACATGGGCCGAATCCTCTGTTTGGCACCGTGCGGGGGACCCCTAGACATTTCCTGACTGTGTGACTACCCGCAGGCCACTTAAGCCCTGGATCTTCTCTTTTCTCTGTGATCCTGTCAGAGCTTAATGAGTATAGGAATAACCTCCCGGTCTCCAGGCCTTGGTGACATGCAGTGAGCATTCATTAAAGCCCGCCAGGAGTTTACCTTTTGTCCTCCGCAAGGCAAGATTTTCTGCTTTCCCATGAGCGCCCTGGAGAGGGATGCCCCCACTGCCCCTTGGCCCTTTTCCTACTCCCTCTGTAGGCATAAGATGGGGTGGGAGTGGGGGATGATATGACCACTAAGTAGCCTATCTTTGCTTCCTTTTTAATGGGCTTTCTCCCTTCCTTTAGGGATGCTCATTCCCAAGGAAGTGAGTTCCGGCCTTTGTTGCCTCTGCTTAGCTGGAAGGAGTGGGTGCTTATTCAGCGCCAAGCTCCCCAGTCAACATTTTAACAAGCCAGTCTTCCAGATACTGAATGCCCTTTTATCCCTCTGAGGTCAGCTGCAGCCTTCTAGCTTGACCGATGCTAAGTCCTAATTTTAGAAAGGCGCATTGTGATGCTGAGAGCCGGCAGCTCTGGGTTTGAATCCCAACGTAGCTGCCACCTGCCTAGGTGAATGAAAGGAAGTCTCCTCCCTTGCCTGTAACCGTGCCCCCGCTACCTGTCTCCCATGCCACTTATTAGGGGGATGCAAGGAGATGATGGTGATAAAGCCTTTTGTAAACTGTTAAGTGCTGTGTAAATGTCAGTTATAATGAAGTAGATGATCAGCACACCTTCTAAAAGCAGACATCTCAATATAATTAAGCCCAGAGACGTCTTTTAGGAAGCCCTTGGTGATTCATAGAGGAACATGAGAATATTCTCCCTTATTCTCAAAACCATGGACTCTTTTGTCATGGCTGATTGTCCCAAACATCCTGGGTCGGAGCCTTCAGACTAGAGCACGTGGAAAACCTTGTGCAGCTCCGAGGGCGTGGGTTGGAGGTAAGGAGGAGTGTGGCTCATTTATTTTGTAGCTTCCCAGGATCTTGTGCTTTCTACCAATCGCTAGTATTTTAATAGCACTTAAGTATATGCAGAGCTTTTTATATATTTTATCTCCACCGGTTCTCACAACAACACTGTCACATAAATGCTTCTATTATACCCCATTTTACAGATGAAGAAACTGAGGATTAGAGAGATTATGTAAAAGTCCTTGTGAGCAGGGATTGTTTCATTCAGTATTTTTATTTTCCCACTGGGAACCCAGTGCTTGCTATGGAATAATTAATAAATATTAGTTAATTGAATGCCAAGGAACAAGTATTTAGGAAGTAGCTGAAAAAAAAATCAAAATTCAGGTCTTCTTGACCCCATGCCTGACTTGTAGAGCCATTCTAATTCCTGGCTTCCTCTTCCTTCATTCCTCCTCCCCTCCCCCTTTTCTCTTATGTTCCTCAAATCAGTCTCCTAGTTGTGATCAAAAAAGAAGGGGGGAAAAGCTATTTTTTCTTCTTGTGTGTCCCCGCCCCCAAATCTATCCCAACACTTGTTTAAGGCTAAGCCATTGATTGTAAAGTGGCTTTGAGAAATGCTGTTGTTTGCTCATTCAGTTTAATTTAATTTGAAAAAGCACAGGGACTCCTTAAACTCTTTGCCATGATCATATAGGTAAACTTCCAGGATTATTAAGCCATTAAACCTCTATAATGGGGCAGTGTTGGGGTAGCTTATAGCCACTAGGTGGTACTATAGTGCACAGAACTCTGGACCTGGAGCTTGGAGGACCCCAGTTCAAATTCAATCTTAGACACTTACCAGTTGTGTGAACCCAACTAATTGACCTTTAAAAAAAAATCTCTGCCTTGGTTTCCCCATTTGTAAAATAGAAATGGTAATAGCATCTTTTCAGAATTGATATGAGAATCAAATGAAATAATATTTGTGAATGCTTTATAAACCTTAAAATATTATAGAAGTACTTTATTCCTCTTCTTCTCTTCCTCCTCTGCCTCTTTTTTTCTACTTTTACTACTACTTCTACTGCTAGTACTACTGCCACTACCACTACTTCTCCTCTTTCTCCTCCTCCTACTTATAGACTTCTATTACTACCGTTCCTCTTCCTTCTATTTCTATTGCCACTACTACTACTGCTGTTACTACTTCTCCTCCTCCTACTTCTACTTGTATACTTCTACTACTGCTGTTCCTCTTCCTCCTTCTTCTACTTCTATTATTACTACTATTTCTACTGCTACTACTTTTTATTACTTGTATTACTATTCTTCTTCCTCTTTCTTCTACTTCTATTACTACTGCTACTATTATTACTACTACGGCTGCTACTAATATATTTCTACTACTACTATTTCTCTTCTTCCTTCTTCTTCTATTACTACTCTTACTTTAATACTTCTATTGTTCCTCCTTCTCCTCCTTGTACTTCTATTACTATTACTACTCCTACTTTTCCTCCAACTACTTCTAATTTTCCTATTTATCCTCCTTCTCCTATTGTTACTACTATTACTACTATTGCTGCTACTACTTCTCCTTTTCTTACTCCTATTTCTATACTTCTACTACTATTGCTCAAAATACTTCTACTACTATTCTATACTTCTGCTACTACCTTATTTCTACTACTACTACTACTACTACTACTGCTACTATTACTACTAGTATTTCTACTTCTATATTTTTACTATCACTACTACTACTATTTATGTTGCTATACTTCTACTACTACTACTACTACTACTACTACTACTACTACTACTACTACTACTATTAAGTCTGTTGTTACTACTACTACCTCTTCTACTGCTACTACTATTGCTGTTGCTGCTGTTACTACTACTACTACTACTACTCCTTCTACTACTAGTAGTCTAAATTATATTGAGTTAAATTTATATTCAGAAGCTATTATTGAAGGAGATGTCAGATCAGTGGACTTCAAGCCAAAGAAAGCTCAGTGATGTTCTGCTTCAACCTTCTTATTTCCCGAAGGAAGGGATTGGAGTCTAGCATGCCTTTGTGCCTATCCAGTCACATCAATGGTAATTGCAAGATTTTTCGCTCCCTGAATTTGCAGATCCACAATATATCAGAGAATAGTCATGTGCCTCGTGCTGTGCTTTTGAAGTGGCAATAATCCCAAGTTCTTTTCATTTGAATGACTAACCCTTGACTTTTTTAGTCAGAACATTTTCTTGCCCACATGAATGACCTACAGTAAATAATCCATTAGCAAGCAGTCTGCCTCCTGGTGACAGTCTTCTCCATCCTTATCAATGCTGATCCTTAGAAAGCAGGCAGCATCTGGGGCTGCGACCATTTTCAAAGCCTTCCCATTCTGTTAGAACTGTTGGTACTTGGACTCCCCTGGAAAAACCTCCAGGAACTCAGCATCTTAAGTCTTTGTAAGAGGCCTGTGTGCATGGAAGAGTTTCCATCTGCCCTGAAGAAGGGCCTACATCGGAACAACACCCATCAGAGTTATGTGGCTTTATTGTACAGTGCCTGCCACATAGTAGGGGCTTAATAAATGTTTAGTGACTGACTGAATACACATGTGTGCTTATACATTTTTTATTAAATCCCAGTGTATATAGAATTTTATCCTCTTGTACATGGAACAAATACCTCATTACTCTGTGACCTACTGTATAACAATTCTTTCTTTCTTTCTTTCTTTCTTTCTTTCTTTCTTTCTTTCTTTCTTTCTTTCTTTCTTTCTTTCTTTCTTTCTTAGTTTCATAATTATACTTTTTTTGACAGTATATATGCATGAGTAATTTTTAAAATAACATTATCCCTTGTATTCATTTTTCCAGATTTTCCCCTCCCTCCCTCTACTCCCTCCCCTAGATGACAGGCAATCTCATACATTTTACATATGTTACAATATAACCTAGATATAATATATGTGTGTAAATCCAATTTTCTTGTTGCACATTAAGTATTAGCTTCCGAAGGTATAAGTAACGTGGGTGGATAGACAGTAGTGCTACCAATTTACATTCACTTCCCAGTGTTCCTTCTCTGGGTGTAGTTGTTTCTGTCCATCATTGATCAGCTGGAAGTGAGTTGGCTCTTCTTTATGTTGAAGATTTCCACTTCCATCAGAATGCATCTTCATACAGTATTGTTGTTGAAGTGTATAGTGATCTCCTGGTTCTGCTCTTTTTACTCAGCATCAATTCATGCAAGTCTCTCCAGGCCTCTCTGTATTCCTCCTGCTGGTCATTTCTTACAGAGAAATAATATTCCATAACCTTCATATACCATAATTTACCCAACCATTCTCCAATTGATGGACACTGGATACCAATTCTGTCTTTCCCATTCTTCTCTCCTCTGCAGTATACTGACCTGACATTAACATTTCCCTGCCTTGACTTAAGCAGGCTAATGTTCGCTTCCAATATTTAATCCAGCCTTGGAAACAAAGCAACAATGGTGGGTTGGACCCATGCCTTTTGTGGCCTAGTTACCCCCACCCTCAAGGTCATCTCTATTTCACCTGCTCTTGATATTTGCCCATAAATCTCAGTTTATGAAGCTTGTGTCTATTGTGCCTATTTTCATCTTGGTGACTGTCTTATGTGCATCCTGGTCTGGATCAAGGATGCTGGGTGTTTCAGGGTGGAGACAGAAAAATGCATTGTCCCCATGGCCGGGGTGATCCATGCCGGTTTGCTCCTCCTTGTACCAATGGAAGCCAATCTTGGGTGGGTGAGTGGGGAGGGCAGGTCTGAAAAATGTCTTCTCCCTGCCTTTTCTAGCCAAATACTGCCAAGTCTCAGTCATCTTAAGCATGCTATTCTCATTTTGGTGTAGCCTAAGGTTAGTTGTCTGCTTTTTAAAATCTGACTGATTTCCAACCATTTCACCAGAGTAATCATTAAAAAGCCTCTTAAGTGATTAGCAAAGATTCTAGTTTTGGATGACATGGATTCAAATGTGGCTCTGCCACATACCGCAGTTTTCTTTAGATCTTTATCTGTCAAATAATAGGCTTCAATTTGACCTTCAGAGGCAGCATTTTACCAGATTTTTACTCAGTCCAAATGAATATGGAGCATAGCCAACCCAAGCCATCCATTCATCTTTTCATTTTCTTAATTGTATTATTTATTAATCACTCACTTTGTGGAAAGCATATGACAGTGAAACTAAAAAAGTCCTTTCTCTTGAGCAGCTTCCATTCTCCTTGAGAGTATACCCCCGGTGCTGGGCTGCAGCTGGTCACATATACTCACTAAAGTAAAGAATCCACAAAGTAATTCTGGAAGGACAGGATGCTAATATTGGGGGAATCATTTAGCAGAGTTCTTCTGAGTCGTGTTTGGGAGGAAGGGAGAATGAGATATGTTTTGGATCACACATACCTTTCTATTCTATTTGAATTAATTTATGTCTATTTTTTGTTGTGAGAGGAGGGAATTGTCTGTGAATTTCCTCCTTTGCTGTGAAACTTGAGGTTTGATTTTGGAAATAAAATGGGTGGAAATTTATCATCTGGGAAGCCACTCATGAAAAAAGGGCCCCATGTAGGGGCTGGAGAAATGCTGATGTTGTGATTGGTTCCCAAATGAGCAAATCACCAGCATGGTGGTTCTGTGGTACCGGTGCTAGGTATAGCAAGGAAATGGATATCAGTAAGATGAATGGAGAGTGAATGAAGTCCGGAATGACTACCTCAGGGTCCCATTTGAAAGGCAGTTGAGATTGTCATCATCAGAGATGATTTATGTCTTCCCAAAGCTTCTTTCTCTTTCATTTTGGAAATCTTCTGTGTCTATCCAAATACAGATCACTCATCCTCTGACTGTTGGTTCTGTAGCAGAAAGTGCCAAATTCCAATTTGATGAGGACATCTTGGCTGTCCGTGCTCCCCCTTTGACGATGTAACATAAAGGGAAATTCATCGATGATTTGTTTTCCCTGCTGGATCCACGTCTGAAAATGCATCTCCAAGTTTTTTGCAAGTGGGGGAAATGTTGTCTCCTGAGAATTCTGGTGACGCTTCAGATTACATCTAAAAACTGGCTCATGATTCATTCACGCTGTGAAAATAGTCATCAGCCAGCATTTTCACCTTCAAAATCATAAGTTATCGGCGCCTTCTTTTTTAGGCATGGAGTGTTAATGAACATTTTCACCTATGTAGCCCTTTCTTCTTTGGAAAACAGTGCGGAGTGAACAGAAAATTGTGCAACATCATTTGGGATCCAAGATGCTATTTCAAGGAATGTTCTGGTGCTGAGTCTTAAAGTTGGCCCCTTGTATCAGCAATTGCCTTCAGCATTTATTAAGTACCTACTGTGTTTAAGGCCATCGTGCTGGACTCTTGCCCATGGAATTAGCTTTCTCCTGGGCAGATGTGGTGAGAAACATAAAGAGCCTTTAAGGGACCTGTGGAAAATTTAAGAAGAGAAGCCTAGTAAATGATGGAATACTTCATGTCGGTGGTAACAGAGAAGGGAGAGATGCTCCTAGCCAGGCCGTCGACCGACATCCAGAGGGCCTTCTCGGAACTGGAAATGGGAACTGGCCTGTGTTTGCATCATTAGATAGCCTTGTTTAACAGGCCTGGTGGGCCCCTTGTGGGAGTCAGGAGAAATGCAAAATGGAGCCAATTTGTCAAAAGTAGGCTCCCATTTAAGGATTTAGGGAAAGCAGAGGGCAGTGGCCCTTGACACCTTACTTAGGCTTTCACTTGATTCTTGCTCCAGGTTGCTGGATTTTTATAGAAGAATGATCTCTTTAAATCAGATTTTTCAGATACTGTTAGATTGAAATATATAATGTTTGTGTGGGTGGGTGGGTCTGTGTGAATTATGATTGTGATAATTGTTTTCTAATAGCCAGTGCTGAGTTTGGTGTCTGATACAGTAGGTGCTGAGTGAATACTTGTTACATTGAATTAAATTTAGTTTGCCATCCATCTAAGCTTATCTCAAAGAAATCCCTGTTTTCCAAAAGAGGAATCTCGTGTCTGTTGATTAAAATGGCACTGACACTGATTTCAGAGACTTCTCTGTTATTAGGAAGATTTTAATATCAACAGGGATGTAGATTCAATGCATTCAAATACTAAGTGATTGCTGTCAACCCATAATGTTGTAAGCAGAGAATCCACGTGAAGGATATTTTGATTTTCTGAATCTTACCTGACAAATTAGGAGGCAATCCCTTATTTCCTAATGATTTCTCTCCTTGCCTACCACCCAAAGCACATCTAATTGTCTCCCCTGGCCAGATACACAAGTCCTTCATGTTGTTTACAACGCCGCTGTAACTCTTTCCTTTGTGCCTCATTTCATTGGGCTTCCCAGAGACTGTGTTGGTTACAAATTGAAAGTGTGTGGCAACCTTTCATTGAACTAGTCTTTCGGTGCCATTTTCCCTATAGGATGTGCTCATAAGGCGTTTCTGTGCAACATTCTGGTAATTCTCCCAGCATTGCAAACTTTCTTATTATACCTGTGGTTTGTGATCAGGAATCTTTAATGTTAGTATCATAATTGTTTTGTGGTGTCATGAATCCTATCCATGTCAGACAGTGAACTTAATAGCTATTAGTGTGTTTGAGTGCTCCCCCAAGTTCCCCATCTTTCCCTCTCCTTGGGCCTCCCGATTCCCTGAGTCACGATATTGAAATTAGACCAGTTAATAACCCTGCAATGGCCTCTTAAGTATTGGAGTGAATGAAAGTCTCAACCGATGTGGCAAATCTCATTGTTTTCTTATTTAAAGAAATTGTCACAACCATCCCAACCTTCAGCAACCAGCAATGTCAAGGGAAGGCAAAGATAATAATTTGCTGAAGGCTCAGATGATGTTTAATACTTTTTAGCAATAAGACATTTACATATATATTCGACATATATATTACATGTATAATATATATATGTGTGTGTATAATATACATTACATGTATATGCATATATATTATATATACACATTAGACATGATACATACATATGTTAGACATGATATATACACATTAGACATGATGTGTACACATATTAGACATATATACATTAGACATGATACATACATATATTAGAATGATACATACACATTAGATATATGTACATATATTAGACGTGATATATGCATTAGACATGATATATATGACATGATACACACATGTATTGGATCTAATAAATACACATTAGACATGATAAATACATGTATTAGACATGATGTGTACACATTAGACTGGTATGTACACATTAGATATGATAAATACATATATTAGACATGATATATACACATTAGACATGGTTAAATACATATATTAGACATGATATATATGTGACATGGTATATACATATTAGACATGATATATACACATATTAGACATGAGATGTATATATATGACATGATATATACATATTAGATGTGATATATATACACATTAGACATGATAAATACACATTAGACATGATATATAGATACAGATATTAGACATGATATATACACATTAGGCATGATATATAGATATATATATTAGATATGATATATACACATTAGATATCATATATATTAAGCATGATATGTATATATATATACATTAGACATTATATATACAAAAATATTAGACATGATATGTACATATATTAGACATGATACATACATATATTAGATATAATAAATACATGTGTTAGACATGATGTGTACACATTAGACTGATATATACACATTAGACATGGTTAAATACATATATTAAACATGATATATATGTGACATGGTATATACATATTAGACATGATATATATTAGAAATTATATATATATATATACACATATTAGACATGATAAATACACATTAGACATGATATATAGATATAGATATTAGACATGATATATACACATTAGACGTGATATATACATATATTAGACATGATATATATACATATACATTAGACTTTATATATACATATATATTTAGACATAATATATATACAATAGACAATATACATATATATATGTGTATATATATATATGTATATATATTAGAATGATACTATAGATTTAATAAACTGCAAATCAAAACTTTATATTCACTAAGAAACCAAAAAGTGACTTGCTTTATTGCAATATTTACTTTATTGGGATGGGCTGGAACTGAATCGGCAGTATTCCTGAGCTATGCATGGGCTAAGTATAACATAATAGAGCATAACTTAGATTACTAAATAGAGTATACTCACAGACTTTATATAGTGCACGTATTTTACTTAGACATTATTGGTAGCATTCTATATAATAATATAGATAATATATTACATAGCATTATGTATATGTATGTGTATTGTGCATATGCTATATATAGCATTCTATATAATAATATACAATATTTTATAATATAATAATATCTCTAAGATTTAATAGGGCAGCCAATTATAGTATGATGTAGTAGACCAAGTCCAATTAGGATAACGATATCTTATGATGTGGTTTGGTCTGTTCTGATCTAGTTAGTATCTTTTCTGAATATAATTACAGAGTAGATTATTAGTGTCTGTCATTAGCTTCTCAGTACCTCTTGTGTACTCCTGCCCACTGATTCTTCCAAAGTTCTGTTATTTCAGTGTCATTATTGTTCTCCAGTGAGATTGGTACCGGTTTCATGAATGGCTGTGACCCCAAATCAGTCTTCATTGCTGGGGCCGACTTTTAGGTGCCGGGCCCTTCTCCTTGTCCATCGATTGGCACTTCCCACGTGCCCGTCAGGACTGGCCCCGTGTTTGGCTGGCCAGTGCTTGAATACCGTGACACAGCCCTTGTGAGCCCAGGGTCACCTTCATGCAAGAGTGAACTTGTGACCGGGCTGCTAATTTTCTCATGAAATGGGATTTGGCACATAGAGAGATGGGCATCTGCTGAATAGTCCTTAGAAAGAGAGGAGAGGAATTGGTTTTTGATTATTAATTATTAGACTGAGGGATATTGCCTCAGGAGGAAATTAGAGTCAATTCATTTTATGTATATGTATAATATCTCTATCTATCTATCTATCTATCTATATATATACTATAACCTTTATTATATATATATATATGTATATTATATATGTTTACACATACACCCATATATATAATATAATAACACTTTTTATCTTCTGCTTCTGAGTTTGAAAATGGACTTCTCATTGGCCTTAAATTAAGGTGTTGTGTAGAGCTTGAGGAAGCCCACACCAGCAAAGAGGAATCCTAATTGACTCGACTTGTTTAAATCCCAACTGAATGGAATACTGAATTCGTCATTCAGAGACCATGATGTCTATGGGGAGAGGGGATGAACTTTCCAATCAAATTCAGCTTTTTGCTGTTTGCCATCAATGGTATCACATCTCCTACTCTCACTTATGTTGAAGCTTCCTTCTGTATCTGACACTCCTCCCCCTCCACCTCTTCCTCCTCTTCCTTCTCCTCTTTCTCCTCCTCTTCCTCCTCCTCCTCCTCTTCTTCCTCCTTCTCCGCCTTCCTTCCTCCACCTCCTCCTGCTCCTCCTCTTCCTTCCCCTCCACCTCTCTTCCTCCTCCTCCTCATCTGTGCTTGCAGAAACCCCAGGGTTCTGCCCTGCCAACGGCGTGCACCACCTCCAGCCTGAGTTTCTGCTAGCCCCCCAGTACTATATGGATGCCCACTGACTGAGAAATGGTGGGAGAAGGAGCACCTGTGAGGGCATGAGGCGCCGGGTGAGATTGGCAGAGAGGCGCCCAGTGCGCCCGCGTTGTCCTTGGCTTCGAATCCCGGCTCCCAGTCTAGCCCTCTGTGCACTCCCTTTGTTGAGCTGAAGAAGGTGGTGGGGCAGGTTTGTAGGTCAGCTGGGACCCCCATTACTCCCCCCAAGGCAGTTACTATTTTCAGTGTTCTGGTGTGGATCAGACAAGCGGGGCAGCCCGGGGCACAGTGCATAGGGCTCCTTCGCCATGTGAGCCTGGGTGAGTCACTTAGGCCAGCCTTGGTCCCTTTTGCTTCCGTCAGGCTGGCTTCCTTATTGGACACGAGGGCTGTCCGCTGTGGATATCAGCACTGTGATGGCAGATTCCACAGCTCACTGGGAGTCGGACTCCTCCATTGGGGTGCTCGGAGCCGCCCCCGGGCTCTGACTCCCTCTGGCTCCTCCATCCTGCCCCACTGCATTGCACCCCTTCCCTCTGGCCCATGCTGCTGCCAGAGAGCGTTAGCCCTTTTCCTTGCAGCACCTGCTGCCACAGACAGAGGAGTCCGAGGATAACGGGGAGCCGAGGCTGCCTGTTTGGGGCTTCCCCTCTGCTCAGCTGGGCCCCAGGGCCTGGTGGGTAAGTCGGAGCCAGGTCAGGAGCTGCTGTGGGACAGTTCATATTGGGTTTTTATTTTTTCCCTGATTTATTTCCAAGCTTGATGTGAGAGAAGGGGGGTGTTTGTCTCAGAGGCACATGGCGCAGAAGCCCCTGCAGCATCTTGTGGATGGAGGCACCTCCTTGGAGGGAGGCTTCGGTCCAGATGCGGGAAGCCCCCTTAGACTTTTCTAATTGTTCCTGGCCCTGAGGGAGCAGTGAAATTATGACCTGAAAGCAGATCCTGTTTTAGAACTAGGGCCTGTGACACAGAGTCCTCCTCCTCAGAGCTCGTGTCTATGATGCTTAGAACAGGCTGTTTCATGGTGTTGTGAAGGGAGCCCTTGTCTCAGACCCCAAATTTAGAACCTCTGGGACGTTGGTAGAGTTGTTGGCTATCTCCTCATCTTCTCTGTATCTTTAAGTAAAGGACTTGAGTTCTGGGGTCTCAGGGAGTGCTCCAATTTCTACATCTGTGAGCCTGAACAAATTAATATGGGAAGGGGAAGATTCAGGATGATGGGCCATTGCTGGTAAATCACTTTTCCTCAACTTCCTCATTTGTAACATGAGCGAATTGGATCAGCTGACTGAGAACAGGGCTCCTTTGATACTCTTCTTACTCCTGCAGCCATTCTGAAGAATGAAGACTTAATTAGCAAGAATTCTTCTTAGAAATAATCCACATCTGAGGATGCTTTCTGTAAAATGAGATGGGAGTTAGCAGATATAACTCCATAATCCCTCTTCTTCAGAGATGTTAACTGAGTCTCACAGTAGATTCAAGAAGATACATAATTGGACAAATATTGGGGATGGTCTTTTATGTGCTCCATACTGTGCTAGTTAATATTAGGGGCAGGATTTGGACCCAGCTTCTGGCTCCAATGTTTGTGATTCTTCCCTTCCAACCCAGAGTGTCTTCATTTATTTATTTATTTGTTTGTTTGTTTGTTTGTTTGTTTGTTTGTTTGTTTGTTCATTTATTTATTTATTTATCCATTCATTTATTTATTTATTTTTAATGGTTTTTTGTTTGTTTTTGCTGTTCAGAGCTGCCATATTGGTGGTCCAGTGTCACTTTACAAGTGATGGGGAAAAAACCCAAAACACTCTTTGTGTTTTTTCTTCTTTCTCTGTTGATGGCTGAAGACAGGTGCAATCCAAACCCAACTTTTCTGAAGCGTTTTTAGTGGAGGAAAGTCTCCTTAAATTTACCTACGCAGTGAATGACTAGCCACACTGAAGGTTATTCCAATATCCAGAGGCAATATTTTAGTACAAGGCTTTAATTCAACTGGCAAGGAGCAGTGCCTCAAGAACTGGGTTTCATTCCCCTTCCCTCTGAGGTTTAATTTGACGAATAGCATTGTTTAACTTATGAGCGGAGCATGATTGCCTACTAGATTAAAAAAATCACCAGGGTTTTAGGCCTTCACTTTAATTTTCTTAAAAAACAAATACACACATACGCCATTCCAAATGGGAAAAACCCTATTCAGTCACCTTGGAGGTTGAGACATGGTCGGGCAAGGAGCCGAGCCAGCAACGATAGCAGCAATACTACCAGCAGTTATGATAATCATCTTAATACATTCTGATGGTGATTTAAGCTTTTCAAAGTCTGTTCAACTTACATTGTCGCCTCCTTGATCCCATTAGAGCCTCATGACAATCCCATGTGAATTGTACTATTCTCCACATTTTGCAGATGGGGAAACTGAGGCACATGGAGGATTTGATTGCCCATAGTTATCGAAATAGTTCAAAACGTGGTCTTCTAGATTCCAAGTCCACCAGTGTTCCTTGTGTATCCTAACCTACAAAGGCTGTGACTCAGTTGGAATTTATAGTCTTTCAGAATGGGGACTAATGGGAAATTGTGTCTGTCTCATGACATGTGAAGATGCATTTATTCTTATTTTATTGGATATTTAGATATTAGATAAAATGGGTTGTTCCTTTTAGTTAGTAAGGTTCTTCCCCTGAATGTATGTTTGCAGATAGCAGCAGGTTGATTGCTGGAATGCCAGCTCCTGTCCTGAGGGAGTCTATAATCATATAAGAGATGTTGGCCTCCTGGTTCACATGGAAAACCAAGAAAATAAATAGATTGTGCAGTGGATAGAGTACCAGGCCAGGAATCTAGCCCGAGACACTAATTGCATGGCTCTGGGCAAGTCATTTAACCCTGCTTGCCTCAGTTTCCTTGTCTGTAAAATGAATCTCTGTCAAGAGACCCTACATGGGATCATGAAGAGTTGGTGCATGGTGATTGGATTTACCCCTTGAAAAACACCTGAACCCAATGGGCAACAAAGATTAAGTGTGCATTTGAGTAGAGGACCCATTGCTTCTCACATGTGGAGCAGACAGAGCACATAGACAATGACCACAGGCATGAGAACATGGAAGGGCCTGCATTGGAGGGATGGCAGACACCAGTTCCTTGCTGATTTTGGACTTTTCAGTCCCATCCTTGCTCAATTTTGCAAGTTGTAAATGAGGAAATCGTAGAGGAACATTGAAGTACGTGTGTGTATGGGGGGGGTAGCTTATTACCAGATATGGCTTCAACACAGGAAGCTGCATAAGAAACCTCATCCAGGAAATGAACAAGTAAAAGAAGTGAGGGGGTCTTGGGGTGAGAGCGGATTTGTGTTTGCTTGGTCCAAAAAGCGGTAGCCATCTAGAAGGACTTCATTCCCCTGAGGAGCTCCTCTGGAGGCTTTGGGAGCATGGAGGACCGTTGTACAAGCTGAGGAGGCTTGACCGGGGAGAGGGTCCTCGTGAAGGGCATCCCAGACTTGCTTTTTGATGGTTGAGATGTCAAAGGCCATCTCGTTCTTGACCCCCAAGGTGTTTATTGATACAGGAACCATGGAAACATCATGGTCTGCAGCCTTTTTTCTTTTCGATCTGAAGGGAAGTCTTACACTTGGAAATGAAAGATGGAAAAGCCATCACTAAAGAAGAGCATTCTCAGCAGCAAGTCCGATGGCAAATACCCCAGCAAAACAAAGCCATCTCCTGAGCTTCACAAAATCTCTGGGGGAGAAAACAATTAGAAGATCCTCGAATTCTCATTTTAGCCATAAGCCAGACAAGTTTATTAAAACAATTGAGAATATTATCAAATTGCTGGATGACAGCTGATCTGAATTGTGTTTGTCTAAGAGAAAGGATAAGCACACTAAAGCTTTCTACTGAGAATGACCTGTCTGGGCCTGGAGAAGACAATGAGAAACACAGTTTCCTTTGTTCCCGTGACATCAGAGCACATGTGTAACATTCTACATGCTCTGTCAGGCAGGGTCCCTATGAACGGTGGATTGGATTAACTATTTTTCTCTACCAGAAGGGAATACTTGCTGGTTGGAGAAAAGGAATTGGAGCCTGAAAATCCTGTCTTTTAGGGGGAAAAATATAGTCACCTAGCATTTATGAAACGACTTCTTGGTGCCAGGTACTGTGCTAAGCCAAAGAAAAACAAAAAGCAGTTGATATAGTCATGAAGCTCACAGTTGAAAAGATATCACATTTACATATATTGGATTTAACATATATTTTGACATGTAAAACATATATTGGATTGCTTGCCATCTAGGAGAGAGGGAAGTAGGAAAACATTTGGAATACAAGGCTATGCAAGGGTCAATGTTAAAAAAAAATTATCTGTGGGTATATTTTGAAAATAAAAAGTTTTAATAAAAAAAGATCATGCATCCAACAATGTACAAATTTATACAGGGAAAATCTGGGCTTGTCTTAGCAGGAAGACACTAAGATTAAGGCAGCCTGGGAAAGTCTTTTTTTTTTTTTTTTTCTTGAGGCAATTGCCCATGTTCACACAGCTAGGAAGTGTTAAGTGTCTGAGATCAGATTTGAACTAGGTCCTCCTGACTTCCATTGTACCACTTACCTGCCCTGTGGGAAAGTCTTCTTGCTGAAATGTTTTTATCTAACCTTTTCCATTCTAGAATGAGTTTCTCCATAGTTTCTTGCATACATCAGGTGCTCTATAAATGTTTGTTGATTAGATGAATGAATGAGTGAATGTTCACTTTTTCTGGTTGCTTAAGCTAATCCATTCTTTGATGATTATTTTTAATATAGTTAGATTCTCTCCTTTTCAAAGGCAGCTCCATAATGAGCTGCCCATTATATTTAATCTCATATCTGCTTGACCCCGAGGTGAGAGCACAGACACTCTCATGCTGCTTGGAGGCCTAATGCTCCTGAACCCCTCAGAACCTGCTCGTGTCTGTTTAATGAGATTTCTGGGTCTAATTTTCCTTCTATTCCATCTCTGCTCACAAAGAACAGTGAATGGTTTTATCTGAAAGACCGAGCCTTAGGTTAAGCAAAATCAAAGCCAGTGATGTTTCATAGACTTGGAAGCTTTTGTTTTATGGTTATTTAACATTTTGTCTTTACACGATGGCTATTTCTGTTGTCAACCAAGAAAGAGATGGCTTCCCATCTCCAAACAACTTCTGCTTTCTGAAGGAAATCTTCTATGGAGGGGACCCTCTGGCTCTTTACATGGAGAAAATACCGGGTGTCTTTCTCTAGATAATACAGCCAGCACATCCATAGGCTAAATGTGTAATAAACGGTATGTTGTGTCAGCTGGGTATTCTGCAGATCGATAGCCGGAGTACTCCCAGGTCTTTCGAAGCCCCATGCAGTGACAGGGAGTCCAGAAAGCAATAAAGAAAGTTCTCCAGGAGACAAGATAATGGAAAAGCCCGGGCACTCTGTTTCAATATTTGGAGCCACAGCTGGGCTTTGGGCCCCTAACATGGCCTCAAACTAACACTCATCCTCCATCTTCCCTGAAAAAGTCCTGGTCGATCTAAAAAATGTATGAATTATGAATTCAATGTGGTTTTTTCTCGTTTCACGGGAAATTTAGGCTGTGGCTCCTTGCTCTCATTTCCTGCACTATGGGGGCAAAGGATGTGACATAAGGATCCAGGGAAATGTGGCTGCTGTTACAGCCCAACCTTCCAGGCCTACAGCTCTGATTGGAGCAGAAGATGGAGGACAGCGACCTCTGCTGGTTCCTTTTCCTCCCCCCTCCCCACTCTCTGTGTCTCTCTCCTCTTCCCCCCTCTCTGTTTCTCCTATCCTCCCTCTTTCCCTCTTGATTTTCTCCCCCAGGGTCTGTCCCATAATCCCAATAACATGTTGCTTCCTTTTCCCTGCATTATCACGTGCCTCACATTTCTGAAATCCTAGCACTGTAAGGAACTGCTGGGCTGAATTCATGTGCATGTCAAATAAACGGTGACCTTTAATATGTTCCAGAGCTCTTTATCCAAAATCTCTTGCAATCTCTGATGGTAGGGACACAAAAGGACAGTTGGAGAGGCAGCGTTGGTGCCCTCTGAGTCACTCAGGGGTTTTCCTGCTTCTTTTGTGCCTTGTTTTCTCTTGTTTGCCCCTGGAGCTCCTCCAATCTGAGCAGTCTGGCTGGAGGGGGAGGTGGCAAGGTGAGTTTCTTAGATATCAGTCCCCACTGTAGCATTTCCCTCTCCTTAGGGAGTTGTGATTGTCTTTGTTCCAGATACTCGGCCATTTTTATTAGGGAAATAGTGACTAGAGAAATGAATGCTAAAAACTAAATCACCAATATCTGGATCCTAGCTTGGGATGATATTAGGTGACTTAATTTACATTTCTGAGACTGTTTCCTTTATATGTGAAATCAAATTATTATAATCACCAGGGTATTGTAAAGTGAGCACTTTGTGAGCCTTAAAGCTCTATAGAGAAGTCATCAGTTTTGACAGGAGTTGAATGGAGACAACTTGGTAGTTCTATGGGATAAGTCTAGATTTACTGTCAGAGGAACCTGGTTAAAACCTCAGCTGAGTAACTTAATTTGTGTGATCTCATGTTCTCCCCCTTGAGTCCCAGTATTCCTTAATGTAGCAGGAAAGGGTTGTAACACAGGACCCCTAAAATAACTGCAAATATCAGTTCTTTTATTCTACAGTCCCAAAACCTATATTTTTAAACGATATAAGTTTCAAACATTTGGATTTGATTCTTTAATGGAGTCAAGTTAAAAATTGCTTTTTATTAAATGTCTAGTCTGTCTAGGCCCTGGTGCTAAGTGCCGGGAGACAGAGAAAGGCAAAAGTCAGTCTTGGGAAAGAACATACAACCATGTGTAAACAGTACACGTATGTGTAAGCACATGCACATGTGTGTATAGATAGATGGAATAATTTGGAGAGGAGACAGGGAAAGACTGAGATGGTGAAAAAGCCAAGAGCGAGAGGATTCCAGGCAGGAGAGAGACATGCATGAAGTGGGCAGAGGGGAGGAAGGGGATGTGACTGAGGTCCAGCAAGGTGACCACAGACATATAGGGAGGTCAGCTTGTGAAGGGTTTTGAACTCTAAATAAGGAATTTTAGTTTTGCTCCTACAGTTACTAGGGAACCACTGAACTTTCTTAAATAGGAGGTGTCCTGTGGTCTAGATTGAATTTTTGGCTGGGTAATTTGGTAGCTGAGGGGAAGATGGCCGGACTGGGAAGAGCCTGGAGGCAGGCAGACCCAGCAGTAGGCTCTAGCAGCAGTCCATGTATGAGGTGAGGAAGATTGAGCCCATACTGTTCCCATTATTACATACTAAGGTGGTCCAATTCCTGGGACTCTCTTGTTAGCTGTCCCATCATGCTCAGGTATACCTAACAGTTTGTTCCCCAACTCCCTAGCTCCCAACCTTACTTCCTCTTACTCTCTGACCTATAAAAAGCCCTTCACTCACTACTCATTGCTAAAATCATTTTTGATTTTATCTGTGAGCCTTTTCATATTAATAAAGAATACCCTATGGTTGTGATTAACACGTGAATTGTTCACATTCTGAACTGCTCTCCCACATTCAGGAGGAGAGAAGGGGGCATATAGGAGAGATATTAAAACAGGTTCTTTTTTTGTATCAGAGATTTATAGGTTCTATAGAGGCCATCTGATCTAAGCCCTTCCTTTTACAAGCGACAAAAGTGTTAAATAACTTATTTACTGTCAGAGAAGCAGTAAATGGCAAAAACAGTTTTCCTGATTAGAGAAGTGTGCATGTAATAAAGTAATATTTCCTTAGTATCATATTGTTTTATCCCATTTAAGGAAATGTACTTTGGGGAATTAACCAATAGTCATAATAATTTAAGTAATAATAGCAATTTAGTGTGTATGTGTAGCAGATACAGAGCGGCATTATAATGTGTTATTAATTGCTTTGATAACATACATTTCAACTATCATCATTAAAATATAATTATCACAATTTTTCATCAATAATATCTCCTGTGAGTTGATTTTTCAACTGATTGCATCAGTTTAGTTTCCAGAATCTTTTGGTTAATCACATGAACAAATCATAAAATCCCCTATACAGTTGTATCACATAATCTGTGCCAATTGGTATAGAGTACTTTGAACACAAAGTCACGTCTGCCTAATTAAATTGGTAAAAGTACTTCATGCTCATCCTCTTGGCCTTTGAAACCTATCGCATGTATTTATTTCCCCAATCAGTCACCAATAGTATCCTTCAGGAAGAAATAAGTCTGCCAACTTGTTACTCTGAATTCTCACTTGTCTTGAATTCCTGCCAACCATGGATGCCCAAGTCAGAGTGTTGTGTGTGTTTGTACAATACCCAGTGTATTCTTCAAGCAGACATTTCTTTTTGTTGAAAAACACAGTCCTTTTTCCTATTTGGCCTTCCTTTTTTTAGGAGGTTAAACAGTTCCTTGGGCATCTGATGAAGCCTGTGGATCCCTGTTAGAGTTGTGTTATTAAATGGATAAACTAAAATATGTTGGATCGTAGAGGCAAGATACAGTTGTCAAAATATTTAATAAAACCAATTCATGGACCCCAAACCCTGCTCTAACAGATGTTGTTCTTTTTCCTTGGTTTTCAAAGAACATGAAGGAAGGGAATGCCATGATGTCCAAGGGAATTGGACTTAAGTAGGGAGGGCTGGGCAAGGTCAGCTGCCTCACTTTCCCCCCTAGAGTCATTTGGATCCAGTGGCCAGGTCTAGCTCAGAGTGACTCGAGGTGGCCTTGGATGCAATGGGAGACCTTGGTCTTTTTGAGCTAAAGTCTTTAACAGATCTCAGTTTGAGTGAAGCAATGCCTTTATAAAATCACCACTTGTGTATATTCCCAATGAGTTCTGGCTTCCTTCTAGTTATGGACCTCAGATCCAAATTGTACATTCAGAAAGGTTTCAGCATTTACGGTTTTGAGAGCTCCAGTGCTGAGATGTGTTCACTTTATGTCAATAATTCATAAAACTCAATAGTTCAATCATTTTGCTGCCATTTACTTTCAGTAACCCAAAGACTCAATTTCTTAATTTAGGTGTCTTGGTGTGTGTATAGAAGAAACAAGTTTCCATCCATTAATATCTTTATCGTTCCCTTTACAAGTTGAATGCTGTTTTTCCTGACTCCCCTCTCTTTCCCAAGTGTTTTCTAGGAGTTCTAATTATCTTTCATTCTGATGCATCCATGTGTGTCTTCCCATGGTGAAAGTAGAATTTCCATGGCGTTCCCATGGGTTTCAGGGATTTCAGCAGCCATTCTGAACGTGCGACCACGTGGCTCATTCTGTTCTCGAATTCTGTCCACACCAGAGGATTAGCCTTGTTGTTCTAAACGGATCAATATCATTTGGAATACCGTGGAAGACGTCTTCTCCTACAGTTGCCCTGAAATAAGAGGTTCTGTTTCAGGGGGATGATGCCAGTGTACTTCACAGGTTCACCAAAAAATTAGCAGCTTTCAGAATTTATATTCTAGTATGGGATTCAAAAATAGAAAAAGACTCTTCCTGATTTACATGTGGAAAGATAATTAGGGAAATATTTAAGGCTTGAAAGCTATTCATGGGTCCCCCAAAATCTAGCCTGGGAAGTTAGGCTTTTGTCAGGTTATTCAGATAATAAAGAATTGTGGAAATGTTAGAGCAAAACAGGAAACAAAACCCTGTAATAGTTATAAAGGTAATAAGAGATAATCACTATAAAGTGCTTACATCTTATAACTTATAGAACTCACAATGTAAATGCTACATGATGATGATGATGGTGATGGTGGTGATGCTGCTGTCATTGTTTTATTTAGCTGGGCCAAATCGGGAATTTTACTAAGTGTTTGTATACAAATAAAGGCAAAGCTAGTCCTTCCCTCCAAGATCTCATAACCCATTTGGGGAGAGATAGTGCAATCTTCTATGTTCAAATTATTATTTATATAACTATACATGCATACAGACATATTTCATAATACACATAAATATATTCTCACTCACGTACTGGTATATGTATGCATACATGTATATACACATATAATAGGGTGAGATTGGAGATAACCACCAAAGACAAGGAAATGACATTAAGGAGGATTGGGAAAGGCTTTTTCAGGAAGCAGGATTTTAGCTGAAACTTGAAGGAAGCCAGAAAGGTTACGAACTCCAGGTGATGCGGGAGAGCTAAGTACCTGTTGGGCACGATTGCCCAGCATCAGCCCTATCCCCAAGCTCTTTCCCTTTCTATCTTCAGGGCGAGCTCTTTTCTGGCCACTCTCCTACAGCACCTTTTAGAGCCCAAATTTTTTCATCTGATTCATTTATAATCTATCCCATTCCATTTAATACAATATTTCCCATTTTACCAAAAGCTCAAATAAAGACTAGACATCATACTTGCCTCTTTCCTTTGTTTTTCTCCTCTTTTGTTTGCCTTTAGATTCATGATTCTCTGGTTTTCAAAGAGGGAGATTCCATTTTTTTTCTCTTCTGTCCCAGGGGTTGAGAACTATGTATTCCATCAAATTAGATACTTAATACTGTGAGCCCAGTAATCATGGTCACATTTTGCATAATAATAGTAATAATATTCTAATTCGTTATTCCGATCAAATGGAACCCTTTTCAATATGGACATTTGCACTTAGGAAAAAGAGCACAATTTAGCCAAGTCTAGCCACCTAAAGTTCTGAGGCTCTCCTCATTTCCTTTGGTAATCACTTTGCTTCCTGTGTTTTATGTGAATTACACTTTGCTTTTGGCCCCAGAATGAGACCATTTTCCTTTCTTTCTCTTCGTATATCTCTTTAATGACATCCTTGTAGCTCTCCTACATAATTCCTCATTGAAAGCCTTGTAGCTCTCCTACATAATTCCTCATTGAAAGCCTCTGTCCATTTTGAAACTTGTGATAGTAGTGATATTGGTACTAGTAGTAGTAGTAGTAGTAGTAGTAGTAGTAGTAGTAGTAGTAGTAGTAGTAGTAGCAACAATAGTAACAGTAGTGGTAACAATAGTAGTAACAGCAATAATAGTGACAGTAATAGCAGTAGCAGCAGTAATAGTAATAATAGTGATTTAGTGGATAGAGATTTGCCCTCTCTACTTAACAATGGGGAGGGAGAAGGCCTGAGTTCAAATACTATCTCTGACATATACTAAATAATAGTATTTGAATTTGATTAAAGTTTGCAAAGCAGTTTACAAATACCTTATTTTTCAAGCACTCTGGGAGACAGGGGCTATCGTCCCCATTTTGCATTTGGAGAAACTGAGTCAGAAGCTAGGGGACTCGCCAAGATCATGCTGATGATGAGTGTAGGAGGGAGGATTTGTACTGGCGTCGCCCTGACTCCAGAGTCCTACACTCCACCCACTCTGTGGCCCTGAGGATGTCGCTGCACTGAGTGCTCTTGGCACTCTGTAAGAGCGAAAGCTTCACACCCGGTGCTGAGCTGCATCGGTAAGAGAATCTCTTGACCGTGAGTCCTGTACATTTATGAGAACCAGCCCCAAGAACATCAGCAGGGCTTGCTTTGTTGCAGTGCTTCTGTAAGGCTCGTGGAGCCTGACTTAGTCTTTGATCTGAGTCTTGTTCAAGAGGTCAGGTCATCCTTTCCTTTGCTTCCTTCGGCCCCTTGCAATCATTTCTCTGACGTTGATGGAGTGCCTTCCTCTACCGCGCCTTCTTCCCTGTATCTATCCCAGGTCCTCCAGAATCGGTTCTCCATAATGTCAGCTATGTCTCAGCTATGGGGAGTTCAGCCTGACCCCCCACCTTGACCTCTGTAATTAGACTCACTTCTGCTACGTGACAATGGCTCTTCTGGCTTTATTGGATATTGGAAAAACACGATTGCTTCGACAATACTTCTGTTCCCCCGGCTTAACGTGCAGACACGTTATGCTTTCACAACACTGGTTTAGGGAGAAAATGTACCAAAATATGTTGGACATAGAGGGAAGTGGCAGAGAATTATATATGGAAATCTGCCGGATGACTCAAACACAAAATCCATTAGCAAACTATGGCCCCTTGAATCAAGCCGTGAGAGTGAGTCCCTCATTTCCCAGCATCTCCCTCCAGCAGACAGAACCATTCTTCTTCTCCTACTGAGCCAGTCTATTCTGAATATTCATTTGACTTTCCAATAACCAAATAGTTCAGTGGTTCCTTTGTATGTGAATGTAGACGCAGGGAAATGTCTCTCTGGAGTAAATGCATCTCAACCTTGACAGGAGGATTTATGTAGCGGGATTGAAGGTAATAGAATCCCTGATCCCTGGGAGCCTGGGAAGTGACTGGTTGGGGAATTGGTGAATGAGATTGTCTTCCAGGGGGGGAATATTCAGCAGCCTTCGAAGACTGTATCTTTTTTAATGTCTTCCTTTGAAATCACAGGTGAGCTTAGGAAAATGTGGTTTTTTTCAGCGCATCGTTCTTTAATAGCTTCACATTGCCCCCGTTAGGTCGTGGATGTCCGTGAACCCTTTCCAGGCTTAATAAGAGATTAGAATAAAATTTGTGAGCATGCAGGCGTATACATGTGTGTCTCTCTACACACACACACACACACACACACACAC
The DNA here is from genome assembly GCF_048593235.1 of Sminthopsis crassicaudata. Classification (NCBI taxonomy): domain Eukaryota; kingdom Metazoa; phylum Chordata; class Mammalia; order Dasyuromorphia; family Dasyuridae; genus Sminthopsis; species Sminthopsis crassicaudata. The sequence continues at coordinate 676,188,661 of NC_133618.1, forward strand.
ACACACACACAGAATTGAAATCGATTGGGGAGAGAAGCAGTTCCCCCCTAAGTCATCCTCCATGATTTTAATATACTTTGCTGAAGAGAAAATTAGGAGGAGTTGATGGACGGCAGGTTACCGTGTGTTTTTTGGACCCTAACTAGAGAAGGAGTGCTAATGGAGGCTTGGGCCTGGATGCAGAAAGACCCCAGAGACTTCCCGGCGTGTGCATCTATTTGTCTCAGTTTCCTCAGCTACGGTAAAAAGGAGATAATGATGCTACCTCCCACTGTTCCCAGTCCAAATGAGCCCGGCCCCTAGTAGGCACTAAATGCTTATTCTCTTCTTCTTTCCCATCCCGTTACCCCCAACGTCTGCAGTTGGTGATTGTCCTTGTATGGAAGCTGGCTAAACCGTAAGCCCCGCATCCCCTCCGATACCTCTCTGAGGAGACCTGTGTGTCCCAGGAGTGGTAGGATATGCCCAGTCGGAAAAAACAATTAGGCGCAACAGTGTTCCTCCAATGAGGAGGTCTGGTTTTATTGGCTGCCACGGAGACGCTTTGTGGACAATTGTTCCAGCTCCCGTTTTCCTCTAATGGAAATGTTCAGGCTGGCCCATGGAGAGAGGGGATATGGGGCAGAAAGTGAAGTGTCGGTGACACAGAAGTGGGGGGGGGGAATGACCTGGCTCAGTGACAGGTGAGCCAGCCCCAGGGGGCTCCGAGAAATGCTTCTGACGTCCCCGGGGATCTTAGGCGCGTCACTCCCGTCACAGGAAGCACTGAGCCTCAGTCTCCCCATCCATAACCTGAGGATGGTTAGAATACCTTTCTCACAGGCATTTGACCATCGAATGAAGTGCTATTTCATCAGAGTGCTATAAACTTTTCAGCTGTTCTGTAATGATCACAAACACTGGCCATTCCTCTGATAACTCACACGGTCTGCGTTTTAATCTGCGGGTCACTGAGAGCCGGTGGCAGACTCCCTGGGAGTCTCCTCACATCGGAAGCCCTCAACAGGACTCGGGCTCTGCTGGCAAAGCCTTCAGAGCTCAGGGTGACCTCCCTGCCAGTGGGGGCTGCCTGGGGAAAACTTAGTGTGGCCGTAACGAGGACTCAGGATCCATCAGCTTAATGCTCTTATAAATCTATGACTGGCGTTATTTCCTCGCCATTAGTCTTTCCAAATCCAGATCTGCTGACTGGCCCACTTCTGGGCCCGGGCCTGGGGTTCACTTTGTTAGCTGGCTTGATGAGCGTTTTTAATCAAAAATGGGGGCAGCACGTCTCCCTCCTTTCCCAGGCCGTGTTTGGGGGTTCATTATATCAAGTGAAGAAGGAGGAGGCAAAGGAGCAACCTCTTGTGGCTACGATGGGACTCCTCGCCTCCTATGTACAATCTATGTTTGTATTAATATATCATTGTTTAACTCTGGGACAGAGGAATATTTACCACGTTTTCAAAAACAAAAAGAAATGTAGCTTTTCTCTCCTAGAGGTGAATTTAAGAGAGGTTCAATTAAAAAATGTGATAATAATGAGAAGAAAGATATGGGTAATAACCATTTATAGAGGATTTTAGTGTTTGCTCATTTGAACCTTTGTTCAGTCACGTCCCACTCCTTGTGACCCCATTTGGGGTTTTCTGGACGGGGTCGCTGGAGTGCTTCCTCCGTTACAGATAAGGAAACTGAGAGTGAGGCCATAGGACTGGGAAGTTCTGAGCTTCATTTGAACTCTGGGAGGAGTCTTCCTGATCCCAGGTCTGGGGTTCTATGCCTCTGTCATCCCTAGCTGCCATGTTTTGGACCTTACAATGAAAAACCCTGTGAGGGATATTCTTATCCAGATTATTACTGGGGAGGAAACTAAACTTAAATTATTTTCCCATAGTCCCCACAGATATTCTGTAAGATTTAAGGCCAAATCCTGATTCTAGATCGAGATCTTTGACTCTTACAAGAGGCAAACTCTCAATGAGTTGAGATCAACCAGAACTCAGCAATGACGGGTCAGCCGCGTGCAGAGTGTTAGCGTTTTCAAACTCCCATTTTGTTTTCTTTAAAAAACACACACACACACACACACACACACAACAACACAACACACACACACACACAAAAACAAATGTTGCTTCAGTTTTCTATAATAACTGCCCAACTTTCTTCCCAATAGATCAATGTGCATATACATATTTTTTCTTAATACGTATTTCTGGTTTTTCCTAATGTAATTCTTCTTGGCATTTTCCCTTATCTGCTTGGAAAGTAACTCTGAAATAATGGGACAATCAGTCTTCAAAGTCATAAATGTAATTGTATTTTGAGATGGAAGTCGACTGAACATTTTCACACATATTGGAGGATAAAGTTTCCGTGTGTTTTGGAATCATTTATCTCCTTTCCCTTTTTTCCTCCCTTCCCCAAAACTGCCATCCGGGAAATACCTTTGGTGAGAAGTGAAAATTCCACTTTATAATGACTTTGGCTGGTGGGCGAGCTGTCTCGTTTCTTCTGCGGCGCAGCAGGCCGTTTTGCAGAAGCGCACGTGCTCCACGCCGTGGGAGTCTCCGCCTTGGTGGCGAGCACTGTTGGTGGGGAGCCCGTGGGCATCCTAGAGACCACTTGGCCCTTTCTGATCTGGTGTTCCTGCTAAGTTTCAGGCCGAGGATCATGATGTCACAGAACCTCTAGAGGTCATAGACCTTCCCCAGATCATTGGTCTAGTCCTGGATAGTGAAGGGCCATCAGGTCAGCAGGAGACCGAGGCCCACGGAGGGGACGCAGACCCAGCTGCCATCTGTACCCAGGCTCTCTTCCCACTGTCAGGCGCCGCCGCCCAAAGTGGGTCTGGCTGTGGATTTAGAACAGAAATGCTCCTTCCAGGACCTCAGTCCAAACTCCTCACTTCTTTGCACCAGTCAGAGGCCCAAACAGGGGAGAGACTGATCCATGGTCCGGTTCCACAACTCGGGGCTGAGTCCCCAGGCAGGATTTTTCCTCCATTATCCCATGAGCATCTTTTCAGGCTTTAAATTTAAAGGTTTGTGCCTTTTGGAGAATCTGTCTTCTACTTCCCACTCAGTCAGCCCCATAAGCCAAGGCAGAGTCGTCTGGGTCCTGTAAAGCTCTTCCCAGGTCACCCTGATCCTCTCCCAGCTGCTCAAACCTTTTCCCGCCCCCACCCCAAGTATCCGATGGTCCAGCAAAACTGCCCCCCCCCCCCCCACCTCTTCCCCCAGAGGCCGCTGCTATGCGTCTGCTTTTCCCGGCCTGTCTTCATGCTCGGCTCAAGGGCCAGCTGCAGGAGGCTGCTCCCCTTCCTGCCCCTTTCCCCAGGCTGGGACCCCCAGCTACACTGCCCGCTCAGAGGGCTGGTCCGTGGGGGCCAGAGCCGTCCTTGCCTCCCTTTGTCCCTTGGTACTCAGCAAATGGCCTCAAGTAGAGTCATTGCTTAATAAATCCAAGCAGACTTCCTGATGGCGGCTCAAGCCCCCCTCCCTCCCTGGTATTGGCCCAACTCTCTGTTGTCGGTTGGGAGAATAATGAGTGTGAAAAGAAGATGGGTTCTCACCCCGGTGGCCAGAGCCTCCTGGAAATGGAGAGCGAGCCGGCAGGCCCCGGCAGGCCCAGGCTCAGTGGTTCTGCCGAGGATGCGGATGCTGAGAGCGCGGTCGGGGAGCCCGTGAAGGCTCCGGGGTTGTACTTCCATCGCACACGTGGTCAGAACACTCGCACACACTCGCAGACACACACAGATACCTCTCACACGCTCATCCTCCTCATAAGCTAATTGCATCCAGTGGACAAACAGTCACGTCTCTTCCACGGCTCCTTCACTTGCATTTCTGCGGGCGCCGAGGCTCCGGCTGATTCTCCGACTCAGTCCCCCCACAGGCTCGACTTGGAAGCTTTTTGCTAGGAGCCCCCACGTTCCCCGAGGTCCGTCTGTTTCTGAGCCTCCACGGTGGCGCCTGGACGGGCCTGGCCCTCTCTGGCAAACAAAGCCAGGCAGCATTCCTTCCTCCTCATCCCTGTCCTGGGCTGTCGGGGCTCTGGGCCTGACCCCCCCGGAAGCTTATCCCAGCTGTCTCATTTCTCTCCCTTCATCTTCTGCTCTTTCACCCCTCAATTATTTTAATTGCTGTATGGATGTTAAGGAAGAGCCCAGGCCAGGTGCTCCAAGCCCAGCTGATGTCTCCTTTGCCAGCTGACAGGAGCGGGCGCACCTCGGGGCCATCTCTCTCTACTTTATTTCTGCGATCAGACCTTCGTTAAGTCCCCCACCAGCGTCTGCTAAGGTGGAGGGGACCCTGAGCCCCCAAAGGCCCTGGCCCAGAAACACGCCCCAGTGGTCCTTCCCTCGCGTCCGGGAATCTACGCGCCGGGCTCCGGGCTGTCTTTGTCTCATCCGGGACCAGCCTCACTCACTCCTCGTTGGTCACCAGGTGCACCGCAGGTCGGGACCTGAGCTCTTAGCCCGTTGCTTCAGTAACTCCTTTTCCAAAATTAGGAGACTGGACCGAAGGACGCTTCCAGCTGTAACTAGGTGCTCAGTGCAGGTTTTTTGGTTGTTGTTCCCTGTCTCAGCAAATAAAAAACATATGTTTTTCAAGATATAGGAAGCTTACAATGTCCATCTGTTTAGGGAGTTCTAACTATTCCAATAGATGACTATGTGTATGTTGGGAAAAGTGAGTATGGGTAAAACTACATCTGGACTAACTTTGTATACATATTACAGAGAGAGGACGTGGTGTGTCATAGTGTCCAGAGGGCCCTGGGCTCACAGTCAGGAAAACTTGACCCATCCTGGCTGTGTGTGAACTTCTCAGTGTCCCGGGCAATTTTTTATGCCTGTGGGAAACGCTGATTTGCATTGGGAGAGAATTACTCACTCTGGGTTTCCCTGGATCAGTGAAATGATATTTTGTCCCATCTGCCCTTCCTGTGTCTCAGTTCCCCCAACCAACAGAGTGTGTTTTGTGGCCCAGGCCCTCCCCCAAGAGCTCGTGCATTGCCTTCTCCTAGCTCGGGATAGATTCAAACTCTGCCCACTTTGGAAGTAGGTCTACTTAAGGCTCCTAGGATTTGGGGAATAAACAGATTTGAAAGGCTCCTCCCCTTAACCTTAGCATGTAGAGGGTCCTTGGGGGCCATCTAGGCCACCATTGGAATCCACTCTAAAGCCCACCCACCAATCTGCAGTGCAGCCAGTGTTGGGACCCTCCATGGAGGGATGGAGCCCTTTTGGAGGCTGCTGTTCCAGTCCGGGGCAGCTCATACTGGCAGCTTGAATCTGTCTCTGCAACTGCTGCCACCTGCTTCAAGCTCCTTTCTCTGGGACTAAACAGGACAATGAATAAATGAAGAGCTAGATGACAAACAAATAAACAAATCTGTATGTATGTGATTGTTTCTCTCTCATACACACACACACACACACACACACACACACACACACACACACACGTACACACTCAGTGACCCTGTTTGTCTCACTTTCCTCATCTCCAAAATGAGCCGGGGACAGAAATGGCATCACTATTCAAATCCAGGAGGGATAATCCAGTACAGAAAGTCAGAGCTTGTCCCGGCTATTCATTTTAGAGCCCGGAAAACAGAAGTCCAGCTAGATGAAATCCCCTTCCGAATGTCACTTAGATTAAATGAGATAATATTTGTGGCTTTTTCACTAGTATTTTATTGTTTTCAAATACATCTAAAGGTAGTTTTCAGCATTCATTGTTATAAGGCTTTGGGTTACAGATTTTTCTCCCTTCTTTCCTTACTTCCCCCCTTCCCAAGACAGCAAACAAGCTGACTTTAATACGTGCAGTTTAAGCATATTTCCCTATATGTCATGTTGGTAAGAAAACCAGACATGGGGGGGACATGAGAAAGAAACAAACAACAACAAAAATAGGTGAAAACGCTCTGCTTCGATCCACATCGAGTCTCCATAGTTCTCTCTCTGGATGTGGATGGCCTTTTCCATCCCAACTCTATTGCAATTGCTTTGAATCACTCATTATCATCACAGTTGATCATCACGTAATCTTTTCATTACTGGGTACAATCTTCTCCTGGTTCTGCTTGTTTCCCTCAGCACCAGTTCATATGTGTCTTTCCAGGCTTTTCTTCCTTAATGGGAGAGTAGGGTAGGACAATCAGAGTCTGCTTGTTTTGGGGAAGAAGGTAGCCCAGGAATAAAATGAGATTTGCCTGAAATCGGCCTACTTAGAATGGTCCTACCAATCAAAATGGCGGCACTCCCAGAGATGTTTTGTCCTCCAGGGCGTGTTCTCTGATCCAGGAGTCCAGGCAGCTGGAGGAAAGCATCAGGGAGATCTTAAACTGTAGTTTTAAATTCCATTCCTCCACTCCGCACTTAGCCCATTATTATTGCTGTAAAGGCCCCCTCCCTTGATCTTCTCTCATTTTATTCCCCTTCCTTTTATTAAGTAAAATTAAATATATAGTGTTAAAATATACAGGGGCCGGTACTTAGTAGGCAACTCATATCTGAAGAATATGGTTCTTGGAATGGATCTAGTCATTACAAGCGAGCTTCCTTTTGGGGACCAGTGTTGGTTCCAAGTGCTACCCGGTTTGTTAACATAAAACCTCACGACGGGAGTGAATCTGACAAGTGACCCAGAGTTTCCTCTGCCATGTTCCAGAGGGGGATTATGGAGGCTCCCGAAATTGTTTCTTCTGAGACTCCTCTCCTCATCTCTTGGTGGGGGAAGTTGAGGTGAATGTTTCTCATCTGGTCAAGAATTTAGCCTTTCTGTAATCTCCTAGTTTGAAATGGCCCTCTGCTCATAACCAGTAACTTATTTCTTATCTTTCCTCTATTCTTCAATTATTCCTTTAATTTAATAAAGTGTTTAGTTCTATTTCAATTAACAGAGCTTTACACTGTTTGGGGGGGGGAAACTTCTGTGTTCTTTGATACTTGGTGTTTCTCATCTGAAAAAAAAAAAAAAAAAAGAGATGAAATCCATCCACTACAAATGGGAAATAAGGTTATTTTCCACATTGTCTGACTGCCTAACAAAGTCCTATTAGAGGGACTGTGTTTGACAGGGACCTCTTTAATTTAATGAAATTCTATCACTGAAATGCACTTTTAATAGCATTGTTCATTTCATTCTGTCTCTGAGATATCATGGCGGACAAGGCCCTGCTTTATGCTTTAGATGTGGGTGGTGGCCCATGAGCAGCCTTCATACAAAGAGGATCTTTTATGCGCCTTGAATTTTGAGGCATTTATTTTTAATTATCATCAAAGCTTACTAATGACCTGGTAAAGTCAATTGCTTAATTAGTTTACTTAATCACCTTTATTGTCATCAGTATCTCTTCAACAAACTCTGAAAAATGAATTCCCTCGCCAGTAATCCTAACAAAGTGACTGCAATTTATCAGCTTTGGAGACGTACTTCTGGAAAAATGTGAAAACCCACTTAACATGGTTTTTGAGCTGTTTGTCTTTGTCTTTGCTGAGTTTATTCTTTCCTTCGCTTGTGTTCTCTCTTGGAATTACCTAGTGTGGATTTATATAATCTTCAATTATTTGTTTACTTGATGGTCCAGTGGCAGGACCTTTTTTTTTTCTTTTTTGACTTTGTATCTCCAGAACCATGAGCTCTTAGTAAAAGGGAAATGACCTCATTGAATTGGTATCTTCTAAGTGTGGAACCATTGAATTAGGGTTTATCTAGTCTTTTAACAGATTTTATTCTACTGTGACCTTGAAACTCAATTGTTCCTCCCTCCCTCCTTCCTTCCTTCCTTCCTTCCTTCCTTCCTTCCTTCCTTCCTTCCTTCCTTCCTTCCTTCCTTCCTTCCTTCCTTCCTTCCTTCCTTCCTTCCTCCCTCCCTCCCTCCCTCCCTCCCTCCCTCCCTCCCTCCCTCCCTCCCTCCCTCCTTCCCTCCCTCCCTCCCTCCCTCCCTCCCTTCCTTCCTTCCTTCCTTCCTTCCTTCCTTCCTTCCTTCCTTCCTTCCTTCCTTCCTTCCTCCCTCCCTCCCTCCCTCCCTCCCTCCCTCCCTCCTTTCCTTCCTCCCTCCCTCCCTCCCTCCCTCCCTCCCTCCCTCCCTCCCTCCCTCCCTCCCTCCCTCCCTCCCTCCCTTCCTTCCTTCCTTCCTTCCTTCCTTCCTTCCTTCCTTCCTTCCTTCCTTCCTTCCTTCCTTCCTTCCTTCCTTCCTTCCTTCCTTCCTTCCTTCCTTCCTTCCTTCCTTCCTTCCTTCCTTCCTTCCTTCCTTCCTTTCCCTCCTCTCTCTCTATCTCTGTCTCTATCCCCACCCCCCACCCCGGCCTTGCTCCCACCCTCACAGTAGCAGTCATTCTTTTTTAAAAATCCTAACTGGTAAGAGATCTTCCCCTTTATAAACTCTGTGTCCAAATTTATGGTTTTATCTTTACCGTTCTCTTTTTAATAATTTGTGATTACCTGCTTATTTTAAAAGTTTCTCCTAAAAAAAAGGCTGCTGTGGTTTTGTTTTACAGATAATTTCTATTGTAAACAACTTTTTTTCTTTTAAATGACATCTTAATCTCTTCCCCGTGTTTTCAATGATCTTACCTTAGAAATTTAAATTATAAGATTGAGTCACAGAGCCATTTATTTCTTATACCTCTTCAAAGGCAGGAAAGTATCACGTATTATATTTTACTATGTTATCTCATCTCAACTTAGTATATATCATATTGTATATGTATGTATATATACACATACGTGTGTGTTGGGGGGAGTATATATCAAACCCAAGATAGGGAAGACATGTCCTCGTTGGTGAGCTGCGTCCCAGCTGGCTGGCCTCTCTTTGGGCTTATTGCGCTCCAAGCCCGCTGTCCAGATTCCAGGCATTTTCCCTGGAGTGTCCCATGCTTGGAATGCTCCTCTTCTCCCTTTCTGCCTCCCAGTTTCTCTGGCTTCTTTCTAGTCCCAGCTACCTCTTTCTCCAGGAAGTCTTTCCCCGCCCCCCTTAGTGGTCATCTCCCCCCAGCCCATCTCCATCTTGTTTGCTTGTTGTCTCTCCCCTTAGAGATCCGTTGAGCTCCTTGAGTTCAGGGCCTTTTTTTTTTCTTTATGTCTCTAGCTCACGGTACGTGATCACTAAATGTTCTTTGACCGATGTAGGGCCCAAGTTGACCCCAAAGCCCCTTGCAGCTTGGGGATTCTGCCATCTGATGCTTGGAAGAACAAGGGTTAGTAAAGTACAGGATAAGGACCCGTGGATGGGGGAGAACTCTACTGCTTGGTTGTGCCCCCCTTTCCCCACCCTACGGGGATCATGGCTCTCTTGCACTCTCAGACATGGGCCCCTTTTATTTTGTTTTGTTTTTCGTTCTTTCTAAAGCCATTTTGCTTCCAGGACTATCATCTTGGAGTTGTAATGATTGCTTAAAAAACAAAAATCCAGAGCCCCATGAGGAGTGCTGAGCGTATCTGTGAGCCTGCCCAGCTCCCCGGGAGTGATGGGCTCCCTCCTGCCAAGGGCTCTGCCTGCTCTTCAGATGCTTAAATCTAGGAGCTCATTAGACATCCCCTAGAATAGGTCCTTCATAAATGCTAGACAGGAACCAATCTTTCTGTGGATTAACTTGACAACTCTTGTACATAAAACCGGAGGAAATCATTGTTAATAGTCACACACTTTGCTTGAGTTTCATTCCTTTACAAGCTGTTGCATCTCTGCTGTTTAACCTGGTAAACAAACTTGTCCATTTGAAACTAATAACAATAAATGCCTGTTTTTTTAAGTTTTTACTTCAAAACTACCTTCCTGCCTCACTTAGGCTCTTGTTCTCCATTTGAAACACTCATTTGCGGCACTCTTTTTTTTTTTTTTTTTCTGCGAAATCACTTTCTTTCCTTGATTCACCAATTAAGTAATTAAGAAAGAATTCAATTTCTCATTTAATTTCATCTAAATGGGCTTTTTTTTTGCCACATTAGTTCAGATTGTCTTAGTGGGCTAGCACGAGGATACCAAGAGAGACCAATTCTAAAGAAAATTATTTCATAGAGATGATAGGTAGGTAGCAGCTATTGCCAGAGACTGTGGAGACAAATATAAGCGAAAAACATTAGTAGTTTCTCCCTTCAAGAAGTTTACATTCTAATGATGAGAATGGGACATAAAAGAAATGGCAGAAAATATCAAGAGGCAAATTGCAGAAAATTACTGCCTTAAAGCTAAAGTTTTCTAAAATGCCTTTTTTTTTTTCCTACTGGTGAGGAAATACGAAACAAATTATTGATCTCTTAATCGATAAAACACCAATGCATTATTATAAGAAATAATATAATAATAGCTCGCATTTATGTGAGAGATTTGGAGGTCTGAAGAGTGTTTGAAAATATCTACTTGTATCTTCACGGCAGTGGATAGAGCACTTCTCCTGGAATCAGGAAGACTGACTGACTTACTTTGTGAGATTAGCTGTGTGACCCTGGTCAAGTCACTTAAGCCTGATTCCCTCAGTGCTTCATCTGTAAATGAGCTAGAGGACGAAATGCAGATTTCCAAGAAATCCCCAAATAGCATCACAAAGCATTGAAAATGACTGATTGAAAGAATGAATTGATCCTCACAACAGTCTTGTG